>NW_021620941.1:5455214-5473941 GCF_004785775.1 Grammomys surdaster
ACACTCATTCACTCACACACACTCACACACTCATTCACTCACTCACACTCACACACACTCATTCACTCACACACACTCACACATGTACACATACACTCCTTCACATGCTCACACACTCATGTTTTACTAATCCAGGCTGCAAGTGGCCCACGGGCTTGATGTGGCCACATCTGCTTCCTAATGACTCCAATTCACAGAGCACCACCAATGCAATTCAGTGTTCATAGTGCCATGTAGATTAGTGAGCTAAGTCCAACATTACATTAAAAGGATAACTCATTATTACAGCTAAGTGGGCTTTAACCTGGGAATGGAAGCCTAATGCTTTTTTAAATCAATTTTACATTTAAAGTGAAAATTACCATATTTCTAGACTAAGTAGACAGAGTCTTAGTATGTAGCCTAGCTGGCCTTCAACTGCTATGCAGCCTAGAATGGCCTTGGATTCTCAATCCTCCTGCCTCCAGCTCCTGGGTGTTACAACTGCACGTGCATGCCAGCGTGCATGAGGAAAGAAGACAATACAGATCTGCTTACAAAACAACAAAACACCTAACACCAAGCAAAAGATGAAAGACTGAATGTTTTCCTCTGAAATGGGTTACAGAGCAGGGATACCTGCTCTCACTACCCCTGCTAGACCACATGTATACACACACACACACACACACACACAAATTGTGATTTTTGAAAATATGTATATCAAAATAGGTTAAAAAAATAAAATATAAGCCAGAATGGGAAAAATATTTGCAAAATGCGAATCAGGTGAGGCATTTGTATCTATATTTCAGAAACTGTGAGCTATATGCATAGCTGGCAGCACACATGTGTAGGTGCCCGATCCACACGCACCAGCACCTCCAGAGCTGACATACAAATGGGAAATCGGGCATCTGGAGGTGGCTTCCTGGAAAAGGCTCAAGTTGCTTCCTCCTCCCAACAAAGAGCCAGCCCCTGTCCGGGGAAGCCCTGCTTTCAGGCTGACAGTCACCGGGGCTCTGCCCAGGCCCTCTGTGACTGTCCCTGGCCATCCTGGTCATGGTACAGCTCATGGTGTTTCTCTCAGGAAGAACTGCACAGTGAGCACCACTAAGGGAGGAGCTGAAAAGAGGAAACGTAGGCGGTACTGCAGACGGGGCCGAGGATGGTCAAAGAGACCCACGGAGCACACTGCTTGACTGGGAGCACCATCCGGGACAGGGAAGGAGAGGATGATGCCAAGGCAGTCCTCCTTCATCGGTAGATTTCAGGGTGTACTCAGAGCACAAGGCAGAAGGGGCCAGTTTTTGGTTTGTGTGTGTGTGTGCGTGTGTGTGTTTTAGATTTCTTTTAGATTTAATTATTTTTATTTTATATGCATGAGCGATCTGTACTATATATCCACCTGCTGCCCACAGAGATCATAAGGACATCATATACCTTGGAGCTAGATTATGGATGGTTGTGAGTTGGCATGTGGGTGCTGGGAAAGGAACCCAGATCTTCTGCCAAAGCAACAAATGCTCTTAACTGCTGAGCATGCTCATAAACCATCCTTGGGAGTTGTCCTAAGATACTCTCCACCCTCAGATAAGGATCTCTCATTTTCCTAGAGCTCACCGACTCAGCTACATCGACTGGCTGGGAAGCCCCGGGACCTTCCTGATCCTGCCTTCCGAGTGCTAGGGTTACAACCACGTACCAGTATGCCCAGCACTTTTCTGTGCATTCTGGTGACGGGACCCAGGAAGTGCATTACTGACTGAGCCGTCTGCCCAGACTCATGGTCTCCACTACACGTTAGCACCCTACAGGAAGATGCGCAGTCCAGATTCAAACTTCAACAGGTTCATCCCTTAGGCACATCAAGGTTGAGGGCAGAGGCTGAGGCTGTCCTGTTGACGCTGTGTCCTTCCTGCCTTGCAAATGCTCACAGCCAAAACTTACGCTGAAAGTGGACAGCTGGCTGTCAGCACATGAACCGGTCTGACCCCGTCTCACAGCAAAGCACAGCTTTGACTCCATGCTGTTGGCTTCCTAGCTCTCCTGGCAGGTGCCTGGGTCACAGGTAAAGCCTGCAAAGATTTCTGGAATTGAGTGTTGAGAGAGGCTGCATCCAAAAGGAGCAGCGCAGAAGAGGGTCTGGACACGAGGCTTCTCTGGCCAGGATTTTAAAGTGTTTGCTTTGCAGATGTTTCATGCTTACCTGAAAAATCAAGGGCCAAATCTCCACAGCTGATTCTACCACCCTGAGTGTCCTGTGTCTGGCCTTGGGTAGTAGTGACAATTCCTTTCACCTCCAGTTCCCATTCCTTCAAGATACGGGCTCCCGCTGGCCATTTCTTGTAGAAACTGGTGCATAATTGACAGCACAAACCTACCCTGGCGGGATCTGCAGTCTCTCCAGGGCCAAGCGACAAAACTCACTCTCCTTGCTGCTAACCAATAAATTAGTGCACACTCTTGGAAGTTTACCAAGTGTATTTCCAAACATGGCAGTCCAGTTGAAGGGAAGAATGACCCAGGATAATCCAGTTCTTTTAAAAAGCCCTCTTAAAACGTCTACCTCCTCCACCACCGAAAAGAAAGGAAAAAAAATGTTTTTTTTTTCTCTTGTGCACACTACCACCTAGGAGCTCCCCAGATAATAAGGAAAAGCCAATTGTCAGAGCGAGTTCTGCAAGTACTCTTGCAGTACTTGCAAGTTCTGAGGTAGTTCTGCAAGTTTTTCCCACAGAGAAGAGCAAATGAGTTTAAGGCAAAAGTAACAGAAAACAAGCTGGCAACCAACTGAAAATCCAAACCCCTTAGCAGGGTTCCCAGGGAACCCAAGACATCTCAGGCCATTTTGGGGGCTTGGTAAGGACTGGAGGATGAAGAAGGGACAGAAGTGTTCAGCCTTCTGGGTAGGATTTCATCCAGTGAGGTCACTGGCTGGCATGTGCACTCTCATACTGGCTTTGGGTCACAAAAGGGCTGAGACCCACATTCTGAGACAAGAGGCCAACAGGACAAAAGACCTTATCTAAGCCTTCAAGGCTCTGGTGAACTTGAAACATCTTCATTTGAGCAGCTTTTATGCCCTCAAGTCCGTGTTCAGACTCCCCCCATTATTCTGTTCCATGTGTCCTTTACAGCTTGGACCAACGTCAAACATTGACAAGAGAGCGTAAATATTTTTTTAAAGAAAGAAGATATATTTATTCAATGTGCATATGTTGAGTTCCTGCATGTATGTATGTTCCCCACATGCCTGGCTCCCACTGAGGCTGGAAGAGGGTGTTGGATCCCTTGAGCTGGAGTTATATGCATTTGTAAGCTCCCAACTTGGTGCTGGGAACCAAATCACAGACCTCTGCAAAAGCAGGAAGTGCTCTTAACCATGGAGCTGTCTCTCCAGCCACCAGAGAATACAAATGCCTTTGTTCTCCTCAAGGTCCTGCTAACCCAACCAAGTGGGTATGGGTATGGGAAGATGTTCTAGTTTCATTTCTGCTGCTGTGATAAAATAAGCTGACCAAAACAACTTAGGGGAGAGAAGGGTTCAGTTTAGCTTACAATTCCAGATTTCGCAGTGGCAGAAACTAGAAATAGCTGGTCACATCATCTCCACAGTCAAGAGCAGAGCGAATAAAGATACCCTTGCTTGCATGCCTGCTTGCTCTTAGCTAGGCTTCTTCTTTCTTACACTATTTAGGAATCTCTACCTAGGGAATGCTGATCTCAGAAACTCCTTATTTAAACTCTCTTCCCAGGTGATACTAGGTTAATTCAAGTTGACAGTTAAAACCACCCAGAAAGATTTGGAAACATGTCCTTTGTGGGATCCTCTTGTTTGAAACAACTACGATTTTGAGATGAGGAAACACAGATATTGACTTGTAAGCATCAGTACAACAAATGGTTCACAGCACAGGAATGTACTCATAATATTTTAAATAAAAACAATTACACTGGGACCAGAGAACACAGATACATGGTAGTATGCTTGCCCAGCTTGCATGAGGCCCTGGATTCTGTCCCTAGCACTGCAGAAATTGGCATGGTGATGCATGCTTGTAACCCCCACATTTAGGAAGTGGAGGTAGATGGATCAGAAGAGGCCCAAGGTCATCTTCAATTACCTGAGCAGGTTTAAGGGCAGCTACATGAGACTATCTCAGAAGTGAACAAAGAGGTGAAATTGTCTGATGACACTCAAAAGTGACCGAGAAAACCCAGGTGTGGTGGTGTACCATGCACCGCTTACTCGGGAGACACAAGATGCTGCTGGTGAGTCCAAGGGTTTAAGGTCATCTTGGACAACATGGTAAGACTTTGTTTCCAAAACAAAAACCGGTGGCTAGGATAATAAAGGTAACCCTCCCTTGACACTGGGAGGACTAAAAGCTCCCACACCCCTTACCCTTGTGGATTGCTGGTGACCTAGACTCTGCAGATCAGAGGGAGCCTGGGAAACTGCAGGACTTGCCCATTTCCCTAGTATGGATTCTCCCGACATACTTGCAAGCTGCTTACTTGACATACTGACCATAGAGCTGGAAAATGACCCTGAGTGGCTCTCAGGGGCTGGAACGCATTGGTTCTTGCCTGTGCCTGTCACATGCTGCAGCCTCTGGGGACCACATGGCTAAGGAGTTCTTGCGCTTTGAGCTGGGTCCTGTGGACACGCTGCCTTACCCATCCTCACTACGCCCTGTATGGCTGTGGTGCTATGTTGGCATTAACCCATTACAGGCCACAAAGGTCGAGGCTCTAGACAAAGTTATTCAGCTGAAAAGTGCCTGAGACCTGGCCTTGGGAATGCTTCTAGATGTTTGCCCTTAGCTTCCAGATGTTTGCCCTTAACTTCCAGATGTTTGTTTGCCCCTAACCTCTCTGTACTGTGCTTACTTCCGTCCAAGTTAGTGAGGGAATGACTCTTCAGTGACCCCTGCTCTGTGCCTTCAGGAGGCTAGAGGCATGTCGGTTACCATCACAACAGCAAGGGAGGGACCTGAGACCTACCAGAGGCTGATCCCTACCCTCCCTGGCCTCCTTTCCTTGGGCTTGCTAAAGCCATTGTATTCTGAGAAATCTGTGTTTTCCTTTGTCCCCCTCCCCCTCCATCTCCTTGAAGATCTCAAGTGTTTTGCTTCTTGGCTTCAGTTTGAATCTTTGGTCTTCTGTTCATTACTACCACCGTCACTATCACCAGCACCATCATCATTAATTTCCACTGTAACCACCATCACCATCATCACCATCACCACCATCATCACCATCCACATCATCACCATCACCATCCACATCACCACCATCACCAGCATCATCACCATCACCAGCATCATCACCATTAACAGAAACACCATCATCACTGTAATCACCAGCACCATCATTCCTACCAAAAACTTTTGTTAACATTATGTGCCAGAGATTTGTGCTAAGCACATCACACCCCAGGATGTTCTATCACCGCCCTGTGTTCCTGTATGTTAAATAACCACTGTCCATTCCCCCAGGTAGAAGGTACATTCCAGAAGCCTCCAGTGAGACTTAGGACTACACAGTGAACACTGAAGCCCATTAACTCACAGGGTGTGGCTGGATCTAAGTGCTCAGGGCTCTCTGTGTCCTCCCAAGGTGTGACTGACTCCTCACTGTCTTCATGAGGGGCAGCACACAGCTAGCTGCCTCTCGGGGCCAAAGACAAACAGTGCAGATCCCCCCACACACACACACGATGGCTGCCTTGCCTGAAGAATCTGCCACTGTTTTTCTTAAACCAACACATTAATTACTCCAAAATTATGTTAAATCCTTACATAAAAGCAGCAACAGCCCTCTTCTGAAGACTTTCATTACAGGAAGTTGGGCTGTCTCCAGAGCACTCAGTTAAAAAGAAATAGATAAGGTCTTCAAAATAAAGGCAAGGAGGCCATCCTCTGTCAACCCACGCGTGGTCAGAGACTTGGAGGGGCCAGAACCCTCCCACTTTACAGACAGAAAGGAAAGGAAACACCCTTTGGCTCTGCAACGTAATAGGCTTTACTTCTGGAAAAAAAACCAAGCCTGATTAAATATTAATAGCCAGTGGTATTAATTAAGGGGGAAGAGTCCATCAAGAGAACCCCAATATGTTTACAGTGTCCCCAGGAAACTGGGAAAATTCACAATCAAGTGTGTAAATGTTCTAAAAAAGGATCCTGAATATTTTATGAATATTTGTCATAAAACAGAAATAATAACCACTGTGCAGAGCTATTAGAATTAATATTTATGCCGCCTGCCATGAAATATTCATGGGGACAGAGAGAGGGGGGCCATAAGACAAGAATTAATTTACATTGGGCTCGGTTTACCCGCTGGCTTGATGTTTAAAGCCAGTTGACAAGCCTCCCTATGAATCCAGCAGTCACTTCCCCACAGTCAGGACGTGGAGGGGGTGGGGACTGGCCCAGGCTGCTGACAGCTCACAGATTGAGTTTCTGACAGCCCTGAAAAAAAAAAAAAACCTAAGTGGCCCCCCACCTTTTTTCCCTTATTCCATTGCCCAAGGCGCTCTGTTGCAAACCGTTAGTCCCAGCTCCCTTCCATCTGCTGGAATTAACGAATTAATGAGTGCTGATACACTTTACTGGTGGGGCCCTATGAATGTTTACAGGCGATTAAATTATAATGCAGGGGGCGGCTGTATAATTCATGAACCAATTAAAGGAAGTGTTAGTTGATTTGATGGGACTAGGACGTACAAAATGCATTTAACTAATGGGGAGCCTCGGGCTGCCGAGGGCCAGCTCCGCTCTCAGATTACGCAGCTAATTGCCCGACTTTGCGGGGCTGTCACAGATAGCCATGCATATTTCATTGTTCTCAAATACTTCAATTGTCTGCGTCAGTGCTGTGGCTGTAATGTGGAGAGGCTAGGCCAAAACTTGGGTGTCATTACAGTGTCTGGCCTGGCCTCACCAGAAACCTAGACCAGCGAGCACGAACGTCCCAGCCATTAGGTGATTAGAAGGACACAGCACGTGATCAGTCGCCTTTTGTTTCACTAGGGACACCTACTCCACATGCTGACATCATGACCTTGGGAACCCTAGGGACCTGACCCCCCCCTTTTTTTTCACGGGAGATGGGAAGTGAATTTTGCAACCCCCTGTATTGATTCTACCCTGGGAACCCTCCCCAGCACAGTACCCAGCGTTAGGAGGTTCCGAGGGTCACGAAGAAGACCTGGTTTTCCCCAGGGCAGCTCACCTGGAGGCACTTGCCACTCTAAGTGTCTCCTTCAGGCCTGACTTTGTCCATCTGTACAACGCAGTCACTTGGGGCTTCATTAAATGCAGATCACGGCAAACTTGGACTTAAACTTGAATTTCTGTCACTTGATGCTTGGAAGACTCAAGAAAGGAAATAGGCAAAAACCAGCTATATCCATCCCAAGCACGAGAAGATGTTGCCATGCTGGAGGAGAGGGCTGAGAGGAAGTGAGAGAGGGTCCCACCTCCTAGCTGGGGCAGCTGGATGCCTGGGGGAGGGTCTGCCTTCTGACTCCACCCACCCCAAAGTTTTCTCGCTCCCTCAGATGGAAAGAGCCTCCACTCAGACTGAACCACAGTCATCTCTGCTCTTCCAAGCCAAATCCCATGTGAGAATCACATGTGGACACGCACATACACACACTCATGGAAGCGTGCATGTACACAATCACACATGCACATTAGCAAATTAAAAGCCTGCAAAGAGTGGGGTCAAGCCCCTGCATGCTTGCTCCTACTTGTCCCCAGCTGAGGGGAGGACTGGACAGAGTCAGAAGCTTCCCCTTAAGTCACCGCTTACTCACTTAGCTAGGGTTAGATTGGTATTACAGTGAAGGTGAAATGGACCTAGCCCCAGGCTTAACATCTGGGCTGACCTGGAACAGCTGTGCGTCTTCTGCTTCTGCTGAGTGGTTTTTGCAGAACCTGCGTCCTGGGGCTTGGCCTCACCCCTTTTCTCCACCCTCTTCCTCCCTGCACCCCATAGCAAGGGTCAGCCTTTGCTCCCCAATCATACTATGCTGTCAAATTAAGCAACTGGCACTACCTACAGGGCTAGCCTTAGCAGCTAGCAGGATCTCTGGTGATGTGCACTGGGTACCTCCTGGACGGGTGGTACAAACCAAGCAACCACAGGCGAGAAGAACCCAATCAGCAGCCACTTCACCTACAAACTTGGTTTTCCATACTCATCTGGAGTCTCTGCTGAAATGTTGCCAGCAATGGGTGGTCACGCTGGGCTTAACATATTCTACCTTAGAAATTAAAGCAAGCTATCATTTACCAGGTACACTGCCTTAAGGGTTTTAGAGCTGTTACCTTATGCCATCCTGGAAGACAAATGGTATTCTTATGGCATAAATGGAGAAACTGAGGCCCAAAGGAGTTCATGCATATTGGCTCAGAATTTCTTCTGTTAGTATACATTAGCTGCACAAGAGGAAACCATGTGATCGTGTAGAACAGCCATTATTGCAAGAGACCATTAGGATAAAGCCTGTTGCTTTCCCTCATAGAAGGAGGGGTGAGGCGGGCCGTTTATATCCTCACCTGAGATCCCAGACATTGTTTCCCATCCCAGCTGAACACAGTCTGGTCTCAGGAGATGCTGGCAAATGCAGTGTGTGGGTTGCCTAGAGAAGGGGGTTGCACACCTAGATAGCTATAGAGACTTTGGCACGCATGCTGGGGCAGACTTAAGGGGTCACCCATCAGCCTGTACTGAGCCCCTCACTTGGACCTATCAGTGTGCCAAGCTAGGCGTGAGTGGAGCCCTGAGTTTAAGGACAGCTCAGGCTTCAGTGAGATTCTCAAAAAAACAAACAAACAAACAAAAACCCCCAAACATATTAAAAGCTGTGTTAATGGCATTGATTATAATAGTCTGGTTTTGCTCAACAAGAAAGGTAAACCTGGATGGGTACGTAGCTACCCAGTGGCTCAGAATGATCTGGAGGCAGGGGATAGCAGGGGACAACCATAGGGGCCACCTCCTTTACACAAGTCTATTTGCTGTACTTAAAATGCAGCTGTACTGTTCTACAATTAGGAAAAACATTAGCCATAAAATCCTCAGAGAAAGATGTTTGCTTATGTTGTAATGGAGGTAGGGTGTCATGCTGGGAGTGAACCACTCGCTGGACAAATGCTCTGTAACTCCAAACTGCACCCTGAGCCTGAAAAGATTATTTGTATTTATTTCTTTTAAAATATTTATTTTTAGTATATGTGTATGAATATTTTGCCTCTATGAATGCATGTGCATATAGGAGTGCAGTGTCCATAGCAGCCAGAAGAGGGCGTCAGATCCCTTGGAACTGAAGTTACAGATTGCTCTGAGCCCCAATGTAGGAGCTGGTAACTAAATCCAGTTTCTCTACAAAAGCAGCCAGTGTTCTGAACTGCTGAACCATCTCTCCAATCCCCAAAGGTTATCTTTGAAAAAGAAAAAGCATCCATTTTAAGAGAAAGGAATAGCACAGTGGGCATGGCATGTGTGACAGTCCTTGCTACTGAATTAAAACGCTCTTGTTTTGCTTTTGCTGAGGATAGGACCTCATACCTCAAGAACGATACTCTGTGCTTTCTTTCCCCTCAGAGATAGAACTAAGATATACTGTGCTTAAATGACATCCGTCACTAGAAAATCTCCTGATATGGAGTCAGCATCCTTCTGCCACAAAAGCAGACAGACAGAAGACAAGGACACATGGCTGCCAGACTCCGAGAGCAGACAGAGGCAGGACAGGTCAGACCCAATTGCCAGATATAAGAGGGACTTTGAGAACAGCTCAGTACAGATCAATGCCTCAGGGCTGAGAAGACCAACTACTGTTATTATTCAATCAACAAACACCTCCTCAGAGCCTCCCTATGGAGTCTCCACAGGGATGCCATAAATGAGCTGCTCACCCATGGCTGCTTCCATACACACATCAGACATCATCTACCTGTGCTTGGAATGTGGGGTGAATACCACAGTTTGGGGATGGTGCCATCCTGGGACAGGTGGTCCTGGATTGTGTAAGCCACAGAGAACAGGGTAGTAAGCAGCACTCCTCCCTGATACCTATTTAATTCCTGCCTCTTGGTTCCTTCCCTGAGTTCCGGCTTTGGCTTTTCTTGGATTTCCTTGGATAGACTGTAACTGTGAGTCAAACAAGCCCTTTCCCAGGCAGTGGTGGCATATACCTTTAATCCCAACACACAGGGGTGGGGGAACAAAGGCAGGGGGAATCTGTAAGTTTGAGGCCATCCTGGTCTTCAGAGTAAGTTTTAGAACAGCTAGGACTACACAGACCAAACCAACCAACCAACCAACCAACCAAGCAAACAAAAACTCTCTTCCCAGAAGTAAAAAATTAAAAGTAAAATAAAATGTGTTTTCACTAGAATTAAAAGAAGATGAAAGGGAAGAAGAGGAGGAAGAGCAAGAAGAAAAGGAGAAAAAGGAGGAGGAAGAGAAAGAGGAGGAAAAAGGAGGAGGAGAAGAAAGATTATTAAAATATATTATTTTCCATGGCACTTTCTAGGTTTTCAGCCTTGTCTAGATAAAGCTGACTGTCTCCTTCCCAGCCAGCAGCTATGAGAAACTCCTTGGAGTGATGATGAACACAAGCTTTGTTCCTTCTGTGAGACGCGCATGACCACAGAAGTAGCTGATGCTCTGGGGGAGGAGTGGAGGGTTATGTGGTCAGACTCAGTGGTTGGAACAACAAACAAGGTTTTCCCATGAAGCAAGATGTCTTGACCCACAGAGCACCTGCTGTAGAGTAAGGAGCGTTCCTGTGAGAGACCAGGGAGAACTGAGGGGGGAGGTTATTGTTGACATCAATAATCAGGGAGAGAGAGCGGAGAGGGAGAGGGAGAGAGAGCGGAGAGGGAGAGGAAGAAGGAGAGAAAGGAGAGGGAGAGAAGGAGAAGATTACTGTACTGACAGAGGAACTGCAGAATTAGAAAAGTTTTCAGTGTCTCTAAGGATGATGTTCACCACTGTCAGCAAGCCCTTAAACAGAGAGGAAAGAAGCCCAGGATCAACACATCCAAGAATCAGCATCCTGTTCCTCCACTATCCTGCAACACAAACATTGCTGTAGTAATCAAACAGCACAGTAAGAGAAACAAGGAGTCTGCCAAACATACTAAATTGTTGCCCAAGAGAATGAAAGAAGCCAACGAGAACACCAGGAACAGATTGCCAAGAAATGTGGGCTGTCCTCTCTGAGCGTTACTTCTAAGTCCAGTAACAAACGAATGATCAGACCTTGTTTGTTTGTTTGTTTTTTTAAAAAAGATTAAAATGCACAGCAGGTTAGGGAAAAAGGAACGAGAGGATCGGGCACACAAGTTTCTGTAGCTAAGGCAGCACACACAACCCTTGGTTTGGTAACTTTCCCATGACGTGTCTGAGTGGTCACAGCCTGTGTCCTCAGTCCCGACTGTGGGCTGAACACATCCTGCAGCAGCAGAGGGTCATGGAATCCGCTCCCTGCAGGTGCTGGGTACCACTGTCTCCGTCCAGATAAGAATTGGAGCTAGGGCTTACAATAACTAGCTGGCTCTTGCAGGTCACATCCCTAATACAGGCCACTTAATGTGTAGTGGTGACCACTGGGCACTCTCTGGTGAGACAGACCAAGAGTCCTGGCCTCTTCAGAACCCACACCCAGTTCTAAGTAGGCAGGATGCAGATGTCAGAGCTGCCCCCATGCTATGGGTGGGATGGTTGCTGTCACCAGGAAATAGTCTCAGACCCGGTGGCTCCTGGGCCCCAGTGCAGTGCCTTTGCAGGTGCTTAGTGGTGTTAGCATCTGTACTCTCACTTTCTCTTCAAACAGGTCTGCTCTGGAGTCTGTGGACTCTCATAGCCCAGGCTGACCTTGATCTAGTTAAGTAGACCAGGCTGACCTTGATTTCCTGATTCTCTTGTTTCTACCTCCCTGGTTCTAGAGTTACAGGTGTGTGCCCCATGGGGTGGGTGTGTGTGTGTGTGTGTGTGTATGTATGTGTGCACATGTGAGCCATAGCCTGTATTGCAGAGGTCAACAGACAACTACTTGTGGGCATCTGTTCTCTCCCCCACTAAGGATCAAACTTGATGAGGGTCCTGGGGATCAAACTCCAGCAGTCACAGTAAGTAGCAAGTGCCTTCACGTGAGGAACCACCTCACGGCCTTTGTCATTTACTATTTTTAACTAAGATGAAATCTACAGAATATGGAACAAGTCACTTTACAGGGTGCAAGTTAGTGGCACCCAGTATGCTCAACGGTGGCACATATCCATTCTCACCACTGCTGTAGATGCTCTGCCTTCTGCCTGTGGCCTCGGACCGGACACGCACCCACGTGATGTCATCTGCGGCATCTTCTTTCACATGGCTCAGCTCAGGTGTCAGCCATGTGCCTTTCTGGCCCTCCTGGTCCTTATTTCACACTCCTGGCCACAAGTCTCTCTGTTGGTCCTGGCTTGGTACAGGTGTTTTAGGCAGGGTCCTCTAGAGCCAAAGAACTTATGGAATGTCTCTCTATATAAAGGGAAATTACTAGAATGATTCACAGTCTGCAGTGCAACTGATCAAACAATGGGCAGCTGTGAATGGGAAATCCAAGAATCTAGTACTTGCTTAGTCCCACAAGGCTAGGTGTTTCTGCTGGTCTTCGGTTTATGCTGGAATTCTGAAGAAGCAAGTTCCAACTGATGTGCTGGCAGTAAGTGAAGCAGAGGAAGAAGTGAGTCTTCCTTCTTCCAATGTCCTTATGTAGGCCTCCAGCAGGAGGTGTGGCCCAGATTAAAGGTGTGCACCACCACCATCCCTACACCTAAGCTGTTCTTTCTTTGGAACTTGCTCTGTCCCAGGCTGGCCTTGAACTCAGAGATCTGCTTGTCTCTCTCTCCTGGGATTAAAGGTGTGCTTGCTTGGGCCTAAGTTTTTCATGGCCACTATGCCTCAAGAATTGGATTAAAAATGTGTGTCATCCCATGTCAAGATCTGGATCTTCCAGGAAAAAAAAAAAAAGCCTGTGTCTTCCAGACTCAGGATCTGGATCACAGGTGCCCTCCATTTCTGAGTTGTAGTTCATTCCAGATACAGTCAACTCAACAACAGGCCAGTCTCTTAGCCTGGGGTGTCCCTGTCCTGGGCTGCCACAGGCCCACCTCTAGGACTCTGCTAAGATAGCACGATGATGTCACTAAGACGGCACTTTGTCTCTTTGTAGCCTCCCCTTCGGAGATGGTGACACATGGTTTATGTTTACTATTTGCCTCTGCAAGGGCAGGAAGCACCTTCATTGTCCCCTGCTTTTAGCTCCTGGGACAGTACCTGACACAAGTAGCTATACCATAAATGTCCACTAACTACAGTGTGTCAATGCTTAGAGGAGGTCTCTGAAGGATTCATTGGAGCCAAAGGCATTGGGACAGACCTCAGGTATGGAGAACTGACACAGAGAGCCAGTCCTGCTTCAGGAGACAACAGGACAGTGCCCACGGGGCTTGGCATGGGTGTGGGATCCCAACCGTCATCTTTTCATTTTCTCCAAGACAAACTTTGTCTCCCTTTCTGTCTCTGAAGTGTTGGTGGGTATTTATCAGAGTTCCCATGGTGTGGAGAGACAATGAGGGCCTGCAAGAGAGTTGCTTGTGGGCTGGGCTTTGCAGCACCCTCCCCATGTCACATGCTGCTGGCTTCTCCTCCTCAGGCTCTGCTGGTGGCCTGAACAGGCCTGCTCTCCTTTCTATTCCTCCAAAATTGCTGTTGAGCATGGGAGCCAGAGATCTGCATAATATATACTATGGCTTTCCCAGCCTTAATCCTGAGCTGGGAAGACATCTCAGTCAGTGAGATGCTTGCCTTGCAAACACAAGGACTTGATTTGTTCCCTAGAATCTACATGAGAAAACGAGTGTGGTAGTGCATGCTTTTCGTCTGTCTGTGAGCCAGGGAGGCAGACAGGCAGGTCACAGGAGTTCCCTGACAAGCTGTTCTCACCTAATAGTGAGCTCCAGGCTAGTGAGGGACCTTGTCTCATGACTGAGAAAAGTGGGGACATCACCTGAGGAACATTGTAACTTGACCTCTGATCTTTGTATGCATACCTGAACACAGTGTGTACATGGGCGTGCAAGAGGGAGGGGTGCATGTATATTTATGTTCTTTTACAGGGGCTCACATGCAGGTGTGTTAGCATGTTTGGGGGGTCAGAGGTCATCTGATGTTATTCCTCAGGAACATAAATTTTGGGGTTTTGTTTATTATTAAGATTTATTATATGTGTGTTTTGCTTGTATGAATGTATGTATGTGCACTATGTGTGTGCCTGATGCCCACGGAGGTAAGAAGAGGGTGCTAGAACTGTACAAGCATGTCACTGACTGACCCATAGCCTCAGACCAAGATCAAACTGATACTGAATGAGGCTAGACTCTTACCCCCTACCTCTGCCACTGGGCTAGGAAGGAAAAGCTTCAGTAAGACGCTCCCCTCGCTCTCCCAGCTCTGAGGGTCTCACATGATGGGCTGACATTTTCCCAGCTTCAGTGTCTGTCTCTTTCACCATTGAAAGGTGAAATTCTCAAAGCTAAACCATTGCTTCTGACCTGAACTGATCTTTGATCAGCATCTTGGTCCAGCTGACACGCCTCAGCACTCGCTTGGGAGACCACAATATTTGGGTTACAGTTAGCTGCCTAAAATAGCTAACAGATTTTTTTTTAATGTGTCAGACACCTTGAACCCCCTGGGATCCTTGTGTGTTAGCTTTTCCCCAGGCACTAAATCCCCTTTCCTGATAGGCTAGGTGCTCATACAACTTAGAACGTTCCTGGGGAGGAGGTCTGGGTTAGGACAGGGCTTTGCCTCTCCAGAGCTGGCCCTGTTGGCACATAGGCTTTACGATAGGGCATAGTCAGAGTTTGATGAATGAATAAACACCCCATACACACACTTGCTAAAATCAGGAAATCATAGTTATCACAGCAGTACCCCCAGTAGCAGTTGCATTATGACACCCCTAGATAAGAGAACCCCAGGAGCCTCGAACTTCACAGTCATTTGGGCAGTGAGTGCCTCCAGCCCTCAAAGATTTCCAAAGCAGAGAGACTTCTGTGCTCCCCATTGCTGGTGAGTTCTTTCTCAAATCAACACTTTTACAGAGACTGAAAGAGTCACTTCTGTCCAGATTCCCACCAGTCCCTTTGAATTCTGTTTCCTTCCCTTTCTGAGGAAACAGAAAAACAACATCTCCTTCTCATGCAGAGGATCATCCTGGAGGAGGGAAGCACCCAGGCTTCAACTAGGCAGCTTCCAGGAAGGATCAAACTTGTAACCTTCCCTAGCACCTAGGGGAAGATTCCTGGGAGGCTCTGCTTATCCTCAGTTGGGCTTAGAGAGCCAGTGGAGGAGTGTCTGCAGCTTCCCAAACCACTCACTGAACAATGTTGCTGACTTTGAAACCCTCCTCTGTCTTATGGGTCACAGACTCATGCCTTACGGATCAGTGGCCAGGGGCCCCTCTCCAAAGCATAACCAACCTGACCTGCCACTTCACCCAAAATGCCAACAACCCTACTGTTAGTTTTCTGTCTAAACTCCACCTCCACAGTTATTTGGCAACAGCCAGGTATGCTCCTCCCCACAGCTACCTGGCAACAGCCAGGTAGGCCTGCCCACTATAAAAGGGGCTGCTTGTCACCTCCTCTCTCTCTTGCTCTCTTACCTCTAGCTTCTCTCTGTCCTATTGCCCCTCCCCCTTCCCTTCCCCCTCTCTCCACGAAGTCATGGCCAGCCTCCACCTCTCTCTCTCTCTCTCTCTCTCTCTCTCTCTCTCCCTCTCTCCCTCCCCCTCCCCCTCCTCTCTCCTCCCCCTCCCCCTCCCTCCTCCTCCCCCTCCCCCTCCCCTTCTCCTTCCTTCACTCCCTTCCTCCCTCTCTCCCCCTCTCTCTGCCTCTACTACCCTCCTGGCTCCCCTCCCCATGCCCTGAATAAACTCTATTCTCTGCTATACTGGCGTGTGGCTGGTCCCTCAGGGGAAGAGATGCTTCAGCATGGGCCACTGAGACGTCCCCTTCCCCCATACCTTTCCCCATACCTTTCCACACCCCCACAAAACATACTCTTTATCTCTTTATCTTTTTATAAACACAACACCTACTGAATATGATTCCAGGTTCCTTCTCAGCCAGGTGTGATGGTTCACAGCCATGATCCAAGAACTCAGGAAGTTGAGGCAGGAGAATTGCAAATTCCCCTGTCTTGACGCTTCCTTTCCCAATGACATCATTCTGGCCATGCGACGTGATAGGTTGTGACGTGAGAGGTGCCCATGACGGGTGCCTGCTTCTTCAGAGCCCAGGATGAGTTTTAGTAATTTACTTTTTACCATAGGTGCTCGTCACCAACCTCACTTTGCAGACAAGGTGAGTGAGCTGCCCAAAGTTATGTGGCCAGTATGTGCAAACAGGACTTGGACAAAGGATTTTGGGAAAGCAGTAGCTTTCCCACCACCACAGTATCTACTTCTCCTGAGGGACCACAACAGGTCAGTGGTTTGGAGCACATTCTCCTCCCCCTCCCCCACACCCCCTCATTCTGTGTCCCTGATCCACACCACGGTACACATGACCCGCTAAGCTGAAGCCACCCGGCTGCTCTCTAGGCTGATATTGTGTGATGCCTAGTCGATGCTGTTGAAGGCGGATGCTGTCTGGCAGGCTGCACCTGCCACTATGTAGCATAAGGCACAGGGTGATGTCCACAAGCAGCAGCGCAGCCCTCGATGTGTATGTCTTTCAAATTAACATCCACATACCCATAACGTGGCTTGCTGGATCACCACCAACCCCACAGAGACAACTCCTTGGACTGGTGTCTGGAGAGTTCTGCTTGGCTGACTCTCTCTGTCTCTAACCACTTTAAAACTAACTGCTTCACCAAGCCACAGCTCCCACCCCCAGATCATTATGATCTGAAGTGTTTATTAGCCTCTCTATCATGATCAAGATTTTATGAGCACTCCGTTCCAACTGTGAATTAAATACATAATTCTGGACCCGTCACGTTACAGTTTGGCGCTGTGTTTGTCTCTATTATGCCACAGTGGTTGCCGTGGGCACTCAGCAGATGACAGCTGAACACGTTTGACCAGGGGCAGCTAAAGTGACTGACATTTCAATTCAGGGCAGCCACAGGGGTTAGGGCCATTAGCAGAAAAGATCTCCATAGCCAGGGATGGCGATGGCGGGGCAGGGAGCTGAGGAAGGGCTGCCTCTGGCCCTGCCTCCTCCAACAGGACTGTCTACCCACTGTTTGAGGAAAGATGGCTGCCATCTTAGAGCTGGGGAGGTGGGACAATGAGGCGAAAAGACTTCTTGTGCTTCATACAGAAGAACCAGCTTTCTGACGGAGCAATCCAGCTCTCCATGGGTAACTGCTGCAGCTCATCACTCCCTGTACATGGCCTCATGTGAGCCCTGCAGTGTCACCCAGCATACACTGTTGATCCACTGTTGCAAATGAAGAGCCTGAGGCTCCATGGTGCAGTTAGCCAGGGAGATGGGCTGGTTCTGTCCTCGCCCTTGGCCCTTCTCCTGTCAGGCCATGATCTCTCTTCCCCATGAGCTTCTTGCTCTTCCTTGGGGCTCAGCAGCAGCTCCAGAAGTCTGCTCTGCCATCAGCCCATGTGCAGGGGCCTAGAGAGGAAGCTGGTCCATGTGTCCTGGTCATTCTGAAGATGCTAAAATATCTGTTTACATGAAATCAGAATCAGCTCTTTCTGGCTCCAGGACTATTCTCCTAAATGATTAGCCGTGCTGGCATGTTTAAGTCACCCACCTCTCACAGGACAACAACAGACACCCAGAAAAAGAGCAGAGCTGACTGGGTTCAGGAGACCCACTATGAGTCAGCTTTACAGATGACTGACGCCTGTCACCTCCCCCTTCTCAAGGTAGCAGTCCACATCTCCCCAAAAAGGCCTTTTCTCATGACTGCTCCGCAGCCCGTCTCAAGTTGCTTGTGCTGCCCACTCAAAGTGCTAAAAGTAGAAACAATTGTTATTGACTAAAAGTTCTACATACACAAGAAAAGTAACCACTGGGGCAGGTATCTCTCCCGTTCCTGGGTCCCTGGCTCCTGTGATATAGCTACAGTTCCCCACAGCCCCCCCCAACCCCCCACAGAGAGGTCTTTGGCCATCAGTCATGTAGGAGGAGCTTCTGTCTCTGGAAACACCACCGGAAGCTCCTTTGCACCTCCTTGCTGGCTAGTTGGCCTCTTGCCAGCTCAGCCTGGCCAAACTCAGTGCAAAGCGGGTGCAGGGACTTAGAGCAACTGAGGCAGACAGCAGAGACAGAGGTGGAGGCAGTTGCAGCAGCTGCAGTAGGGGAGGCGACTCCCCCTCCTTGCTCGCACTCTCTCCCCTTTGCCTGAACCTTAGCACCTGGCCGGGCCAGAGATCTCTGTGGAAAGGCTATGTTACACAGGCCCACAGTGCACAGATATAAATGCAGGCAAAACACCCATACACATAAAATTTAAAAAAATTTAAATGTAAGATGGAAGGCAATAGAGAAAGACATCCAACTTTGACCTCTGGCCTCGATATATGAACCACAGGGAAGGGTGAATATGCATGCACGCATGATGCGCACGGGCACACACACACATACAGAGAGAGAGAGAGAGAGAGAGAGAGAGAGAGAGAGAGAGAGAGAGAGAGAGAGAG
>NW_021620941.1:5473951-5485838 GCF_004785775.1 Grammomys surdaster
GAGAGAGAGAGAGAGAGAGAGAGAGAGAGAGAGAGAGAGAGAGAGAGCGCAACTGCTGTGGGCACACAGCTAGTCCTAGAGAAAACATAGACATATTTAAAACCTGTCACTGCATCACTGCTCCTAGGCTCCTGAGAGTTTAAGTTTCCTGATGTCAGACATTTCTGCAGCCTGAGCCTGGGGGTGGGGATTCAGCTGAGCTGAACCGCGAACCTGGGGAGGGTTGCAGAGTTGCCAGCCCCAGGCCATCATGTTGCTATTGAGAGTCTTACATCCTGGTCTCCCTAAACATCTAGACTGCCTTTGGCTCTTGGATGCAGCCGTCTCCAGAGCACACACCACCTTTAGTTGTGTGGTTCTTTGTCCCCAGAGCACATCAGGAGCTCTGTGCATGTGGGTGGTACCCATGGACAACACATTTTGGAATTTTAATATTCAGACAGGACACTGATGGTAGCACCATTTGCTGAGTGAAAGGAAGAAAGCAGTCCAACAGAGACCCAGCCAAGCCATTCACAGGACACGCACACTAGGTTACAGAAAAGAAAGAGAAATCTGACCTATGTACACTTACGTATCCATCAATAGAAAGACAAGTGTATAGATTTGTATTGATGTAGAAGAATTTTCTAGAATACTCTAGAAGCCATTAAAAGAGACTACTTCTGGGGAAGAAAGTAGAGGTCTGGGATGGGGATGGATGAGAGTATTTCCCCACCTGAAAATGTGCACAGGCTTGATGTGGTGGCACAAGCCTATAATCCTAGCACTTGGGAAGCAGGAAGATCCGAGGTACAAAGTCAGCTGCATCTACACCGTAAGTTCAAGGCCAGCCTGAGCCAAGAAAAGGCCCTGCACCAAGGAACAAACCCAAAACCTGTTACAGAGTTAGGATTTTAAAATTACATTTATGTGTGCATGTGTGGTGGAGTGTGCCTGTGAGAATTCCACAGGACTCATGTAGGGGTCAGCAGATAAGCTGTGGGCTCATTTCTCTTCTTCTACCATGTAGGCTCCAGAGATTGGACACAGGTCCCCAGGCCTGGCAGCAAAAAGCTTTACCTGTTGAGCTATCCTGCTGGTCCAGCGATGGTCAACTGTGATTGTCAAGATGATAGGGTTTCAAATCCCCATGGAAACGAACCTCAGTATGCATCTGTTAGTGTGTAGAGAGGTGTCCTGGAGTGAAGCAAGAGCAGCAGCATTCATCTCTCTGTCTCTGTCCCTGAGTGTGGGACAGTGTGAGCAGATGTCACTGGCTCCTGCTGCCATCCCTTCAAACCTCATGAGCCAAAATCAACCTTCCCTCCCGGAAGCTGCTTTTGTTGGATACTTTGTCACACATCGAGAATAGTAATGAATACCCAGCCTTTGGCTGGATAGAAATTCTCAGCTTACAGATTGTGGGGTTCACTGGTCTCTTCGCTGAGGCCTTTTAGAATGCTCTCTCTAGTCCAAGACCGAAAGCCATTCCCTCTGCATTCTAAGAACTCTGTACTCCGTTTTCTTTCCCACTTAGGCTTATGGATGACTTGGGAAGGTGTCCACTCTGTATACCATTCCCTCTGCATTCTAAGAACTCTATACTCCGTTTTGTTTCCCACTTAGGCTTATGGATGACTTGGGAAGGTGTCCACTCTGTATAAATACTTGTCTAATCTAGCCTTCCCCAGATGTACACGCAACTGTTCTAACATCATTCCGGGAAACTCATCTTTTCACACTTCTCAGTCCACTCCAAGGAGTACTTACAGATATGAGCTGTTTTGGGCTCTGCACTCCATCCTGTTGGCTAGAGGATTATTTACTCTAGTGTTGGTACCTTATGTCTCAGATCAGCCTTGATGTTTGGCAGGGCAAGCCCTCCCATGTGGCCTTTCTTCTGGAATGTTCTTGACTCTTTGCTTTTCTACATAAGTCACAGAATGAGCTCAAAACCATCCACTACCCTCACCACCATCACTGTGCAGCCCTGGCTGGCTTGGAACTCCAAGACGCACCTGGCCCTACCTCCTGGATGCAGGAACTAAAGCTGTGCATCGTCACATCTAGCACAGAGTCTTTTTGAATATTTATTGCTGTGTGCATATTATATGGGGCATATGTGGCGAGGTCA
This sequence comes from Grammomys surdaster, assembly GCF_004785775.1. Lineage (NCBI taxonomy): Eukaryota > Metazoa > Chordata > Mammalia > Rodentia > Muridae > Grammomys > Grammomys surdaster. The sequence continues at coordinate 5,476,068 of NW_021620941.1, forward strand.
GAGGACAACTCTCTGGAGTCAGCTCTCTCTTTCCACCTACATAGGTTCTGGGGACTGAAATCAGGCCATCAAGTTGCAAAGTAAGTACTCACTGAGCCGTCTCACAGCCCCTCTCCCTTTAAATATCTCTATAGTAAGTGGAGAAGTCCATAGGATGTCTTGGGTCTCCTGTATCACAGGCTCTGTATACAACTTGTAATGATCTGGTCCTCTTGTCCCTAGTTCCCAAATGATTGGGATTATAGGTCTGCAGCACCAGGGATAGAATCTAGCTTCACGCATGCTAGGCAGGCTCTGTACCAAATAAGTTACATCCTCAGCCCTGCCATAGAGTCTTCAGGATTTTCTTCACATGTGCTAGGCAGGCTCTGTACCAACTAAGTTACATCCTCAGCCCTGCCATAGAGTCTTCAGGATTTTCTTCACGTGTGCTAGGCAGGCTCTGTACCAACTAAGTTACATCCTCAGCCCTGCCATAGAGTCTTCAGGGTTTTCTTAATGTACACAGACATAAATCTATGCATAGGGGCTTCTGGCTCTTGTAGACCACGTTATTCATCCATGTTACTGATGCTTCACTATCTAGTTATATATCATAGAAATGTTAGAAATGGTAATACTCTCAAACTTGATTTCAAAGCACATGCTCTGACCATTTCCCTGACGAGGTCTGTGTTTGGTATATGTGGTGGTTTGTACAAAATGGCCCCCCATAGACATTTAGGGTACGGTGTTATTGGAGAGGTGGCCTTGTTAGAGGAAGTGTGTCACTAGAGATGAGCTTTGAAGTCTCAGATGCTCAAGCCAGGCCCAGTGTCTCTCTTTCTCACTTCCTGCTGCCTGCCAATCCAGATGCAGAACTCTCAGCTACCTCTCCAGCACCATGTCTTCCTGTATGCTGCTATGTTTCCCACCATGACGATGGAACAAACTTCTGAACTATAAGCCAATCCCAATGAAATGTTTTCCTTTATAAGAGTTGCCTTGGTCATGGTGTCTCTTTACAGCAGTAGAAACCTTAACTAAGAGAGTGTTGTTAGGGAAAATATTGTATATCAGGTGAAGAACTCCTTTCCATTTCTAGCCCCTAGCCATAGCTTGCCTCTAACCTGGCAGGTGCTGAGCCTCAGAATCAGCAGAAAGGCTCCTTCCTCCCCAGTGATGTTTTAGATTTAATATTATCAAATGTTTAATTTCCATCTATTGAAATAGCCATGTATTTTTCCTTTAAATTGATATTCTGATAAATCTATCTGTTTGTCTGTCTGTCTGTCTGTCTGCCCACCTTCTTACCCTCTTATGTACTCCAGATTGTTCTTGAACCCATGATCCTCTTGCCTCAGCCTCCTGAGAAGGGAAGGCAAGGATGTAGTGCCCCAACAGGCTTCCTATAGTGAGTTTAACTCTGATTTTTTGATGATGGGACTGTCCTTGGATGTCTCACATGCGATAGGATTGTGCTGGCTAATGTTTTATGTAGGAGCTGGCAACTCTGTTTATGAGTCACATTGCGTTTCAGTGGCCTGTTTCTTTTCTCCCTTATTTTACCCTTGGGTTTTACAGTTTCTATTAATCTTGCTAAATGTATGGTGGAGTGTTTCTTCAGTGTCTGTCTTCTGGAAAGTGTTTATTCATAAGATGATTGATTCCATGAATGTCTTGGTATGTTTCTGTATAAAAAAACATATCAGCCTGGTGTTTGGGGGAAGGACATTTGTGTTTGATTGAATTCATTCATTAGTTATAAGTAGTTAGGATAATTGGAGGGCTGGGGAGGTTGTTCATGGCAGAGAGGACCGTGAGGGCCTAGGTCCAATCCCTAGCACTGAGAGAAAGAGAGAGAGAGAGAGAGAGAGAGAGAGAGAGAGAGAGAGAGAGATTGGATTTACCATTTCTTATGTCAATACTGATAAGACATTATTTTCCTTTTGCCAATATTTCCAAATTTACTATGCAGTTATCAATATAATTTTTCTAATAACTCAATCTGTTCTATATGTATTGTATAATGACGTCTATTGTAAATATAAACTTGCTTATACCATTCCTATAGAGATTTACCAACCTTATTAATTCTCTCAAAGAATCAACCTCTGGCCCTCTGGGAGCTGCATCTTTTCTCTGCTCACTCCTGTTCTTAGAGTGCTTTTTTGATGGCCTTTGGATTTATTGCTTTCCTCAGTAGCTTAAAAGTTTAAAATCATGAATTTTTGCTGGGCAGTGGTGGCTAATGCTTTTAAAGCCACCACATGGGAGGCAGAGGTAGGCAGATCTCTGTGAGTTCAAGGCCAGCCTGGTCTACAGAGAGAATTCCAGGATGGGCAGGGCTACACAGAGAAAACCTCTTTCAAGAAAATCATTATTTTTTAATTATTCTCTTAAGATTCCTTTTTAATGAGTCCCCAGCCTTTCAACTGATGAGTTATTTATTTATATTTTTATTTCTATGTCTCTGTGCTTGCATGAGTTTATGTGCACTGCAGGCATGCAGGTGCCTGAGGAGGCCAGAAGAGGGCATCAGATCCCTTGGAACTGGAGTGGCAGATGGCTGTGAGACACCAAGTCCGTGTGTGCAGAGCTCCAGTCCTCTGCAAGAGCAGTCAGTGCGCATGACCGCTGAGCCAGCTCTCTTTCAACTAAGAGTAATTAGCTTCGGAACCGGCATAGGAATCCTATTTCTGTGAATTCTTTCTAGGAAGCCTAAATCGAATGCAAATACATCATCCACCATGGGAAACACAAAGCTGAGCCCTCTGCCAACAGAGGGCATTTGGATGCCCACTAAACACACATGAGCAGTGTAAGACTTCCTGGTGCTTAGAGAGTTCCCGGTTCAGATACAGACAGTGCTACCGCACGTTGTAGATGGAGGAGCAAGCTGGACGGCGAGCACCAGTTCTGCAGCTCGCCAGGAAGCAACTGGGTCATGGCCCAGGCCATCTCTTCCGACTGGCTTCATCACTCATTCTCCAAACAGTGACCAAGACAGAGTCCCTAAGGCCAGGGCCCAGGTGGCAGGTGAAAGGAGTAGAGTGGAATCCATGCGAACCTCCCGGGAGAAGGCATCAAAATCACAAGACAGGGGCTGGAGAGATGGCTCAGCGGTTAAGAGCACTGACTGCTCTTCCAGAGTTCCTGAGTTCAAATCCCAGTAACCACATGGTGGCTCACAACCATCTGTAATGGGATCTGATGCCCTCTTCTGGTGTGTCCGAAGACAACGATAGTGTACTCATAAATAAAATAAATAAATAAATCTTAAAAAAAAAGTAACCCTGTCTTGAAACAAAACAAAAACAAACAAACAAACAAAAAACAAAATCACAAGACAGCAGAGCCCTGCTTGCTGCTCCCTGGTGCATGGTTTTGAGCTCCAGCCCCACACGCCTAAGTTTTTAGGAATCTTGCTATCTATCTATCTATCTATCTATCTATCTATCTATCTATCTATCTGTCTATCTATCATCTATCTATCTATCATCTATCTATCTATCTATCTATCATCTATCTATCTATCTATCTATCTATCTATCTATCTATCTATCGTACTCCCAAGGAATCTTGCTATCTGTTTATCTATTTATGTATTTATGGCGCTCTCAAGATTATCTACACTCTGAAAATCTCTCTGACAAACATGAGCAATCAGGCTGACTTAGTGCTGACCCCACAGACTCTGTGGGAAGCAGCCAGACAGCAGAGGGGATCCCTCTGGGGAAGCTCCCTGGGCAGGGACCACAGGTGGTGCTGGAGCCCCAGCAGGGCTCATGCAGAAGCATGGTAAATGAAGGTCGGGGAGCAGGTGAGAGTGAACAGACAGAGTGTGCAGGAAGCACAGCCAGAAGGGCCCTGAAAGATTGTGAACACTTCTCCAGAACAGTTCCTACAGGTGCCCATGAGCTTGCCTCTAGCCTCGCAGGTGCTGAGCCTCAGCAAGGCTCCCTCCTCCCCATCTCTTGCTTTCTGAGAAGCCCTGCCTTTACACTGAGTACCACTTGCCATTCCAGCCTGTAACCAGATCTCTGTTAATTAATAAAGCTGTCAGAGGACAGTCCTTGCTGGTCATTAGAAGCCTTTCAGAAACACAATCCTGCCGTCATCACCCACCAGACCCCTCCGCTTATGGTGCAATTAACTTAATGCTATGCAAATGAGAGGCTCTTTTCATCATTAGCTTATAGCTAATCGCATAATTGGGCCTTCAATGGGGTAATTAGACACGATCTCCTCCATTAGTCTTACAAGGCTAATTATTGTTGCGGGAGGGAGGGCGGCCCTCCCAGAGCTTCTTGCCCGGTGCCACATCTGGCACAAAGCTAAAACAACCAATGGTGAATCCACCTTGTAAAAGGCAATCCAACCAGCCATGACCTGCCATAAGGCTGGACAGGAAGCAAACAAGGGCTTGGGAAGGCTGGTGGGCAGGTCTGCCTCTCACCTGTAGAACATGGCATTTAACGGCAAAAGCAAAACCAGTTGAGATCACTGCCAAGCCTCAGCTAGGGCAGGAGGCCTAGCCCCAAGCCAACAGTAGTAGCTCTAGGGGACTGGCTTCAGCTCTCTGAGCCCCCAACTCTTCTTCAGGACCATGAGGAGGATGAACCCAAAGCACTCTTGGGTGTGGCTTTCCTGATTTGAGCCATGCAATGAGAAAAGACAGCCCAGTGTCTTGAGCCTACAGTGACAAAGAAGCAGAGAAGGGTTGGGAGGTTGGGACGTCCCAAACCCCTGTTTGTAACCTTGGAATAGGCACAAGGGACAGCTTTCCAGACTGGCTGTGTTACCATCAGTTAACTGTCCGCTCCAAGCTGAAGGACTACTAACCCCTGTGCTCTAGAAACAGGCACCAAATGAGCCAGGATCAAGTGAGGTGGGCAATATCAGATCTCCTCTCCGAGCTGGGCAGGGCTGAGCTGGGGAGAGGCTCCCCAGATCTCATCTGGATAGTGTGAGATAGCTCAGGGCACAGAGCAAAAGTCTTGCAAGAAGCAGTCAATAAAAACCCCAAAGCAACCCTGAGGGATGTACCAAGGGCCTCTCAGAAGGGGAAGAGCTAAGCTTGGAGACACTGTGAAGAAAGCTGGCTGGTACAGGCCTTCATCTACCTAGAACATTCTGACCAAAATTCCCTCAAGGCTTTCAGCCTTCTACTACTCCATATGAACAACTAGGGCCACCGACTATCCATGTCACATTTGGAACCACCAAAGAAATGCGCAAGGCTGGAGCTCCTTCTAGAACCCATGGACACTACCCCACTGAACACTGGACACTACTGCTCCAGACTCACACAGATCCCTCCCGGGTGTTCCATGCTGACCTGACCCTCCTAGGTGTTCTGTACATGCTGACCTGTACCCCTGAGGTTGAGATGAGCAAGCTCCTGCTCCCGGAGCTTCAGAGGACAAGTATGTTAGAGACAGGGCTTTGGAGTGGTGACTAAGATACTCTTGGCAACCAGAGGCTGAGCCAACATGTTCTCTGTGCTCCTCTAATTGGGAACCCAGACATTCCAAGACACCTGGCCCCATGTGTGGATCATGTGAGGATGTAGCTAAAAGAGAGTCTAAAGCCAAGGACAGAGATCTTGGGAGGAGCCGTGTCTGCTATGTAGGCCGAGCTGAGTAGGAACTTGAAGCAATCCTATTGCCTCTGACCCCTTACTGTTGAGGTTATAGGCATGAGATACCACAGCCATACACCTGTCTAACTGCAGCAGGCCTCTGTTCCATGTCACAAAGGCCTTCCCTGGCCACCTTCCAGCCAACATGTTCCCTTCCTCCCCTCCCTTCCTCTCTCCCTCGTTCTCCATAGAACCTGGTATGTCATGTGCATGCTGGCTGTTGATAGCCTTCCTCACTCCAGCCCCAAAGTAACACACACACACACACACACACACACACACACACGGTTTCCTTTCCCTTTGTGTCTTGAGAACTCAAGTAGGGTTTGCATAGCAAGCATTCCACGAATGTATGTGACCATTGTGTGTGTGGTTCTGTACTTATGTGGAGCTTGGAGAGACCGTAGGGCAGGCTTTCCAGTAGAAGGCAGTGTTTGAGCTAGGCCTTTAGGACAGACAGGATTTGTGTGAAACCCTACAGGGCTCTGAAAGGAGACACACTGTGTTTAGAGAACTGGAAGTAGGTGGGTGGGCAGAGACACGAGGACAGGGCAAAATGGGAGAAGGGGTGGGATGGGAAGGCAGGCTAGGGCTTTTCTCCTGCTTGCAATGGCTTTGGCATATGACCCTGCCTCATTTTCTGGAATACCCTCCCCAAAGGCAGAGGCCTAGGATAAAAGCAGAGGTGTCACACCGAAGACCCAGAGGAAGTTCTGCCTGACAGCCAGCCTGGGGCAGGCAGCTCTGGCCCACTTGTCCGTGCAGGGGTGTCTGGAATCTCCACAGGGACTGCAGTGCCCGGAGTTTCACAGCCTCATAAAAAAGTAAAGCTGCACTTTTATTTGTGGGAGACTATCTTAAAAGTTTTTGATATTAAATGGTTTAGCTGATATTTAGGCAGGACGGCCTCACACAGCCCACCATGTGCTGCCTCATCTGGCAGGGGCCTCGGCTTTTCTGCTGGAGGCTGGGTTCAGCAGATCAGCACTTTATTTAATACCTCCGAGGAAGCTGGAAATTGAAGTCCACACTGACGTCTCCTGAGTCTCCTCTGAGTAAAGAAAAACAAACACCATTTCCCCAAGTCGGCTGATATTGCCAGGTGCTTGCCCGTCTCCAGGAAATGAATTTAAGTTAACGGTTGAGCATCGTGTCTGTCTCAAATGGGGGCATCTCCATCATGGTGACACTCAAATGCCAACTACCCTGGGCTCGGTTCTGTTAAAGGTCACCTGTCAGTCTCCACCTGAGGCAGGAGATTGCTTTGATCTGACTTCTGCCTTGCAGAAGGCCTGTTTATCTTCCCAGATGACTTACAGCTATCTTGGGCCAACCTGGATGCAAGGCACTGGACCTCTAATGAGAGCCTAGAATCCATGGGTGGAGGGGATTGAGCCGGCTTTGCCAGAGAAGAGACTGGGCCTTGAAGCTGGCCAGAGGGGCAAATCCCTGGCCCTAAGTCTTAGCAGTTGCTGACGCCAAGTCCAGAAGGTCATTTCTTTCTCTCAAATGGCACATGTACTTGGAAAATTGTACCAACCATTCTCTCTACGACCAAACACCTGGCTATAAGTAACTTAAGGGAAGAGTGTTTATTTGGGCTCACTGTCTGAGGACACGGCCCATCCTGGTGGGGTAGCCATGGAGGCAAGATCACGTGGCAGCTAGTCACTCGGCATCCACAGTCAGGGAGCAGAAAGCAATGAACACTGGTGCTCAGCTCGCTCTCCTGTTTGCACTCTGTCTGTTTGCTTGCCCATGGGATGGGCCTGTTGGCTTCTAGGTGGCTCCTCCTGCCTCAGTAAAGCTTCCCTGGAAAACTGTCTGACATTCTGGATCTAGTCAAGATAATGATTAACCATGGCAGCATGCTAAGAATAAGGGACAGCAAAAAACCTCTCCTAGGCCTCTTGGGGATACAGGAAAATGGGGTCCATGTTACAGGTAGGTCTGGATGCCCCTGGGCTACACTCAGGAAAGCTGGCCAACAGCACTGAACTTCAGTACATACCTTTTGTCTTTCTACCTATGATTTTATGGGTTTCAGAGATTGCATTGGCTGCAAGGGCTTTACCCACTGAGGCAAATCACTGGCCCAGTGCTTAGCTCACAAAATCATGTCTAAGAAAATATTACGCCAATCCCTGCTCTTCAGGGTTTCTTAAGCCAGTCTGCAGGGACTCTTCCTTAAGACTACCTGATTTCTTGAAGTCCTGGCCATCTCTCCTGGGCTCACCAGCTGTTTACCATGCTGAGACACCACACAGCACTCTTCCCAAGCCCCTACTTCCACATTGGGCCCACAGAGGTATAGCTGTGGCCACTTTGGCCTGTCTCTGAGACTTAGAGATTTTAACACTCTACAAAAATCCTTGTGGCTGCAGGTAGAGATCAAAGGTAGCAGCCACTTCTGATGTCTTTGCTTCCAAAGTGATTGCTCTTGTACTCTCGGAGATAGACAACAAACCTAGTAACAGACTGTCATCAAGTTTTAACCGGGAAAAAGCAGCACACCCCCTTCCATTTGCTCAGGGCCCTCTTCCCTAGACATTTTTTTTTACACAAACATTGGAAATAAATGGTAAAGTGCCAATAGTCTCTTGGCAGGCGACTAATGGGATCATTCTCATTGTCTACTCTGTTTCTGATTTACTGAAAGATTAAAATGTTACAACCCCAGGGACCATGGGCTGATGGCTCCTCACTGCCATAGCTGGGCTCTACCTTGGGCTTGAGGTCCAAGGGTGTGTGTACCTTTGTCTTCAGCCCCAGACTCAACTCCTGAGGCAGCCTGCCCTCTGACTTCAGATCTCTCAGAACCCAGGCCCTTAGGTGCCTTGCTTCAGGATAGCCCTGCCCCCACCCAGCACCCCTAGAAGTGGCTTACCAGTGGGGCACTTAGCTTTGCTACAGTGAAGTCTGCTTGCTGCTGCCTGCTGAGTCACTTTTAGGTCAGCAACAGGGCTATCTCCAAGTACAGCAGGCATGGTGAGGACCTTTATAGCTGGGCCAGCAGACTGTGTCTCTGCCTTGTGAGGTCTATGCTAGAGACCATGCATAAGAGACATCCCAGGACCCACACGGTGCCACAGAGAGATACAGTAAGGTCACGGTGCTGCAGGGTACAAAGATGAGAGGGGTTGGATTCCTGAGTGAGCTTTAATGTCACATGGTCAAGGACCAGCACCAGCACAGGCTGTCCCAACAAGGACTAGGTATAGCACATTACAAAAAGGCTGTCTTCATCCCAGCTTGAAGTTGGGGCTAAATATTTGATTCCTAGGAATAATGAGAGAGCTGAGTGGTTAAGGGCATGTATTACTCTTTCAGAGGACCTGAGTTCAATTCCCAGTACCATGTCAGGTGGTTATAACTACAGCTTCATAAGCAATCACAAACACTGCACACACACACACACACTTAAAAATAACATTTAAAATTTTTCTGGTTCACCTTTATAGGAGGTTTGCTAAGCCACAGCCCTTACCAGAGCCCTGCCTGCATCAAAAGCCTGGAGCCTTGAAATGATTTATATTAGCCAGTGTTCAGGAAGCCTTTGAACTCTGGTGTCTGTGGTGAGGCGTGACCTCTACCTGGCAGCTCCTTCTCACTCATTGTAAGTGACAGAGCTTAGGCTTCCATTTATCTGCCTGTCATTGTGTCATATCTACCGTTCAGACATGTCCAACTTCTTACATTGCAACATGGTGGGCGATTTCATCTACAAATATCATATTTTAGAATCAAGTTAGGGGGCTGGAAAGATGGCTCAGTGGTTAAGAGCACTGGCTGCTCTTCCAGAGGTCCTGAGTTCAATCCCCAGCAACCACATGGTGGCTCACAGCCTTCTGTAATGGGGTCTGAAGCCTTTTACGGATGAATACCACACTGACTGATTGTTTTCTACAAGCACAAGCATAGTCAGGGGCAGTTGCTTCCTTCGGCCCTGTTAGACAGTCCTCCCTCTGGGCTTGCAGGCCTCAGCTTTCCTGTTTTGGCTTTGTGCTTGTAATCCTAGCACTTGGGACACTGAGGCAGGGTCCATGAATTAAAGGCCAGCCTGGACTGTAGAGTGAGACCCTGTCTCAAGGAAACACACCACACACACACACACACACACACACACACACACACACACACACACACAC
>NW_021620941.1:5485848-5486784 GCF_004785775.1 Grammomys surdaster
CACACACACACACACACACACACACACACACACACACACACACACTGACTTTAGAGGACGTGACCACTGTTTCAGCTAATCCTCTGGGGTCAAGAGTGCAGAGTCAACATGTCCCTTTTGAGACATCAGGAAATCAGGTGCACTCATAGCATAGGAGCCTCTGAGATCACACAGACACTGGTGTTTATCTGTAAAAAAAATGTGTTTCCCCATCTCCCATGCCTGCAGTCACGTAAGAGTAAAGGTCCTTTAGGGCCCAAATGTATCCAACCTGTGGCCCATGAGACACATGAGGCCAAGGCTCAAGTCAGCTTTGCATTCAGCCCGATACAAAATCTCCCTTGCCTTGTGGTATGTGAGTATATGTGCATGTGTAACTTGATTCTTTTTATTTTTTAAGATTTATTTATTTTATGTATACGAGTGCCCTATTTGCATATACACCTACATGCCATGTTGGAGACCCACCACCCCTCCCCACCCCCATACCAAACAGCTCTGCTTAGAGTCTGGGGTTCGCAGCTCAAGAAAGGAACCCTACCTAGTCAGAGACATCCCTGTCTGGTTGGTGATAAGTATTCCAGCCCATGTCTGACAGACTCTGTGACGACAGCAGCAAGCCAGGGTCACCCAGGTTCTATTAGCTCAATTAATGAGGAGTAAGATAAGGCTAACACCCTGCTGGTCGGGCAGCTCAGGCATGGAGCTGCGGTAATGGAGTTATTAACCTCTGCCAGCTGCGGAGTTCTGCTGCACGGTCCAACTCCATTTCTTCATTCAGGCCTTCATTAATGGGCTGTTTATTATCCCTAATCCACATAAGGATCAGCTGCAGAGATGAGAGAGCTTCCCGGAAGGACCAAGTGATAATGAGAGAGAGAGAGAGGGAGAGAGAGAGAGAGAGAGAGAGAGAGAGAGAGAGAGAGAGAGAGAGAG
>NW_021620941.1:5486794-5506969 GCF_004785775.1 Grammomys surdaster
GAGAGAGAGAGAGAGAGAGAGAGAGAGAGAGAGAGAGAGAGAGAGAGCGCATGTGCTCCACACAAGCAATTCTTCTTTGCATTTTAATTTTTCTCTGCTCTTCTGGCTGCCCTCTTAAGAATGGTAGCATCCTTACTTTGGAGCGATTAGAAGAGGCCCTGTCCTTATCCAAGGGCCTCAGTATGTTGTTCTTTAAAGGAACTTGTCACAGGGAATGAAAAGTAATAAGCTTTGAAATAAAACCATGAGAATTAGGACTATGAACTACCTGCCAATTCAGTTCTGGACTTCACGGAACAGCAAACTAGTCCATGACGGAATTCATACCTGTGGTGCCAGCACTTGGGGGTTGAGGCAGGAAGATCAGGAGTTCAAGGTCATCTTGGCTACTGTTGGAGGGAGTTTGAGCCTAGCCTAGACTTGAGGAGACCCTGTCTTAAATAATAATTAATAATAATAAAGACAATGTGCTGGTGTCCCCTCACGGGCAGTCATCTCTGGCATGAAACGATTCAGCCATTTCCACTTCTACTGAGCTGGGACTAAATAGTATGTGGTGACTGTTGTTAAGCAATGTGTTTACACTCAACATCCATAAATATCCCCGAGGTTGGGAGGGTGTGTGTAAACTACTCTACGACAGAACTCAAGCTGCATCCTCCATGTTTGAGTGAGCCTGCTCAGGGGGAGACCGCATGAAGCCAGTTCATTTTAGTCTATTACAGCTACAGGATTTATATCAATCACCCACTTACACACGCGCACACACACACACTCACATATATACACAACATACACACACATTTACACACTCACACTCATACACAATATACATATATGCACACCGTCACACTCACACACATATACATAATAGACACAAATCCACTCTCACACACTCATATACATACACGCACACACATGCATGTATACACTCACATACATACACATACACTCAAGCACACATATATTCACATATGCATACACACATTCAGACACACACACTCAAATACATATACACATTTACACATACATATACACATACATCCACAGACACACATACACAAATATACATACACACACACATCCTCATGTTCCTTCCACTCTCTAGAGCAGGCTGCTGTGAAGTCAAGAGTAGTGATTGCTGCCTCATTTGACAGACAAGGAAACTGAGGTTAATATGGCCACAGGAATGAAGTAGTAGTCTAACCCCACCATGGGGACTAGAGACAGTTCCAGAGCTGGGTTTGAGGGTGATCTCAACCAGGACCCAGCTGCTCTAATGCAGGCGTCTTCCCTGAGTAAACCTGCTCGTTGGCTGTGGATTTGATGGGATGGAAGGAGGGCAGAGAGCTAGCACTCCACAGAAATCCCATCCTGTGATCCTTACTCCCGTCCATCATGGAAGAGGAGGGTTGGAGGGGAGCGGGAAACGCCCACCTCAAACTCAGAAACAGCCACAAGCAGTGGAAGATCCAGTGAAGAAGGGACCAAGGAGACGAGCAGACATTTCTCAAGAGAGGAAATTCAAATGAGCGATGAACACAGAAAAAAACTGTTTAGCTCCATCTGTCATCAGAGAACGCAAACAAAAACACACTGAGGAGCTGCAGGGATCAAGAGGAATCGCCAGGCTCACAGGGTTCAGCGTCCCACCTGGGACTCCAACTCTGAGGGATCCAACACCCTCTTCTGGCCTTTGTGGGCTCACCACTCACATGAATACTTTACGATGAAAGTAAGTCTTGTAAAACAAACAAACAAACAAACAAAGACCCATTACTACATTGAGACTCTACCCCACGCCTATCAGAGTGACAGCCACTGTGAAAACTGAGAGCAGCAGATGTCAGTAAGGGTGTGCACGAAGCTGGGCAGACTCTTCCTGCCTCTATGGAGGTCAGCATGGACTCTTCCCAGGACCCAGCTCCACCACTCCCGGGAACTCATGTGGAAGGCACTAGTGACCTATTGTGCAGTGCAGCCCAAAGCCAGAAAGCCAAGTGCTGGACTCAGACTAGTTGTCCAGGCCAGGTGTAGTGTGCACACCTTCAAGCTTAGCACTCAGGAGGCAAAGACAATTGGATCTCTGAGTTTGAGGCCAGCCTGGTCTGTATAGTGAGCTCTAGGCTAGCCAAGGCCACAGAGTAGGACCCTGCCTCAAAAACAAAAAACAAAACCAAACAAAAACTAGATATTCAACAACAGACCAAAGGTAAAGAAAATGTTCTGTAAGTACACGATGGAATTTCTAACCATAAAGAAGGAGGAGGTCATTTCTTTTCTATGAAAATAGATAAAACTGAAGATCATTGCCTTATGTGGATTAAGTTAGTCTCATCAGGACAAATATTGCAGGGTGGTGGTGGCCCATGTCTTTCATCCCAGCAGAGGGAGGGTGGATCTCTGAGATAGAGGCCAGCCTGGTCTATAGAGTAAGTTTTAGGACAGCCAGGGCTACAGAGAAAACCTGTCTTGAAAAACCATAATGATGATGGTGGTGGTGGAGGAGGAGGAGGAAGAAGAGGAGGAGGAGGAGGGGGAGGGAGAGGAGAGGGGGAGAAGCAATGTCATTCACCTACTTGCTCTCACTGTGGGTTCAAAACGGTCCCTCTCTATATGTACAAAATCATTTCCACACAGATGACGTGAAAGTGGAAGTGCCCTGTCAGGGGAATGAAGGGAACTGACAGGAGCTGGGACAGGTAGAAAGGGGGGATAGCAAGGAGAGGCGCATAGGCCAATGCATACTGTATACCTCATGAAAATGGCCTTAGTTAGTCCAGTATACACGGGCTGCTCTCCCAGAGGACTTGGGTTCAATTCCCAGTACCTACAAGGCAGCTTCAACTGTCTGTAACTCCAGTTCCAGAAGACCCAATGTCCTCTTCTGGCCTCTGCAGGCACCAGGCACACATGTGGTGCACACGCAAACATGCAGGCAAAGCCCATACATATAAAATACATTTTTAAATTTTACTGAGACAGAGTCTTACTATGTAGACCAAGCTAGCCTGGAACTCATAGTGACCCACCTGCCTCTGCTTCTCAGTGCTGGGATTAAGACATGTCCCACCATGATGAGGGAAACTGTAAAGAAAGCTTGGCTGTATGGAAGGGCTGGCTCTCTCAGGCAGGCTGCCTGTGAGGGGTAGCCTCAGCCCCGTGCACACAGGGTTGGTTTGCTGCCTCTCCCTACACAGCAGCTGATCTCTAGGTCCTTGGAGGTAACAGCTATGTGAAGTGTCAGTCTAGCAGAAAACATCAGCAGCCAGCACCAACCCGATGCTGACAGCTACAAGGGAAGCACCCTTGGCCTTGGCAGAGACTGGCAGTTTCCAGTTCGGCACAGTCAAAGTCACAGATGGGGAATGTTCTAGAGTGTTCTTGATCCAATGGGATAGAAAGAAGACAGCTGTCATAAATGCCATCACTAGCAGTCTGCTAAATGGCAGATCCTTCAAGGTCCCCTCCTTCACCTCCCTTTCCAGCATCCATGATTATGACTGAGACCATGAGGGCCAGGAGGCTTAAGTTCTCAAGGAAAAGTAGGGGTTCAGATACCCAGCTGTCTGAGATGCCACAAACTTCGGGATGTCCTTCAGAGCCTATACCCAGCCCCTGCATAGTGAATACAGATCTTAAAGAAAACACATGGTTGCAGGCTTGCAGCAGGAAATGAATTATTTCACAGCAAGCTGAGGGCAGGCTTCTGTGCTCAGCCTTGGAAGCGGCTCTCTTTGTCTCTCCTCTATTATTATTACGTTTTAACAAACTTTATGGCCCATTTTATTTGTTCTCAAATAACTTTTTCTCCTTCCTCTCTACACATCAATTGCTGGGCTTCCCTCACGGTGTGGTGGTTGAACAGAGAGATTGATACTGCTCAGTGGAATGTAATTTACTATTATGGGCTGTGGGTTTATGAGGTGGGAGCCTGACAAAGCATTACATTTGAACACACTGCACTTATTGGCTCGAAGAGGAGATTTATATTTGGTGAGGAGACAATAACTTTGTTTTCTGATAAGCCAAAGAGGTCTATTTTTGAGTCTGGCACGCAGAAAGCTTGCCCTTCTCCAATAACTCTATTTACTAGTGTGAATATATTTTAATAATAAAATTGATATATATGTAAATTTATTTTATTCTAATTTCATCGAATCCTCCTGGAAAAAAAAAGAGGAGGGTGGGTGGCTGGTGGGCCTTCGGAGATTGTTTTTGTATCTGAGTTATAGGTTTCTGTATTGTATCCCTAGACTGGCTTCATGGCTATAATTCTGCCAGGATTTCCTCCTAGTGTCAAGCCAGCAGCACCAGACCGGAGTGTTTTATGACTGGCATCACACCCAGACCAGAGTTACCGTGCTGGTGTTTGTCCTCACGCCAGTCGGACTTATTTGAGGACCTTTCTCTCTTTCCTGGATGAATCTGGGGGTTCGAGGAGGGAATGGTTCATGTTCGAAATCCCTCTCTGAGTTAATCACCAGAATATTCAGCCTCTCAAAGCTGAGAGGCTGTCAAGGGAAGAGGCTGTGGGAGGAGAGCAGAGGACGGAGGGAGGAGGGAAGAGGGAGGAGGAAGTGCACAGTGATAGTGAAGCACAGAGAAAGGTGTACCAGGGCACAGGAGCGGATTGTACCATAGACAACCATCTTTGTATACTTTCCACCTGTCTTATGTCCTAGGATCAAATAAAGTAGATTAGAACCGTTTACAAAGTTCTCAGAAAGTGATTTTTTAAAGACTCCATGGTGATGGAGATGTATCCTCCCACAAGCCTGCCTGAAATCAAATTGCTTCTCGGATACTCTTCCTGTGTGGGCCAGAGCCCAGGGCACACTCTCCTTGTCAGTCCTTCTGTACTGGGTGCGTGGCCTGAGTCCAGGCATAAAAGTCATTTGCTTTACACAACCAGCACTTGGTTCCCTCTCTGAGCTGTTGGTGACATCTATGTACCCTCCCTTAAAGGAATATTCCATAGTCGCACACCCTGCCCCAGACTCTTCCCCTGGAGACTGGATGAGCTGCCGCTGCCCCTAAGGCTTCTTGCTTAGTCCCAGGGCTTTTGACCAAGCTTGGCTCAGCACTGCTGGCCTCCTAGAGACTCACCCTGAGATTTTTAGAGCTTTTGTCACTCCTGAACCCTTTTCCTGAGAAATAGTCACACAACCCTGTGACCCCTCATGTACAGGCACAGAACAAAGTAGACACGCAAACCAAACACTTATTGATAATAAAGGAATTGATTTTAAAACAATTCTTTAGTAAAAACGCATTTTATCTTTAATTAAACAGGGAAACAAATTTGCATACAAGTGAATTCAATCTTGGCAGAATATTTTATACTACAGGACCCAGAGTGAATAGATATTTGATTTTATAATAGTCTTTTATAATAGCACTGAGAACACCGCTTCACACCAACAAAATGGCAGAAGTGTATCTAGGGCCATTTTGGAGGCTGTTGGAAATTCTTTTTTCCTCCTCAGGAAAGTGATGCTTTTGCTCTTTTATTTTCTAATTTTTTTCTCTTTTTTCTTTCTTATTTTATCATTATTATTATTTCAGAAGGCAAAGTAGCAGGTTTCCCTGTGGCATTTTAAATACCTACTAGGTTTATGCTAAGCCTTCGGACCCCTAAATCTCCCACCTCTGGTCCCTAGCAGGTGTTCTGTTACCCACACACCCTTTCACCTTCTTAAGCTGTCATGGGTTCCCTGACACCTGCACCTGCCAACGACATATGGATGAATATTTGTAAAAATAGGAGTGAGGCACGCGGAGGAGGTGAGCACCCCGTCTGCTCTGCCTTTCTGAGCCTGAACTACCTCATCTAATCACACAGCTTCTGGAGGATGGAGAGAGATTCAGGAGTTAGCACTCTTATAATGAACCCGAGTTCACTTCCCAGCACCCACATCCGGCAGCTTGCAACCTGCAACCCCAGTGCCCAGGGGATCTGTTCTCTGTAGGCACCTGCACTCATATACATATACCCACACAGACACAAAATTAAAAATAAAATATTTAAAAACTGTATTTCCACTTCCATCCCTTTTTCTGTAAATTGTGATACTTCACTTTTCTTTAAAGCTGAGTAAAGTTCCGATCTGTGTGGTACGTTTAACGGCTTAGGCTCTTGGTTGTCAACTTGACGACATCTGGAATTAACTAAAACCCAGATATGGAGAACATACCTGTGAGGGATTTTTGATTAATTTGAAGTGGGAAGACCTACTTACTCCTAATCTGGATCTATGTGGTAGGAAGACACGCCTTTAATCCAGACCTTTGGGGGAGAACCCACCTCTAATCTGGGCCACTTCCTCTACAGGCAGCCTGTATAACGACACAGAAGAAGGAAGCTTTTTGCTTTTTGTTTTTTGCTCTTTGTCTGCTTGTCCATGCTAGTGAGTCCTACTTCTTTAGGATTCCGGGTTATACTGAAGACAAGCTGAGACACCCAACCTCATGGACTGAGAAACTACTGGATTCTTGGACTTTCCATTCACAGCCAGACATTGTTGGACTAGCTGGACCACATAGCTTACCATCTGTAAGTCATTCTAATAAATCCCCTATAATTTCTATCACTCAAGAGGACTCTGCCTAGTCCAGTACTAAATTCACATATGCGCCCATCAGTAGATAGACATCTAGGCTGATTCAACCTCTAGCTATTTTCAATAGAGCCGCAATAAACAAGGATGAGTGAGTGTCTCTGCAGCAGAATACGGAGTCTTCTGGGACTCAGGAGTGATATAGCTAGGTCACAAAGTAGCTCTCTTTTTAGCTTTCTGTAAACCTCCACACTACCAGTTCACACCTCCACCGATGGCGCCTCGCCAACATTTCTCATTTGTTTGCTTGACAGTCACTGGGCAGAGTGAGACTGACCACTTGAGATTCATGGTTCCTGATCTCAGGCCAACATATGGTGAATGACAAAAATGTTTGTTTGTTTTCCCAACAGGGTTTCTCTGTGTAGCCCTGGCTATCCTGGAACTAGAGCTATAGACCTGGCCTACCTCTGCTTCCTGAGTGCCGGAATTAAAGTGGCACACCAGCACCACCCAGCTCTGTGTGATTAGTTACAAGTGGCTGTGAGCCGCCTGGTGTAGACGCTGGGAACTGAGCCATGAATTTTGTGAGAGCAGCAGAGTTTTGGAGCCATCTCTTCAACCTCATTGAATAATATTTTTTTCCCTAAAGACAAGCTCTTATGGAGCCCAGGCTGGCCAACAATGCCCTAGCTAGCTGAGGAGGACCTTTTGATCCATCTGCCTTTACTTCCCAGTCCTGGGATATCGCGTGTGGTCCACCATACCCAGTTTTGTACTGCTCTGGGGATTGAACCTAGCACCTGGTGCTTTGTAGGTAAGTGCTGTACCCACTGAGCTACACTACTGGCCCTTTAACAATTTAAAAATGAAACCCAAGTCAGCAAAACAAACAGCAAGTTTTAAATCCAAATGTTCTAACAGAAATAGAATAATCTGTCACTCAAATGCTGAAGAACGATAGTGGGGACATATCTAACACCTTTGTTTCCTGTAATTAAGCCATTGCTTCTATAGAGCAGAAGTCTCTTGGTGCCACACAAACCCTGCAGATTGTACTCCCACCATAGTCTCAGGTCTGAGCTGTGGATGCTTTTGGCAGTGTTCTTTGGCATTGTATGGCATAGCAGCATTCACAAAGCAAAGTGCACATGTGTGCTCAGAACCAAAATTGCATGAATTCACACCTTGCGGCATGGGTGAATGCTGTCAGAAGCACCCTGGGTTCATAATGTGTTTCATGATGGATTCATGTTCTGTTGTTGTGTGTTCATTGTGGCCCCATTTTTCATAAGCTACACATTCAGTCACATGACCCCAGTCAGGGTGGCAGTATGTCTAACTCCTAATCCCTAGAGTCCACTTTGGACAAAGGGAATGGTAATGTGCGATGAAGCACCTTAGGGTCCTCGGTATGTCTGTATGTCAGTCATCCTCGGCTCCTGGGGTGAGCCACATCTGATCACATGGTTCCTTGGATCTACTTGAGGATCTGTGGGTGCGGAGAGGTCAGGTGCTGGCCTGGATGAAGGTAAGGAGTTAGGGGCCAAATGGTGGCTGCTCTTCTCCCAGCCACAGAAGAAGGCAGCCCACCTTAATCTGTGCAGTTTGGAGCAGCCAAACGTGTAGCAATTTATGACTGAGTCTGCCAGAGCTAACACACCAGCTCCCACTACTGTGAGATACTCACAGGCCTCTCCAAAGACAGACAATTTATGAAATAGATCTATCTTGGATGTAGGAGTTTCTCAGAGAGGGAAGAAAAGTGATAAAAACTAATTTTAAAAAAGATGACAAATACACATTAGACAAAAAAATGCTCCTCAAAGCATAAGGGCATTTTAGATAAAACCTTATCAATATGCTCAGAGCAATTTACAGAGGACAGGCTCCACGGAAGTAAGAATTCAAAGGTGACAAAGTTTTCAAAAAGATGAGAAGAAAGCCCACAGTTAAGAGAAAAGCCCCACAGGGAAACCAGAAGCTTCTAGAACTGAGGAAGTAGCCATGAGAGGGAGCAAATGCAGCTGAGGAGAGAAAAGGAATAGAGAAGAAAAGGACAGAGGCAGGAAGAGGCAAAGCCAGGCACCCAGCAGAGTCAGTCAGGAAGAAGAAAGCCAAGCAAACGGCAGGGAAGTCTCCATCACACCAGTGTGGGATGCTTTCCTGTCCCTCCTGGGCTGAGGGGAAGGCTGCTGAGGGAGCAAGAAAGGAGCAAAAGGGAGAGGGAGAGAGAGAAGGTGGAAGAGGAGAGAGGTTGGGGGCGAGGAATGTGGAAGATGGGAGGCAGAGGAGGGAGGGGAGGAAGAGTGGTACCCTGATGTCGCAAGCAGAAATGATTCAGGATGCTGCTGGGTGTGCAGGGTGTGTCCGAGACAGAGAACCCTGCCAGATGATGTTGACAGGAAGGACACACAGAGACATGCTTAAGGATGCAAAGCTGGGTGTTCACATGCCCTACTGAAAATGACTCCATATAATCCACTGCAACGAAAGACGGATTAATAAACAGGGAGGCAGCCGAGCTGTGTAAACAGCTGGTGACCACGGCTCGAGCTGACGCCACAGAGAAGGACTGTGTGAGGTAAAACTGGAATTGGAAATCGTCATAGATCTAGAAAGTAAATTTGAACCAAAGATGATCAAGACAACAGTCTAACGAACTGGCACACAAGTATCCTAGGACGCACTGGTCTCGGCCTCCCCACCCTCAAAGTGCAGGACAAGGGCCAGTGGCCATTTTTTGGAAGAGGAAGGATATCAGGTATCAGGAGTAGAGGGGCCGAGGGGCTGGTGTCCATGAATGGAGGAAAGATGGAGGGAGAGAGGTGTGTTCAGGAGGCAACTCCAATTAGGAAGAAAGAGACTTCCCTTAGCACTAGCAAAGGAAGGCTCCAGACCTAGAGTGAAGCCAGTCCACATAGGAACACAATGGGAGTCACCCAGAGAAAACAGAAAGGGACAGATCCCACTGTGTGTGAGCTTCCCTGAGGGGCTGACCCTTGTGAAACAACAAAGAGGTACAAAGAAACCTGGCTAGTGGCAAATCGAGGTCATCGTGAAGCAGGTGCTGCAGAGCTGCCCAGAGGTGATGGGGACACAGATGAGAACCAGCCCTTGCTCTATGTCTGCCTCCCTTGCTAGGGCCAGTCTGCGGCTTGGCTCTGTGCAAGCATTAGTCACAAGGAGTGCTGATCTACCGCACCTGTCTCATCTTCTTCAAGACATGAGAGGCCGAGCCACTGGGAACTGAAGCAGTTTGCTGTCAGCTTTTACAGTGTTCTGTCCCAGGTCCCACTGGCATCTACAGGTCTCCAGCCACTGTCCCAAAGCTCCAGTTACCCTTGGTTTCCAGGAATAGCAAAGCTTCATGGGGCTGACCAGGCCCACAAGGAGAACTGTCTGCAAATGGCTGCACCCAGGGGTGGATCATCCCAAGCAATCAGCTTGAGTTCATCTGACCACACTGTGGGACCTGAGCTGACTCAGTTGAAGGGAACCTCAACTGAGAAAGTATCTCCTCAGATTTGTCAGTGGCAGTGTCTATGTGACATTTTCTTGCTTGTTGAGTGCAAGCTTAGCCCACTGTGGGTGACACACCCCCTGAGAAGGTCATCCTGCGTTCTATAAGAAACCAGGCTGAGTAAGCCAGTAAGCAGCCCTCCTCCACTGTCCTGCTTAAGTCCCTACCTTTACTCCCTTCAATCACGGACGATCATCTTTGATCAGGATGTGTAAGCAAGCCGGGCGGTGGTGGCGCACGTCTTTAATCCCAGCACTTGGGAGGCAGAGGCAGGCGGATTTCTGAGTTCGAGGCCAGCCTGGACTACAGAGTGAGTTCCAGGACAGCCAGGGCTACACAGAGAAACCTTGTCTCGAAAAACCAAAAAAAAAAAAAAGGATGTATAAGCAAAACACTGTCCTCCCTAAGTCCTGTTTGGTCCTGAGTTTATCACAGTGAAGAGAGCTGAGGACAGGGGTTGAGCTAGGGTTTCTGCCTTAAAGCTCTAGGTATAATATTTAACTCAAGGGAAAGCAAAAAGTAAAAAAAGAAAGAATGAATGAACGACTGAACAAACAAGCAAAGAGCTAAGTCCTCCAGTTGAGTCAGCTCTTTCCCAGTAAACTATCTGCAGTACTTTGACGAGAACACAGCACGCTGGTCCTACATAGCCATTAAGCCTGGCAGGCTGGGGATGTGGCTCAGCTGCTAGCATCCTTGCCTAGCATGTATAAAGCCCTGGTTCAATCCTCAGCACCACACAAACTAGGTTATACATATGCAATCCCAGCACTTCAGAGGTAGAGTCAGGAGGATAAGGAATTCAAGGTCAACCTGTATGGTTCCTTCCATACAGGAAGTTCAAGGGCAGCCCAGGATTCATGAGGCCCTGCATCATGTAGACAGAAGCCTGGAAGTGAACTCCTTATTTCCATATGTCAGTGTGTTCTATTGTGGTTTGAACTGGAGTTGTCTTTGCAGGATCCCGTGTGGGTCACTTGATCCTCCCAACTGGTGGCACTGTTTTGGGAGACTCTGCAAACTCTAGGAGGTAGGGCCTAGTCAGGAAAAAGGTATCTTGGGTTGTGCCTCTAACGATTATACTTGGTCCCCAGGCCACAGGCAGAAGAGACACTCCCGACACAGGTCCCCATCCCCATCACGTCCTGCCTAGGGCCATGGTGCCCAACGACCATGTCCTCATCACCTAAAACAATGAGAAAAAGGAAACCCTAGCTCTCTTAAGGTGCTTCCACCGGGTCTGTCGGCCACAGCCACCAGAGAAGCGCCTCACACAATAACAAACACAGCACCAGAGCACACAGGCAAAACCACAGGAAACAATAAAAGCCAGCAGAAAGGCTGTGCTGTCAGCTCTGGCCGTGTGCGTCTGAACCCTGGGAGAAAATGAGTTTGAGGCCAACCAGGGTTAGTGACCCTTTCTTAAATAACAGGGCTGAGGAGGTGGCTTAGAGACTGGGGGGAACGGGATTGACCCCAACCCTAAAAGCAAACAAACAGGGAATGAAACGCAATATTAAGGAGCAGTTGGCAATCACTTGGTCCTTAGGGGGCTAACCATAAACAAGGACGGACATCGGTGAACGAGGTGAAGGTACAGACCTGAACACAGCCTGCCTAGACTGTAGACTTAATGACATGTTAGAGGGATAGTGAGATGGATCAGATAAAGGTGCTGGCCTAATGGCTGAGTCGGATCCCTGAGACTCCTTCATGGCTGAAGGAGAGAAGCAGCCTCACGGACTTCGCACGTGCCCAGAAGTGTGTCACTTCCTGTTGCTACCCTAGCAGCCTTGATTGCTTGCAAGTACTGAGGTAGCTCCTGTAGGTCAGGGTCTATATGGGCCTGGGGTGGTGGCTCTCCCCTGGTGCTCACTGATGGCTGTAGAATTAATTAATTTCCTTTTAGAACTGTCAGGGTCCCTGTCTTCTAGCCAGCAGTGATATGCCTGATCCTTCCCTTGTCCTACCTCTCTGTGACGTCTATTTTCATGGCTTTGAGGGCTCATTGAATAATTTTGGACTCATCTGTGTAGTACGGATAACCCTGCTCTTTCCTTAATTTAATTTTTAAATGTAATGTAGTGTCCCTCTCTCTCTCTCTCTCTCTCTCTCTCTCTCTCTCTCTCTCTCTCTCTGTGTGTGTGTGTGTGTGTGTGTGTGTGTGTGTAAAGTCCTGTCTAAAGTACAGCAGACATTTTTTTTTCCTATTCTGTCATTGTCTGTTAGCTTTGCTGTGCAGAAACTATCTTTTTATTTTTTGAGACATGGTCTCACTATGTTGCCTTAGTTGGCCTGGGCCTGGAACTCACTATATAGACCAGGTTAGCCTCAAACTTGCAGATATGCAACTGTTTCTGCCTCCTGTGTGCAGGGTATAAAGATGTATACCACCATGCCCAGCCTGTGTAGAAAATTTTAATTCCATGTAGGAAGAAAGGAACAGTAGTTCAGTCCTTGGAGGGCCTGTAGTATACTGAAGCCATTATGAAAATCAGTACAGAGGTTTTCAGAAAATCGCAAATACATCTCCCACGGGACCCAGATATACCACTGCTAGGCACATACCCACAGCATTCTGTATCCAACCGCAGAGACGCATGGACATCCATGTCTGTCTTGCTGAATTCACATGGCAATGAATCCAGACAGATGTCTATCAGCTGAGCAGTGTGTAGTAAGAATGTAGAACACAGGCACAGCCAATAGAAGGAAACAAGATTATGAGGTTCTCAGGAAATGGATGAACTCATGTAGTGAGTGGTGCAGACTCAGAGGGATAAATCCACGTTCTCACCCGGATTCCGAGTCCATGCTCACGTGCGTGTGGATGTGGGAACGCACATGACAGGACAGTGAGAAGGGGGCTGTGGATGCAAGGACAAATGAGGCAGGAGGTGGGAGAGGATACTTAGGTGTGGCTCTGTATGATGGGGGCCTCCCCCTGTGGCAGTCCTTGATGAAGGAGACAATCCTGCTGCTTATTCATGGCAGATGAGGATGCACACAACTTACTCAGAGTGGACTAGAGATGGAATACCTTTTGCAGGAAGGAATGCCCACTAAGAGAGCTTGCTGGCTAAACCCTCGGGCGGGCCATCTAGATACCTCATTGGCATAGAGAACTCTGGGCTTTGTGCTATGTGACCAGTTGTCATGGTCCTCTTAGTGGGGTGTTGTGGTCACATGCTCTAGGACAGGAATCTGGTCGGGTGTAGCAGGATTTCCCCTGTCCAACTAATTTAATTATTAATACAACAAGAAGCCTTCGATTGGCCAGGGAAGAGGGAGGTGGAGCTAAGAGTTGCAGAGACAGGGAGTGACACAGAAGAGGAGAAGGAAGCAAGATGGAGGACAAACAGGATGATTCAGATTCTGCATGGCTTTAAATAGCCACAGGTAGATATATCATATAGGGACAGAATAATTGGGGTAACTTGTCTAATCTAGGTGGGCAGCTTGTACCATTATCAACTGGCCCTGAATTTATTGTGTGGGTATCTTGTGTATTGGGAATTTTTTGATGTATAAATCTGATTGATTAATTATAAGCTTCTAGAGTTGTTTTACCTGGTTGCTGGGAAATGTGACAACTAACTGCAAGGTGGGTGGTCATTGCATGGGGCTGGCGTGGCAACCACCCACCAAGGAAACTTAGAGAGTTGGGTGGAGACATCTTGGGAGCTCCAGGCCAGAGAGTCTGCCGAGACGAGAACACCCCACTGGAGCCATGTGGCCCGCCGGTGTCGGGCGCAGCTCAAGAACTTGCCGATCATGTTTAATATTTTCCACAACCGTCGGGAGCTTATTTACACGCCTACTGTTCTCAGTTATGAAATTTACCAGGGTTTTTAAAATCTCCTCCACCATACTAGTTCTGTCTGGTGGCACGGCTCCACCTGCCCCACAGGGGACACTAAGACTGAAAAGGAAGAGAGGTGAAGGTCCATCACCTCCACCTGGAAACCTCGAGAGCCACAGGTGCAAACACTTAGACAGAAAGTTCTAAAAGGCAGCTAGAGAAGAAATCAAAACGCAAACAACAATGTCTTCTCTATTCTCTTAAAACAAAAAGCAACAAGAACTATTTAAAACGTTTTTCCTAGTAGATCTATTTATTTATTTATTTATTTATTTATTTGGTTTTTTCGAGACAGGGTTTCTCTGTGTAGCCCTGGCTGTCCTGGAACTCACTCTGTAGACCAGGCTGGCCTTGAACTCAGAAATCTGCCTGCCTCTGCCTCCCAAGTGCTGGCATTAAAGGCATGCGCCACCACTGCCCGGCTTAGATCTATTTTTTAAACAAGAGTTGAATCCAAGTTACATATACATCACATCTAGAAATGGGCTCAGAATTCAAAGTGTATGCCCCAGGAGAGCGCTGGCCCTGTCTCCAGCAGGCTAGGGTCTGTAGAGCAGCTGATCAGCTAAGGCAATTCCCATGGCAGCCAGCCCTCTGTCCATGTAAAACAAATCCATGCCCCTTTGTAAATACAGAGCAGAGCAGTAACAGAGGGCCATGTGCTACATGGTGTTGAAATATGTCACAAAACTAAAGTGGCTAGGGCTGGCAAGATAGAGTAAGCCTGGCAACCTGAATGTGCTCCCCAGAACCCATAAAAGTAGAAATGAACCAGCAACGTGCACGTGTGACGCACACACGGCTCAGTGGTGTGGTAGTGTTGGGAAACAGACATGGGAATCAGAAAGCACAGAGGTAGACCTAAGAACACCAAGCACTGCTAAATCTCAAACCCTGAATGGCTGAGGTGGCTACTTATCAAAGTGGACCTGGCACAAGGTTTTCCCAGCATCCCTCAGTCCCTACCTGTTACAGAGTGTGGCTGGCAAACCCCACCCCCTTAGCCTAAACTTCTCCAGCCCAGGGTTTGGGCAGCTGTTCCGCCAGCTGGCCTTCCATATATAACCCAATAACTTTTGTTACCTGGGCCTTTGGTCTACTCTTTTGGGCCTCCTGGCTGCTGGACCTGGATCCTCTCTGGCCCCTCCCCCTTCTCCTTCTCCTTCCCTTCCCCCTTTCCTCACACAGCCTGGCTCAGGGTCATGACTACCCCGACTGTCCCAGATGTCTCTGCCTTTGGCTGTACTCTCCCTTTCATCTATATAATAAACTTCCCCTTCACCACACCTAGGAACAATGGTGTCTTCCCTTTATATTTATTTCTTTTTCATTCATCTGGTATTGAACAGTTTGCAAAGACATAAGCAGTTAGTGTAAATCTCTAAGTCAGCTTTTGTTAATCTGAGTAGACCTTTATAACCTTACATTTTAATCAACATATAAAAATCCATACCAATCCAAAATATTCTGGAGACTAGTTGTTGCTTCCTTAGTCTAAAAAGAGATGCAATGATAACCTAAGTAACTGTCAAGTTTTATAATTGTTTCTTTATGCCCCATGTCATCTTAAGATGGTGAAGTCACATGGCATGTACCTTTTAACCTTAGTAAAAATGGCTGCCAGACATGTGGCTGCTTCCGTCTTGATGAGGTCATCAGACGAGATGGAGGCAGGTCACATGGTTGCCATTTAAAACTTTTTTCCTAGTAGATCTATTTTTTAAACAAGAGTTGAATCCAGGTTACATATACAGTATATTCTAAACCAGAGTTGAATCACGTATGTAGTATGTTTGTAGCTGTCCTTCTCCCAGAGGCTCTTCCCCATATAATCCAGACCTTTTGGGTCCCCCCCCTTCCCCTTCCCCACCCTCTTTCCATAGTGACTCTCACAGCCCTTGAACTCATTCTTTCCCCCCTCCCCCACCCTCATTCTACGGTGACTTTCCTGGTCTCACTCCTTGGTACCAGTGAACAGCTTCCCAATAAACCTGCATCTAATCTAATCTAATCTAATCTAATCTAATCTAATCTAATCTAATCTAATCTGATTTGAACTGGCTCATTTCATCTATGGAGAAATAACTTATCAGTAGCAAACTGAAATTACCTATGTATAGGTTTTTAACTATAAGCTTTTCATTTTAAGTTTTAAGCCAATTTTTAATTTTTGTTAGATTTTACTGATTCTTTAACCACACCAGATGCACTCACAAAGGCCGGGTCATGCATGTGGATGGAGCCAGAACACATATTAAATAAAATTCAAACCCACAACCTAGAAGCAAGGAAGCAAGCCAAGCAGGATTTGAACCTTATTAGCCTGTCATCGTTCACAGGGCAAAGGGGGTGGGAAGCACGAGACGGGATGACACAGCCTGCTACAGTGCACCAGAAACAATGGCAGGCATCACCTGCACCTCCATGCAAAGGGGCTGGGGCTCTGCACAGGGAGCTCACCTGTTGGGATTGTAGCCCATAGAGTTCAGCATCCGGGCCTGGTCCAGATCTCTTGGGAAGCCATGCAGCACCCACCCTTTCTGGATGCAATCTTGTTGCTCCAGACGCTCTGCCAGAGCCTTGGTGATGATACTATCTGGAACTGCAGAGGAAAACAGATAAGACATCATCCTGTAGCTTTCTGATCATCCTGAGCCACACGGGATACTGCACAGGTAGCTTTAGGCAGAGCCCCCTTGGAACCACTGGGAACCTCTGTGGTCCAGCAACAAGAGTTCATCTTTCAGACCTTAACGAGATACCATCCTCCATCTTGGTCTGTTATGGCAGCTAAAACAAGCCCCCTTAAACTGAGAAACACAGCAGGGAAGAGAATTTGGCTCTTAGACCTGGAGGCCGAGAGGCAAAGCTTAGGACAGACTGCTGTCTGGGAAGGGCCCTTTCTAGCTGATAGGCTCCCTGCTGGTTCTTGAATAATGGCTAGTCTTTGGGATGCTGAGAGGTATGTTAGCAAAGGCTTCAGTCTGAAGATCAAAACAAAAAGAGATGATCAGAAGAAAGACCACTGAGCATGCCTTTGGGCTTCTCTCTGTAGGAAAGACAGACAGACACAAGTATGATGGGTGTGACCTCCTGGTGGAGTGTTACTAGGGATCTCTTATTTACTATTTACCTATAATTCATTTTGTGTGTATGAATGTTTTGTCTGCATTGTCTTTGGTGAACCACATGCATGCCTGGTACCCTCAGAGGCCAGAAGAGGGTGTCTAGAATTACAGATGGCTGTGATCAAGAGTGGGTGCTAGGAACCAAACCTGGATCCTGTGCAAGAGCAGCCAGCGTCCTCAGCAGCTGACACTGTTCCAGCCCTGTGTCTCTTTCCCAAGGGATGCAAGTGAGGTCAGAGCAGAATTACATGGAGTGGTATCTCTCCTTATACCTTAGTCAGCATATAAATCTGGAGGAGGGGGCACAGGATTGGGACCACGGCAAATGCTTCTCATGGAAGCACTCCAGGCCCGGCGTTTTCATTTCCATCCAATAGCATTGAGGTTCCATCCCATTAGTCTCAGTGGATTAAAATCCACCAGCAACCCCTGCCAGCCTCCAGGAGGAGACTCCCCTTTTCTGTCTCTGGCAAACCCAATCTCTCTCCAGAATCACCGCTCTACTTAAACCTGGAGACTGAAACAAGTCCCCAGCACAGGGAGATATGAGAAGCCTGTTTACATTGCTGCAAGTGACATTTTCCTGAAACCCACACCTCTCTTCCTAGTCTCATTAAATGTTCCATGTTGCTGATGTTCTGCGTCCTGGCAATTTGCACGGCATCGCCTGCGCTTTGCACTCATTTCCCCAGAAATACTCAGTAAATATTACTGCTGTTTGCCGTGGATGTGGGCCCCAAGCGGGGGGATGCTTGGCTGTTTCTCTAGAAGCTTCTGCAAGGTTTCTCTCTCACCAAACATCTGTGGGTCCAGCAAGTGGCCCTAGAGCACATATTCTGAAGCCTTGTGAGATCCCACAGGCTGACAGTGAATGAGAGGCACTTTGCTGCACACGACCGTTTTCTGGGTGCTGCCCTATGTATTCCAAGGGGTGAGCATCTCCTTCGATTAGAGGCTTTCCAGCCAGTACAGTGGTGCACACCTTTATTCCCTGCCCTGGGAGGCAGAGGCAGGTGGATCTCTGTGCGTTCAAGGCCATCATATGTAGAGACCCTGTCTCAAACAAACAAAAGCCGTTGGCTGTCCATTCAGGGCAGTTAATAGGGTGGCAGCTTGCCCTGCAGTGATCTCGCTCAAGGCTGGACAGCAATCTACTTAAAGGATAAAAGGTCGACTTGTTAATTTGATTGGTTGGTTGGTTTGCTTTGTGTTTTTAGTTTACAATTCCAGGTCATAGTCCATTATACCAGGGGAGTCAAGGCAGGAACTTGAAGTAGCCGGTCACAGCACGTCCACAGTCAAGGGGGTTCAGTGTGTGCACATTCATGTGAGTGCATGAATGTCATCACGAATGTGGGTCCTAGCCGCCTACTTTGAGACAGGATTTTTTTCTTCACTGTTTGTACTGTTTGCATGGGCTCAGAACACTGGAGACTGTCCCCAAAGAATTGTTGCCCTCCCTCCATTCCTTCCCGAGTCAGAATCTCACTATGTAACTAAGAACTATCTAGGAGCTTCTCGTCTTCCTGCCTCTGCCTTCTAAGTACCAGGATTACCAGAGTACATCATCAAACCTGGTTTATGTGGGGCCGGGAATTGGGTCCACGGCCTCATGTACACTTAATGTATGCTAGGCAAACACTACACATGCAATAAGTCCTGTCCCTAGTCCTTTTATTTCCTTAAAAGAGGAAGTCTCTGTCTGCAAGAGCTTGCACTGGCCACTGTGACCTTGTTCCATGGGACAAATTGTCCCAGAAGGTGGCTTCCACATGAGGAGAACCTCCACAGGTGGGTGACTCCTGTCTTCTTGTTTTACCAGACTGGGAAGTTCTTCCAGGAGGCTAGCATGATGGGGGGTTTTGCCCAGATCTGCCCATCTTAGGTTATTCTGGCAAGGTCTAGCATCCTTGTAGAACACGAATTGAAAAATCCAGAGTCTCCAAGGGGCTACAGAGCCAAGATGTGCTTTCCCATAGAAGTCTTAGTGTAGCATATGAAAGGTCTCTTCTGGGGCACTGGCTGTGCTGTCTCTTGTGGACTGAGGTGAAGGGAGCTAGAAAGACAGCTGGCAGAGGACAAGAGGCAGAGTCTTCAGGACACTGCCTCTGGGCCACTGCCCTGCCCCAATGCAGCCAACAGAGGGGTAGGGCCTGGGTGTGGAGGAGAACCTTGAAAACCCCAGATGTGGCCCAAGAGTCTGTAGAAGGCTTGTAGGTACCTCTGTGTGTCTCTGCTTCACAACTGTCTTGTTACCTGCAGGCTACTGGCATGCTGGTCCAAGCCCACGTGTTCAGACCAGTCAGCTCAGCAGCCACAGGCTCTCTGGACCAGAATCCACCAAGTTGCTCAGTTGCAAGTTTAAAATTCCCTTGATAGCAGGCACGTTTATCCTTTATCCTCTTCGCCCAGAGATTTTTCTCCATCTAAAGTCATTCACCATTAAGTTAAATGCCTCAGGCTTGATTTCCAGGCTTGACAGTTAACACATTACCCTTCATACCAGCCACTGCCAAGGGCTAGTTCCCCAGAACGCCCTGTCAACCGAGGTTAGCAGGGTGCAAGACATGAGTGGTCTATTACTCCATGACACCATACATTCGGTGTTAGCTAGCTGGAGTTTGTTAGTTGGTTTTTTGTTTTTCTTTTCTTCTCAAGGCCATTAAAATCTCAGTTCGCTGATTCTGGGCTGGGTGTGCTTGACATGGGGTTCCTGGGGTGCTCCAGGCCCAGAGGGCACCTACCAAGACTCAGCAGCTCTGTCCAGCCTCTGGTCTTGAGTTAGGGGCTTGCGGTTAAACTCTACCTACATCCGGCTTCCTGCAAGCATCAATTTCCAGGGTGTTAGCAGGCCACAGTGCCCCCTGCAGTCCATCCTACCAGGAAGTCACCAAGGTCTCAGCATTCTGTGAGTTTCTTAACCCTCCTAGGCCTTGGAAAGAGCAGACTTAACTGCAAATGCCTAGTCACACCTTCCTTCCACACTCCCTCACAATCCTCTCTCTACCTGTACCCTCCACACACCCCTCCCCTGCACCTACTCCTGTGCTCCACTCACTCCCATCCCTCCACACACCCCTCCCCTGCACCCACTCCCATCCC
>NW_021620941.1:5506979-5533717 GCF_004785775.1 Grammomys surdaster
CACACACCCCTCCCCTGCACCCACTCCCATCCCTCCACACACCCCTCATTTTTTTTTTTTTTGAGCTGCTCCTGTGATTTCTTTCCTCCCTTAGCTCTTCTTGGAACACTGTAGATGCCAATGTCCAGGTTCAAGGAAGTCACCCAGAATAGGGCTCCTTCCTCCTGTACTCTTCTCTCCAGCGCACAGTTATAGTCCCTGGGTCTCCACTCTCCCTCCTGAGTCACCAAGAGACCCCCAAGTAGTCAGTTGAGGAGAGCTAACGACGACCACGACGGCAATGACAGCAACTAGGACTGTGGAGAGGAGAGGGCTGTTTTGGGGGTTGACTTCCATTCCATATACCCGAATGCTCCAGAAAGGAAAAGTGCTAGATGCCTTCTGAGGCTTAGCCTGGGTCTTGGAAATCTCTAAATCTTGTTTAAGTAAACGAAAGAAAAGCAGCCATTTCCAGGAGCCACGTTTCTGATGGTGCTGCCTCTGGCACTGATGACCTGCAAAACCTCCCCATAATGTCACCAGAATCAAGACTGGCATGTGAGCCCGAAGGTGATCTGTGGTGAGCCTCAAATACCCAACCCAGTGCCCAGTGTTTCTGCTAAAGATGCCGTTTGTTTATTATGCACTGCCACCTACCGGCCACTTGTGGGTACCGCAACTGGATGAGAGCCTACAGCTACAGGGTTTCCAAAACTGCAAAGGAGGTAAGGTGAGACTTGGGTTGTCCCAGGTGCTGACACCGCAGTTGCACATGGACAAAAGCCTTTAGGTCTCTCTGGCTCTTTAGTAACCTGAACTCACATTCCCCAGACCAGTCCATCTTGCAGGTCTCGGACCCCAGGTGCAAGATTAGACCAATGTCTTGTAAGGTTTTGTTAGATTCTAAAGCCTTTTTCTTTTTGAAAAAATTAGTACAAACTAATTTTACAAAATTTTGGTTTTATTAAGCCTTCTTCATCAGTGGTTTAGCCACACCCATCTGTTTACCTTCTGCCGGCCTCTCCCTCTCCCAAACAGTCTGGCAGCGTCTGCTTTCAAAAATGAATCTAGAATTGACATGGGAGAGAGGAGCCGCCCCTGCTTATCTTTCTGGGTCTGGCTTATTTACCACAATAAATCTCCAGCTCTCTGTTTTCCAGAAAATAGCACAATTTCTTGGAAGACAATGGCTCCAGGGAACGCCAGTGCTCCTATCCAGAGCGGTACGTTAGCCTTGAGCTCTGTGGATTCTGGAGTCTATTTTGGTTCTCACTCCTCGAAGCCTGGCCACTCAGATTTTATCATTCCCTCCTCTGCGATGCCTACTTAGTGACACAGCATGGTGCTGGTGCTGACACATCCATAGCTGGGTGGCAGGCTGCTACTGGGGGACATCAGTTTGTCTCTGTCTTCTATAACTTCATATAGCACAAAAACAGACTTGTGAACATGCTCAGTTAGCCACACTGTGCACTACAACTCGGTGACTAGTCTTACCCCACTTTACACCCCTACCTCCTCCTCTCTTTTTAAGATTTATTTATTTATTTAATGTATATGAGTACACCGCAGCTGTCTTCAGACACACCAGAAGAGGGTATCGGATCCCATTACAGAAGGCTGTGAGCCACCATGTGGTTGCTGGGAATTGAACTCAGGACCTCTGGAAGAGCAGTCAGTGCTCTTAACCGCTGAGTCATCTCTCCAGCCTCCACTTTACATGTTTAATGGGCCCTGAGAGGATCTGAGAAAGTGAGACCAGGTCGACCAGTGTGTGTGTGTGTGTGTGTGTGTGTGTGTGTGTGTGTGTACTGATTGAAAGTGTGATGTGCTGACTAAGAGAAGACCAGAGTGCGAGAAGTCTCCCTCCCACCATGAGCACACAGCTCGGAAGCAGCTTCTTCCTCTCATATCCCACAGGCATCTCATATGCTGTTACCCTGGTGATCTGTGGCAAAGTAGACAGCCATGGTCAGGGAGCAGAAACCCACGTGGTGAGCCCTGTGGTCTGGATAGAGAAGGGAGCCACAGTGGGTGTATGAACAAGGAGTGTGCTCCAGTTTCCTTCCCCGAGCCAAGCTCTGGTCTGAACATGTATGTTCATTTTAAGTCAAGTAGTGATCCGCTTCATCATCGTGATAATGATCCCAATGTGCACAGTGACAGCAGTGTCCCAGGCCGTGACCGAAGCATAGGAGGAGACAGCAGTGTCCCAGGCCGTGACCGAAGCATAGGAGGAGACAGCAGTGTCCCAGGCCGTGACCGAAGCATAGGAGGAGGAAGCCTCGTGCCTGCAGCTGCAGAGATGCCAGGCAGCAGAGCTTGGATGGATACACAGTCTGAGTAGTGGCCCAGTCAGGCTCTATGTTCTGTCAGTGCCATTAGGAGACCAGGAAGCCTGCCTTGTGCCTGTATTCACACTGTGCTAGGGAAGCCAACCACAGCATAGGAAGGCTGAGGCAACCTGAAGTTAGTACACGTGTGAGAAACAGAGCCAGCCACATGAGGACTGCGGGGAGAGATGCCTGGCCAGGCCTGCATATCCCTCGCTTATCACCCAAAGCACAAAGCATACAGCTGAGGCATTTGGGTTGGGCATGCTAGCCCCAGCAGAGACATATGGAAGAGGTCCAGGGGAAGAAGAACCAGATAGATACAAGACTCTGAAGACCAGCCAGCAATCTTCAGGAATTCACATGTCAGCTAACCCCAAGTGAGGACAGAGTGGACTCCATGGGGGCCCGATTCCACAGATGGTGATAAACTAGCCTCCATCTTAGGCCACTGTGAGCCAGCTTATCACAAGGTAACAGACCGAGAGGGCACCAGAGTTAAGGCTGCTCCTGGTTACTATAGAGACCAGGCATCCAAAACAGGTGGCTGTCACAGGAAAAGAACAAGCTATCCAAAATGTATCCATGAGAGGTGGCTAGATGGCTTGGTGGGTAAGTTGCTTGCTGTGTGTGCGAGCATGAGGACCTAAGTACACACCCACATAAAAGTGAGAGTAACGGTGCATATCTGTAAGCCTAGCACCGTGGAAGTGCAGACACGAAGGACCCCCAAAGCTCGCTGGCCACCCAATCTAGCCTGACCTCTGACCTCCAGAGGTGCAAGCTCATCAAATGCATCTGTATTCATATCACGACCACAGTCGCGATGATCCCGTCACTACACTGCAGGGTAGTGAGTGGTCCTGTGCACGCACTGTGCCTTGCATCCTGTTGTAACACAGTCACTACTTTTGTTCTTTCTCATTTAGACTGTCACCTGTCTCCTCTCTTGTTCACAGATATCAGCTGATCCTGACTTATGAGCATGCTGGTGCTGGTGCTGGGCACCGAGGACTAGCCTACCCAACCCCACCCACCGAGAGGAGCACCCAGCAGACACAAGTAAATGCTTGGGGCGGGGGTTCTTTTTACCTCCCAGTCCTGCTCTACAGGCCAGAAGGAGTCATAAGCTGAAGGTCAGGGTGAGCGTAGGAGGATGAAGTCCTCCCCCACCCCCCCAGTACCAGCCCCTGGATCCCTGCTCATGGCTGCAGAGAAGACTTCTCTGTTCCCAGGCCCCATGCCCCTCAGCCCCAGCCTGGCCAGGTTCCTCTGCACTCAGTGATTTCTGTCACCCACTGCCCCTTGCTGCCACAATGGCACTCAGTGTAATACAGACAGGTGTGGAGTTGCAAGCTCCCAGAACTGGATGCTGAGCTCCTTAGATGCCCTCTCGTGTCCCTGAGCTGGGTGTAGGTACAGAGGCCACAGGAGGCCATGGTGGGGAGGCGGCTTCCTCAGTGCCGCTCAGGCTTCAGCAGGCCCCACTTGAGGATGATGCAGTGATGCTTCCATCAACTGGGGACACTCCCAGAGGAAAAGGGGTTTCCAACCACCCCTGCCTTTGGGAAGGCCTTAGAGGGGCTTGATTGCAGCACCAGCCATGCCAAGGGCTGCCCAGATGGTATACCGGGACCTCCTGCCTGGAGAAGCAGGCTGGGCTTCTGGGGAAAACCTGTCGAGGACAATTTCACAGCTGAGCGCCTCGCAGTTTCATTTCTCTCTGAGGTCTCTTTCCCCCCACCCCACCCCCCTGAGAGAAGATGCTTCCAGAAACTTTGGTCAGAGCAGAGGAGGAGGACACTTTGCACTTCTGGGGTCTCCGTGGACTGCCTAGAAATGTCTGGGTTTGTTTTGTTATCCACTGGATACCTGATACACAGCAAGCAAGCTTGGAGTGTGTGGGAAATCTGGGATGGGTACCAAGTAGCAGGGATGGCCGAGCTGCCTGGCATCTTGCTCCTGTTTGCACTCAGGAATGGAGAATCTCCAACTACCTCAGTTTCCTCCACTGGACTAGTCACATAACAGAAAATGTTTTGGCTCATGGTGTCAAGGTGACATTGGTGACGCTGGCTGTCATTTTGATCACGTAGAAAGACAGTGTGCATTTTACAAAGAAAGCCAGGTAACCACAAATGAGACACTGGGCTTCCAAGAGGCACCAACCTGTTGACAGCAGGGGTGGGAGTGGGAGGGGGTCACACGCATGTACTGACCCCTTTATAGACCCATCCTCATTAACAGGCCCTTGGACCCTCAAAATACAAACAGCACTTTCATACCAGGGGCCTGTTTGGCTAGCCTGGCCACCCGCTCTACTGCGCTGAAAGGGAAGTGTGCTGCCTCGTTTCCATAAGGCAGTCTTTGTAGCAGTCCCAGCGGAAAAGCCAAAAGTTTGATATGAAAAAGGGAGCTACTTCAAACACATTGTCAGCCAGAGGTGAGGGATCCCTGAGAATGCATACATTACAGGGGGCATCTGTTAATCCACCTTCAGGCCACCCTCCAGCGGGCCTCTGGCTGGGGGGGATCCTGGGGGACATGGATCAACATACCTAGGGGAGGCGGCTTTAGGACAGCCCATGTTGAATAAAAAAGTAAATTAATGTGTTTAGGACTCAGTGCTTGGACTATGTGTATGTGCACATGTTTACGTGTGTGCATGTGTGTGTGTGTACGTGCGAGTGTATGCATGCATGTCTGTGTGTGTGTGAGAGAGAGCGCAAGCACGGGGTGGATGGGTGTGCACGCACAGAAAAATGAAAGAAAAATGTGGTTTTTTTTTCCAATAATAAAAAGGAAGTTACTCTGCGGGGCCCCTAAAGCTTGTGAAAAATTAAACTCGACGGATTCAAACTGTCCTATTTCCACTTCAAAAGCGAAGAGGCGCTGAGCTCTTCCCAACTTAGCTTCAAACGCCCAGCACCCTAGAAAATTTCTGTAGAAAAATAAAGGCTGGCTGTTCCCCCAAGCGTGTGCCGGTTACTGTGCCCGCTGTCTCTCCTCCACTAATTATGCCCCTGTGAGTCTATTAATCATCTGGTAAATTATTTAGAGAGGCCTGCGCTGTCTTCAGTGAGTACAAACACAGCACACTGCAAGGCTGCTGGTAGCGGGCAGAGGTCCCCCAGGGTCTCCCCTCGGCGGGAAGGCAGCTTGCAGCTAGCACAAGCTCCAAACAAGGATCAGCATCCTCTTACCTCCTCACATGGGGGCTTTGCATGGTCTTTCAACTCCAAAGCTCTTTGCAAGTTTTAAACAAAAGGGGAGATAGCAGTCTATTGTCAACTCTTTTGTGTGCATTTAGTGGTAAGAATATTAATTCCCCATTTTTAACAAAATGAGGCTTGCAACTAGGCTCTGATGCAGGTTGCCTCCTGGGACCCGGGACTCACAGAATGCTCTCAGAATCGCTGTTTGGGGCTGGCATGGGCTGGCCTGGCGTGCCAGCTAGTTTTGCTAGGTGAAGTGAGGGTCTCAAATCTCTGTCAGACCTCCCACCTCTGTTTGGATTCTATGAGACCTCGAGGGACCTTACCAGGCAGACATGTTTAGGAAATAGAGGCTGTGTGGGAGAAGATGCCACTAACTCTAGGTAACGATCCTTTCCAAACAAAACACACTAGAACTGCCATCTTTACTATGCCAATTAAATAGCTGTAGTTTCCCCTGGAAATAGGCACAGGCCTGGGAAGTGACAAGGAAGGTGGGCCTTCCTATAGGAACCCTGCATTAACTGCTGGTTTTCAGGCAGGTAAGTCAGGAGGAGCCCATTGCAAGCCCGCCAAGAGCCAGCTAGGCAGAGCTGTGGTGGATGGCTCGCCCTTCCTGAAGAGCAAGGAGATGGGAAAGCTAGAGCCTAGCACTGGAGAGCCCCACTGAAGAGACAGACATGTCCTGTCTTGCAGGGTCCAAGCTTGCTGTGAGCAAACAGCTCAAGATAAATCCATTACACATTTAAAGCAAAGGCTTAAATCAAAGCTAAGCTAGGTCTTTGGCTGATTTTTGTTGTTATTTTTACTTGAGACAGTGTCACTATGTAGTCCTGGCTGGCCTGGAACTCTCAGAGGATCACTTGCCTCTGCTTCCTGAGTACTGGGGGTCAAAGCTGTGTGCACCACACCCTGCCCTTTGGCTGTTTTTAATCTCCTCCATGGAAAACCCAAACAGTATCCAAGAATGAGACTGAAGACCAGATCAGGGGTCGACACCACCCTCCTGAACTGAGGTGAAGCAGTAGCCTGTCACTCAGGGGACCCACAATCTGGAAATGAGCTCCACCCCCCCCAAAAGGCAGTGTATATTTTCCAGCCAGGTGAGTCAGCATAGCCGAGTGAGCCGATGGGGGGCGGGGGACGGCCCTGTGTTTAGAGAACCAGACCCTCAGATGGTAAAGACACTGACCACTTTTCTGAGGAAGTTCTCAATCCCTGGAATTCAGAAAGCCCACAGAAACAGAAACCTTTTGGTAGGAATGAAGCCAGGGGAAGGAGCCACACTACCTGGAGGTATGGTCACTGTGCGCACTGAGACCTCCTAGCCCTGTACTTGGTTTTCAGGAAAGAAACTGGGCATGTGCTGTGGGCTTCCACAGAGGCAGAGGAGGGAGTCAGGACTGATGGTGATCTGGTTTGAAATGATCCAGAAATGCTGGAGAACTTGTTTTTTCTGAAAGTCGGAATCCTTTTTTTGCTCATTTCGCACCCAGGTGGAAGGAAATGCCAGAAGCCTCTCAGGAAAGGCAGCGCTCTCGAAGTGAGGACCCTGGCTGGCAGGCCAGCTCTGTAGGCTGGAACAGGGAAGGCTGCTTAGAGAATGATGAGTGTGGAACCCTGGGGAATAAATTTGTTGTGTGTACTGAAGCTCAAATCAGAATGAGTTTGGGAGGTCAGATCTATATATTTCAAAGTCTGGGACACAAGATAAGCAGCTCTCAGGCCCTCTGTGGTGCTGTCACCTAGAGCTGGGATCAAGAGATTCACGACAAGCCAAGATGCAGCCCTGGAGTCCTTTGCCCAGAAAACGTGGAAAGTTGGGGAATGAATACTACACTTATTAATTCCTGCTGATTCGATAGGAAAGAGGTGTTGGCAGCAAGGACAGAGAGAGAACTTCACCAAGTCTGTAGAGGTCACTGCTGGGACACAGCAGCATGAGGCCCAGTGGGGGACTTGAGGAAGTGGTCCCATGGAGGCAGATGGCATTTGGATCCACCTGACTCAACCAGTGACAAGACTGGAGGGTGGCAGGGACCACAGAGCTGTGGGGCTCTGGTGCGTGCATGGTGAACAGAGAGAAGCGAGGGCCTGAGCCTGTCACCGCAAGGAGGGCCTGTCGACGGGAAGGTCACCAGGCAACGGGTGCATGTGCAAGCAGAGTGCTTATGGGTGCTTACAGGTTCTTATGGGTTCTGGATAAGTCTGAGCTGCCTGACCTGGTGGTTGTTCAGGATGGGGTTTCTATGCTGGGTGGCCATCTGGCAGTGTTGCCAATCTGCTCAGAGGCCCCAGGGGCTTTTGGGACACAGTGCCGTCTCTCTGTCATTTTACTTTTTTTTGCTACATGTTCTCATGTAGCTCTAGGCTGGCTTCAAACTTAAGCCATAAGCTGGCAGTAGTGGGCCTGGTGGCGGCAGTGACAGCACACACCTTTAGTTCCAGCACTTGGGAGGAAGAGGCAGGTGGATCTCTGAGTTCAATGTCAGCCTGGTCTACAGACTGAGTTCCAAGATTGCCAGGACTACACAGAGAAACCCTGTCTCAAAACCAAACCAAACAACAACAGCAGCAGCAACAAAACAAGAACAAATAAACCAAAATCCCAAACTTAAGCTACATAGCTGAGAATAGCCTTGAACTCTTGACTCTACTCACTGTGCCAAAGTGCTGTGATTACAGTCACGTAACACATTTCTTGATAGTCTCTCTGCTTTTATAATCCTCCGTGCCTGGTTAGCCCAACTCTCTGTATCTTGTGGGTCTTGATTATCTTTGGAAAAATTTATAACTTAGTATTTCCACATTCCTGGGACTGCTGCTGGCACTCAAGGCTAAGATACTAGAATATGACTAGGAATCTGAAGACACATATACACATACACACAGATACATGCATATACATGCATACACAAAGTGTCTCCAAAAGATGCATTTTCTTAATTACTGGTTTATGCTGAAAGGCCCGGCCATTGTGAGGGGTATCATCCATGGGTAAATAGTCCTGGCTTTCATAAGAAACAGGCTGAGCAAGCCATGGGGAACAGCCAATAAGCAGAACCCTCCATGGCTTCTGCATCAGCTCCTGCCTCTAGGTTGCTGCCCTATTGGAGTTCTTGTCCTGGATCCCTTCAATGATAAATGGTAATATGGAAGCCTAAGCCAAATCAACCCCTTCCTCCCCAAGTTGCTTTGGTCATGGTGTCTTATCAGCGATAGTGACCCTGACTAAGACACAGCTAGTGATGTCACAGCCACACTCAGGAGGCAGAGAGCGATGGACATACACTGCCACTTAGCTCCCTTCCTCTGCTTACACAGTCCAGGATCCCAGACAGGAATGTTCCTGCTCACCAAGGTGAGCCATCCTGCATTAGTTACCATAACTAAGACAGTCCCTCACAGGTGTGCCTCCTGGCTTGTCTCCTAGGTACTGCCAGACCTTGTCAAGTTGACAGACAACGCTAACAGTCACAGGATCAGAACTCAGGGGCAGTCATTCCTCAAGCCTGATCGTTAACACACCTCTTGAATCACAGATAGCACTGTGCTCGGATAGCCTCCTCCAGGCTGTCACACAGCAGAGACTTGGAAGTGGGCGTGGCTGTGGATGGTCAGGTCCCTTGTTCCACCCCACCTTCCTGCCCAGCTTGTGAGGAGCGGCCTCCCCAGCTTGAGCAGTGCTTGTGTCCCCTCTTCACGCCCAGAGCTCCAACTGGCTTGGCAGCTACCCCTGAAGCCACTAATGAAGCCCTGAGTGGTGATGTTACGTAAATGCACTTCTCTATGCCAGTGAGAGCGGGCTTAGTGAGACAAGATGCAGGATTTGTTGCTTCTGTTGGGAAGGTATGATGTGATGGTTGTTGTGTCAATTATTTGTAGGATACGTGAATGCAGAGTGGTGTTCAGTCTAAACAAACACAGAGCAGTGAAGGGATAAAATGTCGCAAGCAGAGGAGGGGAGCCATCCGGAGAGACAGGAACCTGTCTCATATTCACGAGACCCAGGATCAGGGTGAAAGCCATGCTTGTCAGCCTCAGAAGGGCCTACTTGACTTGTCTGGGTGGAGGCTGAAGGAGCCACTGTGTGCTGAGAGGGGCCAGACTTCCTGAGGGGAAGTGGCTCTCTCCCACCCCCACTCGGTGATGGTGACACTGCAGGACACCTGAGAACAGAGGGGCTGGGACAAGCCACCACCCACCCCGAAACAATACCAAATGTTCAAAAATAGTCTGTGACCTAAAGTATACAGTAGGCATAAGGACCTCGTGGGAGAACTGGTAACAGCACGTAAGAGCATTCGAAAGGAGTCAAGGCAACCAACCAAACAGCCCAGACCTTCACATCTGGTAGAGCTGGAAGGAAGGGCAGCGGCAGGGCACTGCCTAGTGCTAGCCCCTGGGCTCCATCCCCTACACTGTAATAAACCAACCAACGAATAAAGATTGGGTAAAGAGGAACAAAAGCCACAGCAATTCACAAAACTGGGAATACATGGAACAATTATCTTAGCAAATCATAGTCAGCCCTGCCATTATAATCAAATTTATAATCAAAAGGTGATCGCAACTAAAACCAGGTTCCTTGTTGGTCTAACGGATGAGCAAAGCTTACTTTTCTGGGAGGCAGAAGAGCACTTCTCCAGCCCCAGTCGACATCTATGCCTTCGAGGCAACAAGCATAAGGAACAATTTAGCAACTTCAGACTCTGCTTGGCTTGGACCACTCACCTGCCCCTCTCCAAACAGTGCCTCTAGCAACCGGTTAAGCAGCCTAGGAACCCCAGCCTGCTTTAGACGATGGAAATAAGTTATTCCCTGTCCTAGCTTAGTTTCTGCAGCTTGGGGAGGAAAGTGTTTATTTGGCTTCTGGGTTATAGCCTATCACAGAGAGAAGCCAGGGCAGAAATCTGGAGGCAAGAACTGAAGCACAGACTATAGGGGAGTGCTGCTTACTGGCTTGCTCTTTGTGGCTTTCTCAGTTACCTTTCTTCTACAGCCAAGTTCCAACAGCCTAGGGAGTCCACAGTGGACTCTCACATCAATCAACAATCAAGAAACAACCCACAGACACGCCCATAGGCCAATCCGATGGTTCCCTCTTCCCAAATATGTCCAGG
Organism: Grammomys surdaster; assembly: GCF_004785775.1. Lineage (NCBI taxonomy): Eukaryota > Metazoa > Chordata > Mammalia > Rodentia > Muridae > Grammomys > Grammomys surdaster. The sequence goes on from NW_021620941.1 coordinate 5,517,630, forward strand.
TTTGTGTTAAGTTGACAAAAACTAACCTGTACACTCCCCTTGAAAACACCCCATTTCTACTCAAACATATCACAGGCACAATCCAACAATTACAGGCTGGGGGTTGGACCAGATTACACTGGTTTTAGGTGCATGTGCAGTAAGAAAAACTGTGTCCTTGAACATTTTTAGGACAAGTTCCCTATTCACCACCTTATGCCTCAGTAGTGTGATTAAAGCCAGATGCATCATGGGAAGGGGCATGCACAGTGAACAAAGGTTTACACAGTCAAAATCTCTTTATCAAAACAGAGACCAGCTCTCACCACACTCCTTACCAAACTCCTCCTCTGAAACCGCTGTAAGAAGAAAGCCCTGGACAATAACCACACATATGGCCACTGTCTGTTTGGACAGTGTACTTTTGATCTGAGCTGTTGCTTTGCTTTTATTTTTTTTTAAGATTTATTTATTTATTTATTTATTTATTTATTTATTCATATGAGTATACCATTGCTCTCTTTGGACATACCAGAAGAGAACATTAGATCCCATTACAGGTGGTCGTGAGCCACCATGTGGTTGCTGGGAATTGAACTCAGGACCTCTGGAAGAGCAGTCAGTGCTCTTAACCGCTGATCCATCTCTCCAGCTTTGCTTTTAAATGAAGCTTCCTTTCTACTTCTGCACATCTGTGTGAGTCACTATTTTCAGTTCTGGGGATAAGAAGCCAAGGACAGCTGGGTGTGGTGCACACATCTTTCATGCCAGCATTCAGTGAGCAGAAGCAAGCAGATCTGTGTGAGTTCAAGCCTGCCTAGTCTACAGAGTGAGTGTGCCTACACAGAAAAAGCATGGGAGAAAGAGAGACAGAGACAGAAAAAGACACAAAGAGACAGAGAGGCAGAGAGAGAGAGAGAGAGAGAGAGAGAGAGAGAGAGAGAGAGAAAGAGAGAGACAGAGAGAGACAGAGACAGAGAGAGAGACAGAGACAGAGATGACAGAGAGACAGAGACAGAGACAGAGAGGGACAGAGAGGGACAGAAAGAAGGAGAGACACAAAGACAGAGATAGAAAACACTACATTGCTTTGCTTCTAAAAGGGAGGAGACCCTAGCAGACAAGGAATACAGGAAGCCTCTAGAAGCTGGGTGTACATTCTTGCCAGAGCCAGGACAACCCTTTAGTTCAGGATTTCTGGCCTCCATAATAAAATAGACTTGTATTATCTTGAACTACAAGGCTTGTTACCCAACAAACATGCTGGTGACAACCAGAAGGGGCTAAGAGATGGAGGAAGCAGGCACACGATGAGGTAGGCATGCACACCAGCACAATATTCAGTACCCCAGTGTCAATGGGTGTGACTTTAATCCATTGATCCAATCCGTCAATGAATAATCGGGCATGCTGTCAAGTTTGTATACTCGAGAAAACACACCTCATAGAATAACACAAGAGATGTGAACCTGGGAACTAGTCAAATGGCTTGCTTTTTGTGGTAATTTCATATTTGGGGGGACACATGGGGCATGTTACACAAAGGGTCAAGGGTTGCTGTGCACTCACGGCTGCTGTTGACTCTGTGACCTTGGCTTGGTCACTCTCTTTGGGTCTGATCTCCCAGGTGCTTGCTGGTGGGGAGCTAGTTTTTCACGCAGTCATGAATGGCACAGCACAGGGCAAAAGCCAAGGCTACCCAGCTGTCTGGATGCCTCTGGCATCCTGTTCATTCACTCAGTCCACCTATCTGCAGCGCGGACCTTAGCACTCTTGGGGCAGGGGCGGGCTCTCAGACACATGTCAGGTGCCACCGCCGCGTTTGCTCCAACTGCCACCATTATTATTATTATTGTTATTATTATTATTATTATTATTATTATTTTGAGACAGGATCCCACACAGCTCAGGCTAACCTTAAACTCATAATGTAGCTGAGAGTGATCCTCACCTCCCGAGTGCTGGGATTTCAGGTGTGCATCACCATACCCAGTGTATGTGGTACTGCCTTGGGAAGCTGGCCTGAGAACTCAGAGATGCTTTTCTGGAGAGTCAGATTCAGGAATGCTTTCAGAGTGTAGACAACACAGGGAACTTGGAAAGACTATTTGATACATTTCCCTATCAAGCCCTCCTCTGATTCATCCTGGAATTTGTAAAACTAGAGGAACCTTCTGGCTTTCAGCAGCTCCTCTGGGTACCCCACCCTGTAAGCACACTATCAGTTGTGAAAAGTAAACCTTCTAACCAGGAAGAAAAGGAATGTTCTAAACTTCCAGTGGCAAACCACCACATCTGTGACTTACCTGGCACGGGATCAGGTCTGGATGCCACTCTGTCTTCCCTAAACAGCAAGCCACAGCCATGGCACATCTGCAGTCCCCTCCCTGTGCCCACAGGTGGACAGAGTGCCTGCCCCAGAGCCACTAGGCTGAGGCAGTTAGTAGGTAGTGGAGTCTACCTACCTGTCATCCTCTTCTCAAAGAATGGCTGGATGAGCTCCCCGAAGGCTGACTTGGCTGCTATAGCCTCCTTCAGCAGCTGCCCGCAGCTGACTGCGGGGAGAAGAGGGGAGACACTGTTAAATTTTAAATAGAAGGAAGGATGGATGAGAGAAAAGACGCTCCGGCTCACATTGCCTGCTGGGGTGGGAAAGGTTGTTGAAAGAAATATATAAAAGGGTGTGGGGTGTCCAAGAGAAAGTAAATATCAAAAAGGTAACCTGGAAATGAGGAGAGAGGGAGAAGGCGAATGAAAAGGAATGCATTTGCCAGAGAGCATCAAGAATGGACCACTCGGGAAGACACTAACGAGCCTGTCGCTCACAGGGAGGCTTCTGCAGGGCCCTGGGTCTACCCAGAACTGCCACACAGACTGGGTGCTCTCTGGGTTGCAATGAAGGAAGAGCACACAGTTGGGGACACATTCACAGTGTGTGGATGCAGGGAGGCTGGGAAGCACAGTGATAACCCAGCCCTTCCATTTGTCCGGGTCCTGGGGACAGATGAGTGTTCCTGAAAGGACCAAGGCCACATTCTTCACTGCCCTGGTTGCATGTCCACTGCAGCAGACCTTTTCTGTCTTTTCCCACTGTGTCTTCTGCCCCATTCCACAACCAGCACATGAGAGAGTTTGGTCAGTGGCTTTTGAATAATCAAACAAACAAAGAAACAAACAAATACTCCTAAGCCCCTAGAAGCTTTCATCCCTAGCCAAAGCCACAATCGTTTGCTTGTTTTTGTTTGTTTGGCTGTTTGTTTTAAGACAGGGTTTCTTTGTGTAGCCCTGGCTGTCCTGGAACTTGCTCTGTAGACCAGGCTGGCTTTGAATTCACAAAAATCCACCTGCCTCTGCCTCCCGAAACCTGGGATTAAAGACATGCACCACCACTGCCTGGCCAGAGCTGTTTTTTTTTTTTTTAATGATTCATAAACCTGTGTGTGTGCACATATGGGCAGAAGATGACTGATTAACATGTCCTGGAGTTACAGGCAGTTGTGAGCCAGCTGACAGGGACACTGGGAAACCAAGTTCAGATCCTAGAAGAGTAGATTCTCTTCAGCACTGAGCCATCTCCTCAGCCCCAGTTGTGTGTGTGTGTGTGTGTGTGTGTGTGTCTGTGTGTCTGTGTGTGTGTGTGTCTGTGTGTGTGTGTGTCTGTGTGTGTGTGTGTCTGTGTGTGTGTGTCTGTGTGTGTGTGTGTGTGTGTGTCTGTGTGTGTGTGTGTCTGTGTGTCAGTGCATGCACACATATGCACACAGGTCAGAAGAGAGCAGGCCTGCTCCTTTACCACACTCTGCCTATTCCTTTGGGTCTCAACTTAGCACATGTGTGAAAGTCAAAGAAAAGCTCTCAGGAGTCAGTCAGTTTTCCTCTGCCATCTTGTTGGATATGGAGATAGAATTCAGGCCATGAGGCTTGTGAGCCAGTGGCTATCCTCTGAGCCATCACACTGGCCCTGAATTTAAAATTCTCAATACAGAAGCACAAAATCCACTCTCAACACATGCACCAAAGTGTCCAAGTATGAAAATGGAAATTACTGGAAAAATTAGAAACATGCAAACCTTTATAAGAAAGGAAATGGACCCTAGGATCAGGTCAATAGGCAATGTATCATCAGAATCAGCACACCAAGGCAGTGGAGCAGCAGCACAAAAGTGCACTTTCAACCTTAAAAGAAAAAAAATAGTTAAAATGAATAAACAGATGGGGAGCTCCAGCAGACCAATGAAAACCAGAAAAACACAGCTACTAGAGAATCTTCAGAACTGGATGATACAATCTAGTAACTGAGAAACGTGGGATGGATGAATCTAACCCTGAGCACAGAGCAGAACGGTGGCCAGCCCAGGGCAGTGCTGGGCAGTCAGACACACTCATCATCAGAGTCCTAGCAAACAGGGAGAGGAGGAGAGGAACATAAAACACACAGGAAGCAGTGGTGGCAGAATTTCAGATTTTGGTGACAGATAGGACATCTAAGAATCCATGTGTCCCAGGAAGAATAAACACAAAGTAAGTCTTCCTCTATGCAACTGTACGAAGACTGTTAAAAGCCAACAAGAAAGAGAAAACACTAAAAGCCGCCAGAGGGGGAAAAGGATGCTTCTATAGGCAGGGTGACAGGACACAAAAATAATCTGAGTTCTCATCAGAACACGAAGGCCAGGAGACAGTGGAATGACACCTTCAAAGTACCAAGGGGGGAAAAGCCCACAACCGAGTCTGTCAACACAGATTTCTATATGTAACGAGCATTCTTCAAAATGAAGGCAAGAAAATGATATTTTCAGACATATGAAAGGAGAGAGAAGTTGTCGCTGGCAGATCTTAAGGAGAAGAGATGTTAAAGGAAGTTCTCCAGGCTGAGGGAAAATGGGAGGTGGAAACCCATATCTCACCAAGAGATGAAGCCTGGAGATGTGTGGGTAACGGCACAGTTGCCTCTCCAACTCATCCCTCCACATCTTTAATAGACAAACACATTAAATGAAAGGAGTTTTATTTGATTCAAAACGTGATCACGTTTATAATCTATCTCTAGATATCTTTGCATGTGTGTACTGATTTAGGAGTGTCTGTTCACATTTGTGTATTTGGGGGCGGGGAGTAATTTTCTGGAAGTCAGTAGGGCTGTGGCACACAGGGGCAGTACCTTTGAATGCCCCCAGCACCATTCCGTGGGCCTTCAGCAGGCTTTTCTCTCCTGCCCAACCCTTGATCCTACTAACGCAGGCCAGCAGCCAAAGCCGCCTGGGACCACCTCAGCAAAGACCTGGAGAGCTGATTTCAATATTTCTCTCTCTGCTTGGTAAAATATTTATTGAAACTGTGCAGAGTAAGATGCCTTCCTCTGGTGCAGAAAGTGTTGTCTGTTGTCACATTGACCTGGGTTGGGGGAGTGAGGGGTGGCCTCCGAAAGGACAGTGAAGAAGATTTCGCCAATGGAGGTGAAAATGGACGGCGAGAAAATGGTCCGGCCCTGTGTGCCATGGACACGGTTTATTGTTTAACGTCTTTATGGCAATGCCCTTTAAAGGAAACCTTCTTATCCCCACACGGGTGAGCTGAGGGGAAGTGTTAAGGACCAAGAACAGGAAAGATTATTGTTACTGCTTCTTTCCCATCAGCTAGGAACACACAAAGCCTGGGCAGGCAGAAGACAGCAAGCAGCACTTTTAGTGAGATACTTACTGTCCACAAGGCCATATTTCTGGGCCAGAAGGGCGGCCTGCAGTTTCTTCCCGCTGCCCAATGGCCCACACAGCAGCACCTTGGGGGTGAATGGGGCATTGCATCGGTGGCCAGATTGGACGTAGGTCAGAGCTAGAACAGAGGAGTTGATAACATCAAACCCAGGTCCTATGGGAAAAGAAGCCAGCCCACACCTCTGCTTGGGCTCTGCCTGCTTGCAGCGCAGCAGTGTGACCCCTCTGTGTGCCTGACATTTAGACAATAGAGGAATCATCAGGGGGAGGGTCTGCACAGCTGGACCCAGGCACCGAGGTGTACAGGGGGTCATGCAATTTCTAAGCATTGCCCTGGCATCTCTCCACAGCGTGCGGCAGGCAGCTGTTTGCCCCCGATTTGAATTGGGGCTGAGTGTATTGGAGGTGGGAGGCTGACCCTGGGCATGAAAGCATTTCTTATTTACTGTTCAGTTAGGTGGTTTCCAGCCTTCATCCAGCCCAAGTCTCTAACCTGAAGCCACAGGACCAGGCTAGTCTCCTAGGGGAGGTGTGGGCTGTATGTCACACGTAGGCTTTGATATGTGCATCAGGCCGAGAGGGAACCTGGTGTGCAGGGACTTCTAAAGGACTCAGGAATCGGTGGAGAATAATTTGTGCATCCACACTCCAGGGACACTAACTTTGTTGCAAGTCTCCAAAAAGGCCGTAATGAAATAGGTCACAGGAGCGGGCAGACTCAGCCAGGTTTTCCTGACCGAGCCGCACCGCTGGCATTTGATGAAGAGAGAGGTGGGAAGACGGGGTGAACATCAACACTGAAGAATCTTTGCTGTGGGAAGGCACAGGATGCTGGAAAGTTCAGGGAGGACCTACTGCACACTAAGCATGTCCCCTCCTACACCCACCCAACAGGAGCCGTGAGGACAAGCAGAGGCTCCCAGAGAGCTGCCTGGTCGGGACAAGCACAGGACAGCTGTCCACCAGAGAGCCCACAGACTTGGGCCAATCCCTGACAGCCTTCAAGACAAGGTTCTCCTCCCTAAGGCCTCGCCTCCTGCCAAGGCCCCCAGGCTGTCTGTGCAAGGTCACTGTGAGTGGCACCTACCAATCTTCCTTTGTCAAGGAGATCCTGTCCTGAAGAGGGGCTGGGCCAACATGTCTCCTTCAGGAAGGCATGGGTAGGTGTGTCTGTTATGAGATTTTTCCAAACTTGGTGCAAGAGGCATTTGAAGCCCACGTTAGCATCTATCCATGTTCAATAAATGTGTTCTGACAGGATCACATGCCTTCCCCTGGAGGGTGAACTCTATGGTCAGGCAAGAAGTAGCGCAACTGAGCATCAGGGGATCTCTTCATATGCAGACTTTGGAATCTTGGGGGGTGGGGGTTGCATATATGGTATAGACAAGGGTCTACATGTGTCTGTTTGTGTATGTGTGTGGGGGTATTTTAAACATGGTTGCTGGGAATCCAAGCTCAAGCCTCATGCTGACATAAACACTCTACTGGCTGAGCTGTCTGCCCTGGCCTGGACCCTGGCGTCATTATAGGACCATCTCACTGGTCATTAGGGTTTACAGCTCCCTCTTCTCAGAACTAGCAGCGCAGTGGGTTAAAGCTGAGCACCCCAACGCTGCAGTCACCTCTGTCGTGGGCACACCACACCACAGCCACACGTGTGAACTGCTGATGAACTATTCCATGCCATCCCGTGAGGGAGCTGTCACTGTCCTCTCAGACACAGTCATGGCAACTCTCAAAGCTGTGGCTGAGAGGTACACATGAACCAAGCCTCCTCTGGGGAAGCTCAAAGCAGGGCACTCTCTCATGGCTCTCCCCTCACGCCTTCCTGAAGCCAGCACCTCTGAAAAGCACAGCCACTACCACGAAGCACCCCACTTACAAACGATGCTTAATTTACAGTAAATAACTCAGTTAATTAGAAGTAGCGATCCCCCAGACAGTCTCCACATCCAGCTATTCTTTTTGGACATAGACGCTGCTGGATGCACCGAGAAGAGATTAAACAAACAACACAGAGGGAATCTCGCAGCCTGATTTTCAATTTATCTCTCCGCATTATTAATTAATAATAATTAATATTTAGATGCTCACGTTTTTATTTACAATTCCAGGCATGAATTCTTTATGAATGATCATATGAACTTTTAAATTTAATTAAGTAATTTAGAAGTAATTAATGTGTAAATTTGGAACCGTGGCGTTAGATAAGCGTGGTAGACGTTTAGCTTAAGAGCACGTGTTTGCTGCTAAAGATCTTTCCAAGACGCAGAGCTCTGGAAGATTGCAAGGCAGCTTCAACCTGATATGCAAGCAGCATCGCCTTCTAGACGGTAGGGGGCCTGGTCTTCCTCAGAGTGTACAGCTAGGCCCCAGCCAGAGAGGACTGCAGAGGTTAGCACACAAGTCTGAGTGTCCGAAGTCTGTACCCAATCAAAATGATGCTTTTCATTTTGGTGTGTGTGTGTGTGTGTACATGTGTGTGTGTGTTTGCTTGCACACAGGTACACATGAACACATGTGTACATTTGTGTGGAAGTCAGAGGACATTCTCAGGAGCCATCCACTTCATTTTTTGAAACAAAAGTCTCACTGGCCTAGAAGATGAGGCTGGGATCTGCTCATCTGTACCTCTGTCCGTCTGTACCTCCCAGCCTTAGGGTTACAAGCATGGTCTGTCACACCTGGTTTTTGTCACATGGGTGCTGGAGACTAACCTCAGGCTCTCCTGTTCCCAAAGCAAACACCACTTGCCTTGCCTTGCCTTTTATGTCAGGGTCTCTCTTAGCCCTAATTGGCCTCAAATTTGAACCCCCCCCCCACTGAAGATGACTTTGCATTTCTGATCTTCCTGTCTCGCCTCCCAGGTGCAGGGACTGCCTTCAGCACAATAGGCAAGCCCTCTACCAATGAAGCCACACCTAGGGCTCTGTGGACTTTTCAAATTCAGATGAGAAGTCTGCAGCAGTGTCTCGCAGCACCTCACAGGCTGGCCTCTCCTTGCCGTCCTGCTTTAGCATCTTTAAGGATGGGCTTTCCCAGATGCAGCAGCACACTCAGCTTTGAATGATTTGTTTTCTTTTTTAAACACACAGTCTCATGCAGCCCAGGGTGGCCTCAAAAATCTCTACGTAACAGAAAAGACCTTGAACATCTGCTTTTTTGTCTATAACTGCCAAGACCTGGGATAACAGGCGTAGGCCGCTGTGCCAGGCTTTATGTGGAGGCCAACACTTCAGGTACCCTACCAACCGAGAGCGCTACCATCCCCCCAATTTCTTTTTCCTTGAAGAGATTTGAAAGAGACTATGAGAAAGGGGCCATCAAGGGTCTCAAATGTCTGCCGTAATTTTATTTTGTCAAAATTCCAGGTGTGACACCAGGCTTATAACCCCAAGGCTGGAAGGTACAGACAGACAAAGTAACAGATGGACTGATGCAAGCCTCACCTTCTGGGTTCTAGGCCAGTGAGACTTTTGTTTCAAATGCCTTTCCCCTCTAGTATCATACAGAAGGAGAGAAATGGATTTTGAGACATCAAAACTTCAATTTTTTTAATATTTATAAATAGTCCACTTTTGCAAGGCTGCCCTTGAGCACCTGTCGCGTACGGGGACAGCTGTGCAGTGTGGTTGGTGGTGGGTGGCAGGCAGCTTATTCTGACTCATGAAGTTGTGTTGATGTTTTGTGTTGATGAATATGTTTTTGTCTTTATTTCCTTCTTCTCCTTCAAGATCAGGCCTCAAAACTTTACTACCATTATGCCATTCTTTACACCTGCACACTATCACCTCCTCTGTGGGGATATCATCCCACCCAGGTGTCAGATCTCAGTCCTGGGGTAGGGGCGGGGGTGGGGTGGGGTCTCCAAGTGTCCCTGCATGGCCCATCAGTGACCTGCCTTCCAGTGTGCCCACATATCCCAGCCACTGCTGTTGTCAGCCTGAAGTGTATTGGGACAGGGAGGGTAATCAGGTATTCAGAGTGCCCCCCCCCCCGGCCCTTGTGTGGGTCTGAGGTGGGGAAGCCTGTTGTATTTACCCTGGTAGAAGACATCCACACATGGCTGGTCTGAGCTGATGGTTTTCAGGATTTTGGGGTAAGAAGGGAGAATCCTGATGATGTGCCTGTGGTATTCCAGCAGCTTCTTGGCTGTTTCTATCTCTGAGATGCCCTCTGGCTGTATCAGCCTGTTCTGTATTTCAGGCTCGGGGGGCCAGTCGAAGGTAGTGTGATAGATCTCTGCACAGGGAGAGGCACAGGGTTAGTGTACCACTCAGGACTGCTGCACTGCCTGCCTGTTGCTGCCCAGGGATGTGGCTGACCATTTCCAGCCAGCAAGTGTCTCACTAACAACAAGGGAGCGTGAATAACATCAGTTGTTATTCATAGCAACAACAACAATGATGTGGTTGGGGATAGATGTAGCTTAGTTGGTAAAACAGTTGCCTCAAATATACAAAGCCTTGGGTTCAATTCCCAGCACTGCATAAACCAGGTGTGGTGGTCTGTGACATTTAGGGGCTTGGTGGAGTCATGGCAACTCTCTCAAAACTAAGGCTGATGTACCATTCCCCCTCCAGAACATTCCAAAGCTGGGGACCCTCAAGTGGCTCCCTCTTCTTAGGCCTTCTATAATGGAGGCAGGAGGGTCAGGAGTTCAAAGTCATCCTCACCTACATAGCAAGCACATAGCCAAGCTAGACTCCATGACTCACAGACTCCATATCACCTCAAGATAAAAGGCAGCGGTGCCTCTCAGCCTGGAGCTCAGGGGAGACGTGGATCTCTGCATGTTCACTTTGTGCTGGGCCCTGGGATGGGCCTTGCAGATGCAATTCCCCCTCGCAGCAGTTTGAGCTTTCACCCCAAACCCAGGAGAGGCACCTTCCCCTTGTCCCCCAGCCCTGTTCATGTGGCGACTTAAGATCCCATCTGCAGCACAGATCAGTCCTTCAGGAACCTCATACGCCTTACTCCTCCACACTCAGAGCAAGCAACGTGGGGCACATGGCTTCCCAGGAAGAGGGACACCAGCCCCCTTGAACAATGTCCCCTATGCATGAACCTGAACCCTAAGGCAAGCTCTGCAGAGTCCAGCTTCCTGGACCCAGTCAATAGCCAGAGTCCAGTTTCCCAAGGACAAGGCTACCTTTATCCAAGATGACTCCCCCCACCCCCACCCCCACCCCCACACCCCTTCTGGGATTTCTGTTTCCAGTGGCTTCTGGGTCTGAGCCAAGCCCTCTCAGCTGTGGCCTGATGCGTGCCTAGAGCAGACAGTGGGACAGGGGCATTCTCTCAAGTGAGGTTGTGGGGGCCATACCTCCAGTGACAGGGTCTATCCGCTTGCCCACATTTCTCTCGATCAGGACAGTGTCGGGAGCATTAAGCACGACTGGGCAGAGAAGAAAGGAACAAGACAGGTGTGCTGGGCTCAGGTACCACATGTCTGAGACCTCTGCCACGTGATCACATTCAACCCCCCTTGTCACCCACCTCCCAGATGACACTAAACCATTCCGAGACCAGTCAGTGGTGGGACACATGTCCCTGGCCATTAATTTTCACTGTGGGAAATCACGGTGTAGAGATCTTTGTGATTCAGATCCTGCCACCTGTCTTTCCCTTAGTTTCCTGAAGAGGCCCACAGCAGGGGGATTCCTTACATGAGGAACCCTGATTTTCTTACTTACAAGCCCTCAATGCATTTAGCTTGTGACTGAGGCTGGACTTCCCTAATGTGTCTTTTTCTTGCTGGGTCCCAGGCCCTTGAAACTGTCCTGTAGGCAGTGATTGGGCCCAGGGTAGAGGGTGGGAGGCGGCCAATGCTAATGAGCAGTGCAGGCTCAGGGCAGCTGGGGCCAGGGCTCTACTCACTGACGTGCTTGGGCGCCAGCCCCAGAGTCTGGATCATCAGAGCCTGCTCCCGCCGCTCGGGGATGCTGTCCAGGATCCAGCCCTAGATAAACAGTATGGAGAGGCTCTTCACTATATGTTTTTACCTTTATTTATTTTGTGTATGCATATGTGAGTGAGTGGGTAGGTGTGTGTGCATGTGTGAATGTGTGAGAGAGTGTGTGTGTACTGTGTGTATGTGCTGTGTGTGTGTGCTGTTCGAGTGTGTGCATGTGTGAGTATGTACTATGTGTGTGTTATGTGTGTGCATATCTGAGTCTGTGTGTGCTGTGTGTGTGCATGTGTGTGTGTGCTGTGTGTGTGCATGTGTGTGTGTGTGCTGTGTGTGTGCATGTGTGAGTGTGTACTGTATGAGTGTGTGCATGTGTGTGTGCCTCTCTGCTGTGTGACTGTGTGTGTCTGAGTGTGTGTGTGTGTGAGTGTGGCTGTGTGGGTGCTACAGTACATAGGTGGAAGTCAGAAGACAATTTTCAAAAGTTAGTTCTTGGCTTCTACCCCATGTGGGTCCCAGGAATTGAACTCAGGTCGTCAAAGTTGACAGCAAGCACCTCAGCAAGCTGAGTAGCCCCTCCCTATTTTACATTTTATTTTAAAAGGTCTAAAGAGTGCTAGAGTCTTTGAAGCCAAAGAAGTGTTCTTGACAGCAGCAACCCCTTTGCAGCTGCTCATGAACCTTCAGAGCCAGTGCTCATGAACAAACGCATAGCAGGCACCTGCCGTCCTGGCTGCCTGCAGCTGCTGCAGCTACCACCAGCATGTCTGTGCCAGCATGGGCCTTCAGTGCCTCTGCTTTTGAAGGTTTATATCACATCCCCTAAGTGATTGAGCCATGCTGCCAGCTTTGCCCACAGCTCCACGAATCTGTAAGCATTTTTCACCATCTGTGATGGCTATTCTTGGTTGCCAATTTGCCTACATCTGGAATTAAGTAAAATTTAAAGAAAATAGCAGGGCACAGGAGTGAGGGACTTTTGCTGAACCTGAAGTAGAAAGAGCCACTTCTAATACAGATCTCTGAGGTAGGAAGACACGCCTGTAACCTGGATTTTAACACACCTTTAATCCGGGCAACCCTTCAGCTGGAAGCCTATGTAAGGACATGAAAGAAGAGAGTCCTCTGTCTTTGCCTGTTTAATTCTGGTCGATCTTGCTAGCAAGTCCATTCCTTCAGTAGCATTAGAGCCTTCTTTAGGATTCTGACGTCTACTGAAGACCATTGGTGACATCAGCATTGTGGACAAAACAACTGCTGGATTCTTTGACTTTTCGATCACAGTCAGCCACTGTTGGACTAGCTGAACCAGAGCCTGTAAGCCATTCTAATAAATTCCATATATAGACACCTCGTACATGTCCACATATGTATACGTTATATACATCATATATATATTCATTCTGTATATATTCATTTTGTTACTCTAGCAAACTACACCATCATAAATGTCAGAACATCTTTGGGTGCACACCCCTTTCACATGTTGAATTTTTTCTGCAAACAGGATTGTTAAGCCGAGGAAGCACTAGAATCAAAGCCAAGCATGGCAGTGCACACCCTGGAAGGGAAGACGAGAGCGTCACTGCAGCTGGCTGGACAGACGCCCAGAGAGTGAGAGACAACTGTCCCATATAACACAGTGGATGTTGTTCCCAAGGAGGAGCACCTGAGGTACCCCTTGGCCTTTACAGGAAATTTGCACACATGAACACACAATGTACTAGAGTTTTCTAGAGGAACAGAACAGATAGGATACATATACATCATATACATATAGGTTGTATACATATACATATGGAATTTGTTACAGTGGCACAGTCTTGTGGTTCAGCTTGTCCAACAATGGCCGGCTATGAACAAAAAGTCCAAGAATCTAATAGCTGTTTTGTCCACAAGGCTCAATGTCTCAGATGGTCTTCAGTATACACTGGAATACCAATGCTAGTGGAGGAATGGACTTGAAAGTGAAGGTGAGGGCAAGCAGGCACAGAGAGCAAGCTCCCTTCTTCCATGCCCTTTATACAGGCTGCTAGCACAAGGCGTGACCCAGACTGGAGGTTGAATTTTCCACCTCAAAAAATCTGGACGAAATATGAGTTTTCCTGGGCCAGGCATGGTGGCCCATGCCTGATCCCAGCACTCCAGAGGCAGAAGCAGGTGGGTCTCTGTGAATTTGAGGCCAACTTGGTCTACAAAGTGAGTTCTAGGACAGCCGAAGCTACAGAGAGAAACCCTATCTTGGGGGGGCAGGGGGAATAAAAGTGACCTATAATATTGTGTGCTCACGTGCATGTATGCGTGTGTTCGTGTGTGTGTGTGTGTGTATGTATGTATTTAAAATGTTTTAAATGTTGTTTATTAGCCGGGCATTGGTGGCACATGTCTTTAATCCCAGCACTTGGGAGGCAGAGGCAGGAGGATTTCTGAGTTCGAGGCCAGCCTGGTCTACAGAGTGAGTTCCAGGACAGCCAGGGCTATACAGAGAAACCCTGTCTCAAAAAACAAACAAACAAACAAACAAACAAACAAAGGTTATCTATGTGGTTCTGTGTTTGAGTGTGCACTCAGAGGCCAGAAAGACACCTCAGACTCCCTGTGGCAGGAGTTACAGAGTGGTGAACTACCTGATGCTGGGGCTGGGACCTGAACTCAGCTCTTCAGAGGAGGCACAGCACTCCTGCTGGGCCACCTCTCCAGCTCCATCACGCCACAGTTTGTGTCTGGTGGCAGAGCACCTGCCTCCTTCCCTTCCAATACTGGACACTACTCTGGGAGAAGACCTGTTCAACAAAATATAACATACCCCAGACAGCTTGAATCTACGTAGTAAGGGGCAGACCCACACTGTCAAACACGACCACAGCCACTTGATGTAGACTGTTGCCATATTTGCCAAGGTTTGCCTGTGACTGCCAAGTGTGTGCTGTGTTGCTTGTTACACATTGATTATTGTTAAGTCAGTGCCTGCATCCCTGTTTTGGACTACGGTGTTTGTGGGTACATAAAAAGGCCTTTCCTACCATGAAAGGAGGTAAATATTCTCTTGTATTTAAACCATCCTCTCTCATGGTTTCAAACTGAAAATTTAATAGAACGATGCTTTCTTTTGTGAACACATGAGGCTAAGGTCTGCTTTGCTGCCTTGAGGCTCCCAGCTGTCCCAGCCTTGGCTCAGAAGAGCCCTCCCCATCTGAGGCCTTTCTTTTCAAGCAGTAATGGCTGGCAGGAACTTGGCTGTCACTTCTTCCTGCCTGTAGATTACTAAGCTATTTTTGTTTAACCTTTAAAGTTATCACAATTTTATAATTTATTGTTTTATATTTAATAGAACACCTTTCCTCCTGTTCTTTTCCAAAAATGTACTCTTTCAAGTGAGCATCAAAACATTTTTTTGTTGAGTTTCATGCAAGACAGGAGCTCTGAGGATTTTGGACTAAGACTGATTGCATAGAGTAATTCATGAGCAGCTGATATTCTATGCAGA
Organism: Grammomys surdaster; assembly: GCF_004785775.1. Lineage (NCBI taxonomy): Eukaryota > Metazoa > Chordata > Mammalia > Rodentia > Muridae > Grammomys > Grammomys surdaster. The sequence continues at coordinate 5,532,721 of NW_021620941.1, forward strand.
AGCCAATGACTCGTCTTTCTATTTGTTTTCTTCTGTCCATCAGCAGCCCTTGCATTTAACAGTTGCTAAAGTCCTTTCAAGTTCAGAGAGTCTAGAGTTAGACCACACACACACACACACACACATACACCTTTAGATTTGAAACTCAGATAAAGCAGTAGTGACCTTTGTAAGAGTGAAAGCGAGCAAATGGTTTCGAGTTCACCTCACAGTGAAGGGAGGCAAAAGAAGCCCTCTACTTCTCAGAGACCCTCCCAGGCATCCTGAAGAGCCAGTGTCTCTGTGGTCAGAAGATGGACTGATGGGTGAGCCTACACTCCATATCCTGAATACAAGATGGAGAACGAATGACATCTTTCCTTAGAATCAAAACTTTGCTGCACAAACATGGGGGCTATGCTTGAATTCCTCAGGATACACATAAAAAGTCAGTGTTTGCCTAGAACCCCAGCTCTGATGAACCAGAGACAAGAGGGTGTCAGGGCTCACTGGCAGCCAGTCTAACTGAAATGGCGAGTTCCAGGCTCAGTGAGAGACTCTCTCAAAAAATAAGGTGGAGCCAGGCAAGGTGACACACGCCTGTAATCCCAGCACTCAGGAGGCAGAGGCAGGCAGATCTTTTGAGTTTGAGGCTAGCCCGGTCTACATAGCGAGTTCCAGGTTCAGCCAGGGTTACATGGAGAAGCTCTGTCTCAAAAACAAGCAAACAAGAAAACACACAAGGTAGAGAGAAATAGGTAACATCAGATATTGACCTCTGGCCTCTACACACACATGTGCACATACACACACCATCATGCCGATATTTCTTCACTATTGAAATATTTAGGTGCCAACAGCCTCCATGGATGGTTTTATAAGAAAGCTAAACAAATTTACTGCCTAAAGCATGTTGGAAAAACCAGTCAAGCTTTCATTAATTCTTTATACAGGGAAATACTGCCACAGAGCCTTAGTTTCAGAACTAATGAAGCGAGAGGGAGAGGGAGGGGGGGGG
>NW_021620941.1:5543717-5545538 GCF_004785775.1 Grammomys surdaster
ATGTGTGCACGTGGAGGCTGCACATGTGCATGTGTGCACGTGGAGGCTGCACATGTGCATGTGTGCACGTGGAGGCTGCACATGTGCATGTGTGCACGTGGAGGCTGCACAGGTGCATGTGTGCACGTGGAGGCTGCACAGGTGTATGTGTGCACGTGGAGGCTGCACAGGTGCATGTGTGCACGTGGAGGCTGCACATGTGCATGTGTGCACGTGGAGGCTGCACATGTGCATGTGTGCACGTGGAGGCTGCACAGGTGTATGTGTGCACGTGGAGGCTGCACATGTGCATGTGTGCACGTGGAGGCTGCACAGGTGCATGTGTGCACGTGGAGGCTGCACAGGTGCATGTGTGCACGTGGAGGCTGCACAGGTGCATGTGTGCATGTGGAGGGTGATTCTGCTAGATTCTCAGACTAATAAGCCTGTCTCTGTCCCCCCCAGCCATGGTACAGATGTGTGCCATGCCCAGATTCATGTTTGTTTTAAAGAAACAGCTGTTTCCTTTGTGTATAACAGCATCTTCTGAAGGGTGAATTTCCAAGGCAGGTTTCCCCACAGCTGTCTTGAGAGGAGGAACCATGTGGTGGTGGTGGCTTAGGGTGGACAGGAGAAGGGCCTCTGGTATGATCTGAGCTCTGAACTATTTGAATGGATACACTGTGGTCAAAAATATATTCACTTTTTTTTCTTTCTGCCATGTCAGGTTTTTTGATGCAGTGCTGGGGATAGAACCCAGAGCCTCCTGCATGCTAGGGGCTGGGAAGCCACATAGAGGAAGCCATGGGAAGAAATCTGGACAGTTGCAGAAATCTGGACCAGGAAAGAGAGTGTCAATCACCCATATCAGAACCCCCACATGCTGCCCAGGGCACCACGAGGCTCTGCTTCTGACCCTTCCTTTCTGTGTGCTTCCCAGGCTCATCCCTTCCTAGCTCGCCCTTGTCCATGAGAAGTGGTGTGGCACTCTGACCTCTGGGACATGACTGTCCCTAAGGAGCACCTCTTTTATCTCTGGCAGGTTGAGCTGCCACCTTTTCATAGTTCTGAAACAAATTGCTAATTTCTCTTTCTCTAATGCATTTGATGGTCACTTCAAATAAAATTCTTCAAAGAGATTGCAAAAGAAGAAAGAAGCAGAGGAAAGAAAAGAAACAGGGCATTAACTACAGACTCCTGATGGGTTACGCTTCCCTGAGCACTCTTCCTGCGATCTTCTCCTGCTCTAAATTACCAATTCTAGTCCCTGTGTAGCTAAATAATAATAATTACCATATAAATGAATATGCATATGTGTCATTTTTCTCCTGAAAAGCAAGAGAGCCTGCTTGTTTTGGGTGAGGGTTTGCTTTGCTTTTGAACAACCAAAGCTCATAATTAGAAGCCTCGCCTTGCCCTGGAAATCTGTCTCCGTCGGGAAGAGATGAAAAACGGCTCCAGATGCCCCTTGAAGGTTAAAAGAAATCTTAAAACAAATTGAAGGAAGTGGTTCTTTCCCCTCCAGGTAACAATGGCTGGGGCATAACCACAGCTACAGACATGTAGGTCAGAGAGGCACCTCTGTCTTCAAGGCCATTGCCATTGTTGGACAGGTGGGAAAGTGGGAGGCATGAAAAATGGATGACATGATGGCCAAGTCTCCAGGAGACATCTCATCCAAGACAGGAGGCCCCTCCTCAGTACAACACTGATGTCAAACTCAGGCCTCCACACACATAGGCATAATCACTTGCACGTGCGTGTGCACACACACACACACACACATACAGAGAGAGGGGGGAAGAGGGAGAGGGAGAGGGAGAGGGAGAGGGAGAGGGAGAG
>NW_021620941.1:5545638-5634417 GCF_004785775.1 Grammomys surdaster
GGCCCCATGTGCTGTGACCCTGATCAGGGCGGTCACCAATAGGTCACAGGTTTTCTAAAGAGTACAAATGCAGCTGCAATGAGACGTAGCAGATAAAGCTGTACGCATCATCAGTCACCACGGCAGTAAGTATTATAAATATCTGTGTGGCCAACACAGTGTCATCACATGGAGTAAGATATAATCAAGGCAGCAACTATGATACAAACACATTGATAACAGGAACTGTCATCATTCTGATGGCAGTGGGGACTCTTGGCAAGGACTCTGGAAGCCTGACTTTGAACTTGGTCTCCACTGCATGTGTCCTGTGAAAGGAGGTCGCATAGGTCAAGCGTGTCAATCGGCTCTAGAAGGACTGCTAGACATCAGACTTCATTGAGCTCAGGTAGAAGAGAGATTGCCTGCCAAATGCAAAGTCCTGTGCTCACCATTCCCCACTCTGCACAGACCAGGTGTCAGGGTCCATGTCTGTAACCCCAGCACACAGCATGTGTGAGGACAAGGATCAGAGATGCAATGCCACGGCGACTCTTCTGTATCTTGGAGGGCAAGCTTGAGATCTACAACTGAATTCACAGAAAACCACAGTTTCCTCGAAAACACCGCCCCATGATGTTTGGTAGAGACCTGGCAGCCCTGACCAGCTGGGTCTGTGTCTACCTCAAGTTTCAGTTTTAAAGATTTATTTATTTATGTGTACATGTGTATGCATGTATATATATTCAAATATGTATGCAGCTACCCACAGAGGCCAGAAGGGATTAGATCCCCTAGAGCTGGAGTTATGGGCAGTTGTGAGCCACCTGATTGGTTGCTGGGAACCAAACTCTGGTCCTCTGCAGAGCTGCAAGCACTGTTCATTGCTTAGCCGTCTCCAGCCCTTCATATTGCATGTCTAATGTGTTAAAATAAAACACAGATAGGCAGCTGAGTTCATGTGAATGCATCTTGCTGCCAGGACACACAGGACCACTCTGTAACTCAGCCTGAGGCATTTGCGGCTCTGCGCTGCAGACTAGGCTTCCACACTGGAAACACTGTCACGAGGATGCAGTGGCATGAAAGAACTCACCCATCACTACTGTTTTGTCTTCTCTGTGGCTTGAGGGACCTGACTTTCAGAGGAGCTTGGCGGCAGGCTGCAGACGCCTCGGTTCACACTAGCCAGTTGCCCATGTTACATGGCACCAAGGAGAGTTTCCCCTTCCCCCTCTCTCTTTACCTCCTTGCCTCCCTCCTACCTTCTGTGTTTCCCTACAGTTATGGCTGACGGATGAAGAGGAGGCCCACAGGGCACCCCCAGACAGCCAGGCCCCTCTAGGGTGACTCCAGCAACACAGGCCAGTATGACCTGGCCAATCCTAGATGCTTTTGTAAAGTTTCATTGAGTTGCTGCTGTACCCTTTCAGATATCTGTATTTAGCTGCTTTTAACGTTACATCAGAGCTGAGTAGCTGCCACACAGACATAGAGCCAGCAAGCCCAATCAATCTCATCACGACAAAGCCTGTCAGAAAAGCCCCGGCAACTTCCACAGTTACCCTGAGGCCCATGACCACACATTGGCCATAATGGAGCTTCTAGTTCCCAGCCTCACCTCTGTAGCCTGATAGCTACCCTTGAAGATGGATACATCCCTTCCCCCTTATCCTGGTAACTACCCCCAGCCAGGCAGCATTGTGCCGTACAGGGCTGGACAGCCTTACCCTTCTGAGGCAGTCATCATCATTCAGACGCTCCTGGACAAGGCTGACAAGAATTGAATTGGGAATTCTCTGAAAGAAAGACGCATGGAGCTCAGGGGGCAGACATGGGCAGTGCCCTTGACTGGGCCCCTGAGTACTGTCCCCCTAGAAGGCATGCCCACATCAGCCCTTCCACGTCCTCTGTCTTTAGACCAGCCAGCACCACACCTACCTCCAAGCAGCAGGCTTTCCCCATCCCTCAAATTCCCTCTGCCTCCTGAGTACACTTTACACTGGGGATGCCCTAGGAGTGCAGATACTCAAGTTTCCATTCCACAAGCTATTCAAGGGTGTGTCTGTCACCCCCAGTGGTGGTGGCAATTGAGAAGCTGTTCAAGGGTGTGTCTGTCACCCCAGTGGTGGCATTTGAGGAAAGGAACTGTGGCTTTGGCCTTTGTACCTCATACAAAAGAGGAGTGGGAGCCATTGGCCAAGGCTCAAGAGTATTCATACACCTCTCTCAACTGCACACTCAGTGACTTCACACCTCTCTCAATTACACACTCGGTGACTTCATACCTCTCTCAACTGCACACTCGGTGACTTCACACCTCTCTCAACTGCACACTTGGTGACTTCACACCTCTCTCAACTGCATACTCAGTGACTTCACACCTCTCTCAATTACACACTCGGTGACTTCATACCTCTCTCAACTGCACACTCGGGGACTTCACACCTCTTTCCAACTGCACACTCGGTGACTTCATGCCTCTCTCCAACTGCACACTTGGTGACTTCACACTGCTGACCAAAAGCTGGCTTTCATGGCAATGTTCACACCACAGTGATAGGCAAATGATAGACGTTCTTAGCTCAGATAGCTGGGTGGGAATGTCGACCAACAGATCCCTGCCCTGGCATCAAAATAATGCCAAGGACATACTTTTGGGAGCCTGGCTTTTACGAATCAGTGACACTCTAAGTCCTGAAGTAATGACAACCATAGCTGGAACTTCCGTTTCAGGTGCCATCCACTTTGCTTTTTGAGATGGGCTCTCTCACTGGCCTAGAGCATTCTGGGTAGGTTAGGCTGGCGGGCTAGCAAGCCCTGGGACCCTTTGTGTCTGTCTCCTCGGGTGCTGGGATTATCAGTATGCCTGACTTTTTTACACGGGAGGTGAGGCCTGAACTCAGGACTTCACGCTTGCCCAGCAAGCTCTTTACCTACTCGCTCATCTCCCCAGGTCCCCTTCCACAGCCCTGTGGGTTTCTGCTTGTTTGTTTGTTTGTTTGGTTGGTTGGTTGGTTTGGTTTTTGTTTTGAGATAGGGTTTTTCTGTGTATACCTGGTTGCCCTGGAACTTGCTCTGTAGACCAGGGTGGCAAACTCAGAGATCCTTTCCTCTGCTCTTGAGTGCTGGGACTAAAGGCATGTGCCCCTACGTCTGCCCCTGCTCTTTTGAGACAAGGTTTTATATTGCCCAGGCTCGCCTCCAACTCCTATGTAGCCAAAGACGACCTTGAACAACCGATCCTTCTGCTTCTACTTTCCATGTGCTGAGATTATAAGCAAGTGTCACCTTTCTCTGCTTCCTGAGGGTCCAACACAGGGCCTGATGCATGCATGCTACGCAAGCCAATCAAGCCGAATTTTCAATCTTGCCAGTGGTTTTCCTGGAACCCACCCCGGAAGTTCTGAACTTGAGAATCTGCTGTTCCAATATGTCCCCAAGTGATGTAATTGCTCCTAGAGTGGGCCTCACAAGGAGAACCTCTGACTTAAAGTGACCTCAGAGTCAAAAGGTCTGCCAGGTGGGGGCCACTGGCAAGTGAGCACCCTTTTGCTGGTGCCCACTTCCCTCCTAGGTGTCTAATGGTGCCCCTATCGTTGGCAATGTAGGAGGAGTGAGTAGGTAGCACCTTCTCTTCTCAGTCTCTTCCAGGTCCCTCCTAGCCTGTGCAGTTCCCAGGGTTCCCCCTCCCCCTCTCCTGCCATCCACCAGTGTAGTATTCACATAGGTATGGGAACGCAGGAGGATCTGCCCAGACACAGGGAATCCAAGCAGTCAAAGTACAAAGCTGAAAGGAGCCCAGGTAGAGTACATGCCTCTGGAAGCCTTCCCAGCAGGGGCTAGGTAATGGCTTTGAGCAGGGCCCATCCCAAGTGCCCCCTACCATTCCCTGCCACTGTGCTGTCTGGATGGCAGCTTTGATGTGTCATATCTCCACAAGGGCTTCTGGGCTGCTTCTTGAAGCCCTGCCAAACTGTCTTTGCAGGAGTCAGGCTGCCTCCTTCCAGAACCTGTGGGTGCACCCCCACCCTCCAGCCCCCAGGCCTGGCTTTAGGGGGGGACAGGCACAGACAAGTTGATGGAGCCCAGGGTGGCCCCTCCCAGCACAGGTATGAGTGCCTAGACTCACCCTGGGCAGTCTGTGTCCTTGGCTGCTTAGGGACAGCACTGGCTACAGCTACTCCAGCCAGCTTGGGTTTCCTTTTCTCATCTGGCAGAGCCCAGTGTTGCTTGTAGCAGCTTCTGGGGCCCAGTGGTGGGGTGGCTGGCTTGATACCCCAGTATGCCTTACTCTCTTGAAGGGCATGCTATTGGCTGCCCAGAGGTGCCAGGTGTATGGCCTGTGCCTGGTTCTGCCTCCAGGGACCACTTAACATTTAAAATTGGACTTCATTTCACACAGGAATTGGTACGAACTCGGGTCATCAGCAGGCTCCATTCCCAGCGACCCTAATGGCCTTGGGTCACCTAGGTGGGCATTTAATGCACAGTACAGACTCCAGCAGGATAGCAGAAAGAGAGGAGCTGAGAACCCCTGGTTTGCCTTCCACATAGACAGCAGTTCTGCCTCAAGAACCTTTTTCAGATCCAGAGAAGCAGCTGAGTGGGAAAAGGCACATGCTGCCAACCCTGAGGACCGGGTTTCAATTCTTGAGACCCATTGGGTGGAAAGAATTTACACTTCCAAGTATCCTCTGACCTCCACAAGTGCACACGTGTCTAAGTATAATTTAAAAGTAAAAAGTTGTTTTAAAGAATTATTTTATGTATGTGAGTACACTGCAGCTGTCTTCAGACACACCAGAAGGTGGCATCGGATCCCATTGCAGATGGTTGTGAGCCACCATGTGGTTGCTGGGAACTGAACTCAGGACCTCTGGAAGAGCAGTCAGTGCTCTTAACTGCTGAGCCATCTCTCCAGCCCGTTGTTTTGTTTTTAAAAAGAACATTTTCTAGACTCTTACGCAAAGCTCAGCTGCTGCAAGTTAGCAGGAGATTAAGGAATGGCAGTAACCTCCCTTAGATTTTGGAGGAAGAGGCAGTGGATGGGGACAGGGGAGAAGAGAAAGGAGGGAATGTCTCTGAGGCAGACTCCAGGGAGAGACAAGCAGTGTTGGTCCCTGGAATCTGTGGTGGTGGTGGTGGTGGTGGTGGGGCAGAGGGCGGAGGCTACCAAGCTAGCTCAGAAGCCAGCAATGTGGGCTGTATCCACCTGATTTGAGATTTGTAGAGACAAAGTCAAGCATGGTACCATGTGCCTGCAATCCTAGCACTCAGGATGTGCAGGCCAGCGCTCCATAAATTGCAGGTCGTCCTCAGCTCCAGTCTGTCTGGGATACAGGGAAAATACATTGTAAGCAGTGTGGAGAACTGAATTAGGAGGAGCTCAGCTGTAGGAAGGCCTCTTGGAACCTAGCCTTCCAAGCTCTGGTCCAACGAAACATGTGATTGAGTCCCCTGCCCCTTCATACAACAACTGTGACATAATTAGCTGCCCTGACAGAAGAGAGTTGTATTGGATGGCACTGCACTGGGCTCTCATCTCTTTTTCCAGGACCTTAAATGTCATGGCCCAACCCTGCTCCTCAAGACTGGCTCTAAAAGAAAGAGGCAAGACATGCCACAGATGGTTTCTAAGATGCTGGGGCTTGGTGAAGCTGGGAGCCCCTAGTGGAGGAAGTTTGCCTGATTTGCATACTTCCTGTGGAGAATTCAATCCTAAAAGCTGTGGGCCTGACATAGGAGCAGCTGAAGCCAGGGCCTGTTCCAAAAGGTTCTCATGACTCCTGCATATCTTTATCATATTTCATAACATAAAATTCAGTATTAACCAAAAGCTGTGTGAACCCTGGCTGCTATGGATCCACAGTGTCTTGGGGGGCAGTCTTGCACCTTGGGGTGTTCTGACACTCTGATCCGAGGCTCTCCCATGCCTGGCAGTAAGTACCACAGCCCTGCCCGCCCTTAGGAAAGCTTCGAATGAACCTTAACTCTCCAGCTCATGCTCTCGAAGCCCGTGCGTGTGGGTTGGCAGGTGGTGGGGTCACTCAGAGTCACGGAGCACACTGGCCATCATTTCTGACCACTGCTCTTATCTGCTGCTGTCCACTTTAGTCTTTGGTTTTGACAGAAAGGCATCCTTTGTCATGGTTCAAGTGAACTCAAGTTCATGGTTTGGTTGGAAGATCAGACAGGCTCGTGTTTCTGTCTCACAATTGAGCACATCGGCTGGCTGGGGCTGGGGACTAAGGGAGCTGGCGTTCCTGTGGTTTGGAGGCTAAGCACTAAAGGGCCAAGAGGCCTTGACTGTGGCCAGAGCTCTGTTTCTAGGCTCTGAGATGACGGGGCTGAGGACACATGGAAAGTGGCTCATACACTTGAGTATCAGCAAACCCCCAGGGTCCCACAGAAGGGGACCTAACCCCAGAGAACGCCAAAAGACAATCTTCACTCTTTGCCCCAAAGGGAATTTTGAAAAAAAAAAAAAAAGTCTGCATTTTTCTTTGACTAAAGAGAAACAGTGTCCTGAAACACAAGACAAGGATCTAAAACAGGCACAGGCCTGAGCCACTCGCTGAACAGCCAGCCTAATTGGCAGGCTGCAGGTTCAGTGAGAGATCTGACTCAAACAAAACCAAAACCCAAAAACATTCTGGAGAGTGATCCAGAAAATAACTCACCATCAACCTCTGGCTTCCATACACACACACACACACACACACACACGCACACACACGTGCACCGTCATGCATACACACGCACACAATCGAGTGTACACAAACACACACACACACTCATACACCAAACACATAAAAACCAATCCTGTTCTTTGAAAGACACTTGGTTAGCTGGGCATGGTGGTGCATGCCGTTAATCCCACCACTCAAGAGGCTGTCAGCTCTGGGGTTGGAGTCAGTGTGAAGCACATGGCTGGTAGTGTCTGGGAAGCAGCGTCCCTGATCCTTGCAGGATGTGCCAGGAGACAAAACAGGGATGGAAGGTGCTAAGGGTAAACTCGGGGACACGGAGAACCCTACAATGTCAGAGAAACACTCCCAAAGTCTAGCACCAGAACTGCTATTCTGAAGACAGCCCTTTAAGTTACAGCTCAGCTGAGCCCTGGAGCCCAGTGTGGCCATAAAGACGTCATCTGTGGAGTGCAGATGTGGTGCCTCCACGCCCTTCACTGGGCTGGACCACCAGTCTCATCCCAGGCGAACCATTCCCTTACTCCACCCACTTTCCCACAAGGAAGGGCCTGAACTCTGAAGTCCCCCACCCATCATATCTGCCTGAATCTTATTTTACCCAAGACTTTGCTTTTCAGTAAATTCAAAAGAAAATGAAGGTCTGGAGAGAATGCTCAAGACTACTTGCTTGTCTTCAAGAAGACCCGAGTTCAGTTCCCAGCACCCATATTAGGTGGCTTACAGGCACCTTTAACTTCAGGTCCAGGGGATCTGACACCCTCCGCAGGCCTGTATGGGTGGCTGCATGCACACAGCACGCATGCACACACATGCACATATACACACACACAGATAAAAATAAATCTTATAAAAATGAATTTAAAAATGAAAATGGAAACTAGCCAAGCAAGTGGGAAGTGGAGATCTAAAGCCATTGCTGCATTGTCCTCTGTCCTTGCCCCTTGGCCCAGGGCCAGCCGTACCTTGTAAACCTGATAGTATCTCTTGGCTTCCAGAGATAGTTGGGAAAACTCTCTTTCTAGTAAGTTCTCCTTGGTGATGAGGTTGCTGTTTAGATGTTTGCAGAGCCACATGGCCTGAAGAGAGGGAAGCAAGAGAGAGAGAGTCACAGAACACTCCTTAGGACACAGCTCTGCAAGATGGTGATCACAACGCACACCTTAGGTGTACAGCTCTGCCAGGCTGCGGGGAATGGCTCAGTCTGTAAAGTGTTTCCCTCACAAGGAGAGAGACTTGAATCCGGACCCCAGAACCCATGTAACAACTTAACTCCTGGTGTGGTGACACTTGCATTCCCAGTGCTGTGAAGGTGGAGACGGGGCTCCCTGGCTGGGCAGTCTAAGCTAGTGGTGAGTTCCAGGCCAGCGAGAGACCCTGTCTCAAAGGAGGTAGATGGTGTTAATGAGCACAGTGCTCAAGGATTGTCTTCTCGTCCTCTCTCTCTCTCTCTCTCTCTCTCTCTCTCTCTCTCTCTCCCTCTCTCTTGACTGGGTATGGTAGTACATGGCTGTAATGTTAGCATTTGGGAAGCTGAGGCAGGAGAATGGTGGAGGCCAACCTGATTAAATAAAGGGACCCTATCTAAATACAAACAAAACAAACCACAGTGAAATTAAGTCTGCCAAATCCTTCCACATTCTATTAGAAAAAAGATGGCTGAGGAGCCAGAGACGGGACCTTCGCTTAGCAGTGGAGGACTTGCCTGTCATGTGAGAGAACCTGGAAAAAGAAGAGAAGGCTGGTCGTGGGAATGGAGTCATTTGTGGGTAACTGGAGAGGCCCCCAAGAGGTGGACATTCCTGGTGCTCCCCAGCCTCCCTCTCATCTGCACTGCCTGCCTCACCCACCATTTTGGCTCTGTGTGGCCGTCCACCCATGGGCCAAGTGGCTGCTTTTCTGAGCTCTGTGGACCACAAGGGAGGGGTGGAGACCAGCCTCTGTGTTCCTCACCTGTTCTGCCCAGCAACTCCCTCCTAGTGATCAGAGAGGAGCCCTAAAGGAGGCGCTCCACCTAAGGTGCTCCACTCCTGCTGAGAACTCAGCTCAGTAAGAGCCCAGCAGGTGTCTGGTGGACTAGGCCTGGCCCCAGGGGTGGGCACGCCCATCTGTAGCAGAGTCCAGGACTCTGAAGTTTTCAGGTAATGCCAAGGATTGACAAGTTGGGGAACCCCTGTCTCCAAAAGTGAGGTAATAATGGTGGGGACTGGGTTCAGGGACACTGACTTAAAGGGGGAGACAAAACAGAAAAACCACAAACGGAGACACAGGACAAACCAACATACAGACAGATGACGACAGCTGTGCTGACCCTCACAGTGCAGCATGTACCGGGTGTTTATCCACAAATCACCCCCTTTTGTTCCCCTCTGAGGCCAAGTACTAGCTCGGCAAGGAACAGCCAACCCTACAGTGACATGATCTTAGAGGTAAAAACGTCCCACCTCTGATTATCGTAATCTAACTCATTTGTGGCATTTTCAGACTCCAACTAGGGACTGGCTTGGTGGGTTGGGGTGCCTCATGCTAACCCTGATGACTTGAGTTCGATCCCAGGGACCCACAAAATAGACAGAGCACCAACTCCTAGCAGTTACTCCCTGACTTTGATACGTGAACTATGGCCCATATATGCCCCTCCAACCACTAACTTGAACGTGTACACATAAACACATGCAAAATAAATAGAATGTAATAACAAGAAAAAAGAAAACCTGGACCTACAGCTGGCCATGGGGGCATGCCTATAGTCACAGCTACTGAGGGAGGAGTGCTGTGAGTCTGCGGACAGCCTGGGGTCACAGTCAGCACTAAGACTCCATGACTGGAGCCTCTGAGGGATGCAGGCTGCTTGGTGGAGAAATCCTTCTAGAAATGCATTCCACAGCCACAGCTGAGGGAAGCCCAGGAGTTTCCACCTGTGGTGGGTTGAATGGAAATGGCCCTCTTCAGGCTCCCAGGAGCCACACTATTAGGAGGTGTGGTCCTGTTAGAGTAAGGGTGTCACTAGGGGCGGGCTTTGAGGTTCAGGCTCCATGGCTCACTCTCTCTCCCTGATGTCTGCCAATTCAGATGCCGAACACTCAGTCACCTCTCCAGCACCATGTCTGCCTGGATGCTGCCATGCTCCCTGCCATGATGATAATGGACTGAAATTCTGAACTTCTGAACTGTAAGCCAGCCCCAGTTAAATGTTTTCCTTAGAAGAGTTGACGTGGTCATGGTGTCTCTTCACAGCAATGCAACCGTAACTAAGACACCTAACTAAAACCCTAACTATAAACATGTGCTGCCATTTGTAACAAGAAGGTGGCAGAAGTGCAGGCGTATGGACAAGCTGCCGGTGCACAGCCTCCTGTTCACTGGAGCATGAATGACACGTTCTAGAATGACATTTAATATAATGCACTTACGATGGTGGTTTTCCCTGAGGCAGGCGGGCCTAATATCACAACCCTCGGCACTGTGGAAGAAAAAGATTTGAATGTCAGCTCTGGGCATGACAAAGTGGCCTCCCATGCCTGTGCTGCTCTGGGTCTATTTCTTTCTTCCCTCCCCAGATTTCATCTCTGCCAGTGACATGACCATTCATAACACTGAGGCTGGGAGATGCTCGAGCCCCAAACGCATCCTCCGTGTTTAGAGAGGTAAGCGATCACCAAGGTGGGTTATTTTTCTATCTCCGATGGGACACAGACACAGTAACTTGTTTGCCAAACTAATGAATATCAAAAACAATTGGGATTTTCAAATGCCATAAAACATTTTAAGCAGGGACTTTGTCTTGGGGACACTCTTTCAAATAAAGTTGTATTTTATGTAAATCGACCTTTGAGATATATATATATATAGATATATATATATATATATATATATATATATATATGCCTTCTTATTTAGCAAATTGTATCCTCCCACCCCATCATTTTACAGAAGAAAATAATGGAAAGAAAACCTGTGGTGTATAGGCCAGATTTATAAAACCCAAGGTGGGCAAGTCTTTGTTAGAAAGCAGCCATATCTATGCAAATTTTTAAAAACCCTGGCAGCTTCTTTGTGGCTGTAAGTCCTGGCTCTGAGATAGTCTGGGTTTCTGCAGAAGCTCTAGTGGGGTCATTTCAGGAACCATGGAGTAGTTGTGGGCAAGAGAAGCCTACCACAGTGAAAAGGGCCGGGGCGTGGGCACAAATAAGATCAAATGGACACATAACCCCAGGGGTGACTGCCAATGAAGTCTCTTGATGTCACCTCCATCCTACTTGTCTAAAGTGACCCCCCCCCCTCAGCCTTGGGACACATGAACACTGTCTATCCCAACTCTCTTGAGGCTGTACTGTGCACATGGGGCTGGAAAGCCTCTTCTCCATGTGGCGATGAGGCATGGACGACTGTCCACTCTGGGGACAGACACAGAGGTGGATCCAGAGAGAATCCTTTAGACCAGCAGTTTAGTGACTAAGCACATGGCCACCCTTCTAGACTGCTTGCATTTAAATAGATCTCTGCCCAAATTCTCAGTATCTTCCCACTTCTAAGGAGGTGGGAGATCTCGAGTGTGAGATGACTCCTCTCCCTGCTTACAACCCCTCCCCCCCCTGAAAGTCTTACAGAGGCACAGGACAGAGGTTCCACATGTTTCCACATAGCGGGCAGGCTAGGCACAGTGAGCCATATAACTCAGGTACCACAGTACTCTGCTGGCCTGAGTACCCTGATATTTTAGGGAACCCAGCAGGACCCAACAGGACCCAACAGGACCCAGCAGGACCCCGCAGGAGTATTGCTTCCAAAAGTGAGGATAGGCCCTGCTTTTCCTAACAGCTCTGGGGCTCCGAGAATTCCTCTGAAGTCCCAAGTGATCCCCTCCTTTGAGCTGAGAGGCCTGAGGCAGCCCTGGTTTTCCCCAGATGATCCAAACATATTTTTCACTTGTCATGTCCCTGACAAGAATGTCTTTGCCTCCATGGACCCAGGAGATACCCAGGGTCTCACTGCTTCTTCCTGCTTGAGACTACACACTGGTTCCACTGTGAAGGCTTGGTCAAGCTACTTGCTACAGCTTCCCTTCCACTGTGGCAAGCTCCATCACAAGGGGCACAGCTGTTCTTAGCAAATGGCCAGTCCCTGGGGACAGGTACAAAGTCTCATCCACATGTCAGTGGTCACAAACATAGCAGCACCTGCAACGGCATCTCGACTGTCCCAAGTTCTGGATGTAACCACTGAAAGTCACCATTGCTGCCACCTACAAAGGGCTTCCTTTGCTGGTCAGCACTATAGGGGACTGCTAAGAATCCTCAGGTAGCCAAATCAAGACATGCCTTAGTGAAAGAGCAGAGGCTCAAAGAGTCCCACACAGCTAGGGGCCATGCCAGGGCCACTTCCCAGGAAGGATGCCCCAAGCAAGGCCACAAAATGGTCTGGGGAAAGAACACAGCTGTTCCAGTCACTGACACCTCAATCTTTTTCCTTGATTCTCTGTGGTCTGTGATCCCCGGGCTGCCACCAACCACTGCCATATAGGAGCCAGGCCTCGCAGAGAGAAGTGCTGAAGAGGGGCAGCACACAGCATAGTTGTCACAGAAACTGATGGCACTGCCAGCGTCTGAGATGTCAGGGTAGGGCTCAGAGCAGAGTCAGGGCAGGAAGCAAGGGGCTCATTCCTAGCCAAGACAAGGCCACCCAGAGCCTCCACCTGAGAGAGATGACACCACAGCAAGTAGGAAATACCATCTGCAACCCAAGTGTGGAAACAAGGTGGGTTCGTGAACACTCGGTCCAGTAAAAAGGGAAGGTAAGGTTGGAGACAAAATTCAGTCTAGGGTTTGGAGAGCAGCAGGGGGAGTGACCAAAGAAAGAGGCGGGGGGGGGGTCCTGCTAGAACTCAGGGAAATTGGTACAGCTGTAGAGAGAGCCAGGAGGATGGAGCTGCTGTGTGAGCCTACTGGGCACCTGCTGATCTAAGCACAGGCCTCAGCCCATCCCCTGGAATGCCACCGGCCGGATCTATCAGAATTCAGGGTGCTGGTGCTGGGGAGGAAGGGAGACGCATCGAGGGTGTAAGCAGGGCATCCCGGGACTAAGCCCGACACCTGGCTGCTGTGTTTATCTTGACTAAGGCCCTGGGCTGGGGGTCCGGGGGAAATGCTGTTCCTCTCTCTTCCTGGCTCCTGTAAGTGGCACCCAAATTGTACACGCCTAAGGAAATACTTTAAAGAGGAACATCGTGGCCCTTCTCCCCTCCCAACTCCTCGTACTCACTTATACGACTAATTTTGGTTTCTTAAAATCTAACACCTTGAAACTCCAGCCTAGCTCATGAGTAATTATTTATAAACAGTGTCATAAAAGGCGGCTTGACTGCCAAGAGTAATCAAATTCCTCCAACCACTTCAAAGGAAATCAAAGAACCTTTCCATCCATGAAGCCTTTTGAGGCTTAACTAGGAACATGATTTAAAATTCACAAGGAACCCCTCAGGTATCAGAACTCTAATACAAGGCTTTCCTGGACAAGCGTTTGATAAGAAGCGAAACGCTCCATTATACCCTCCACCGCCTGTGCTAATATTGCCCAGGGCCACCATAAACGCTCACTTTGTACTAAATGCTTTTCTCGAGGCAAAGGGGCTGCTAGCCTGAGAGTGGGGCTCCTTCCCTCCCACCTGTGCATGCTCACAGGCCCTGACTTTTGCTGCCCATGTCAGTTGCTGGACAGTTTGACATGTGCCCAAATCTGCCCCACTGCCTGGAAGCAGGAGAGTTGTGTTCTGGGCTCTGATGGCTAGGAGGCAAGCTACTCTTACTGCCGCCCAGCAGAGAGAGGGAGATTCGTGCTGGATGTCTTGGGACCCCACTAAGCTCCAGAGAGGTGTGGCTCAAGCTGATGACACATGTCTTATCTGAGACACTCCAGAAAAATTACAACAGCAAGGTGGCTCCCTGCTTCCCCTCCGTTGCCCACTTTTATCCTTCCTTTTCTGGGGATGAAAGTCTGTGACTGTCCCTAACTATAAATGCTCACCAGGCCTGAGAGTGAGATGGAGAACTAAGAGATAATTAGGCCACTAAAGCCACGGCTAGGGGACCTAAGTCTGTGTGCCTGAAGATCATCCAGGCTGGAAAGTGACACTCATCCCCATGACAGGTGGGAGGCTGACCCGTCCCCAACACAGGCTTGCAGCAGAGGGCCTTTGCAAAGTCACAGCCCTGGAAATGTGTAGTAGGTGGCCGAAAGCAGATTGTCACACAGGGAGGTGGCTGTCCAGCAGGCATCAACTACCCTGAGGCCAGCCCAGAATGGAGATGCAGAGACTTGAGAAAGCTATTGCAGGGCATTTGATGCAGAAGCACTGAGCTGCAGCCAGCACAGCGGTACTGAGACAGGAGGAGAAGGCAGACGTAGCCTCAAGTTCCAGCCTCTTACTGCAGGCAGAGGTTTACAGAAGCCTCAGGCTATTGGCTCAAAAGGCTGCATCCCCCCAACCCCCAGCCCTGTCCGACAGTGGAAGTGTGGAGTGATAGCTCAGTCCTAAAGAGCCTCAGCTGCTACTGCAGAGGACGTGGCTCAATTTCCAACACCCACATGATGGCTCACAGCCATGTGCACCTCCGTGTATATGCATGTATTTGATGAACTCATGCATGCAGGCAAAACACTCAAGTAATGAAAATAAATAAATCCTAAAAATAAAATTAAAAACTCCCCTAAGTGAAGTGGAAGCATAAGGGTTCTCTGGAAAGTCGGTTGGATGGTGTTTTGCTGGAGCAAACATGCCAAGGAGTGTTTAGCTGAAGTGGACACAGGTGTGAAAGGCTAAGGCCGACTCATGAAGGAACATTCAGCTGAAGCAGACGCAGGAGAGAGGATGTTCTGCTAAAGCAAGCAGATGAAAGGAAACGTGATGAAGGACTCTTTGCTAACAACACACAGATATTGGTCCGCCTTACACTGCGTAGTTGAGCTAAGTTTGTTGGTACTCCGAGGACTCGGCTGATTAGATGCACCTGCTGAGGCAAGGCACGTGGAGGACACGTGACGTTTGGAGGGTATAAATAGGACTCCTCCTCGGAGTGACAGAGACAGAGCTTAGCTTACTGGTACAGCTAGCTGTGCAATGCTTGTGGGTCTTGCATCTTCGTTGATCTTCGCTTCCCTGAGAGAGGCACAGCTGAGAACTTCTGGTGTCCCTCCAGGTCCCTCCTGCTGTCTCGGCTGAGGTTGAGGCCTGGCTGTCTCTGCTAGGTCGTGTCACCACTGTTGCTAACCCAACTCTACCGAACTGGACTGCTGGTGTGTCCGTGAGGTGTTTACGAATGGGTTGAGCTGCCGCTGCCTGCTGACCTATAAACTAAACTCCCAATTTCCATCCAACACAACTGACTCTCCAGAGAACCCTTAAGTTTCCATCTCACCTGAGAGGCACACCCACCCAGACAGGACACTCATGTCGACAGCAAATAGGCCCAGTGCAGGAGCTCCCTCCAGCTCAGCATACTGGCCAGCTATAGGGAGGAGGCAGAAGGAATTGCCCCAGGAAGGATAAGTGAGGTCAGAAGAAGCAGGGTGGAAGTCTAGGAGATAGAATTCCCCATCTCTCTCCTGTCATGGCTCAGTTTCCACTCAGTCTGTGATCTCAATCTCAGACGAGTGCTGGGGTACCCAGACTCAACCATTTGTGACCTGGAAGAGCCTTGGGGCTCCCTTAGAACTCCCTGCTGAGGTCCACACACTGGGCTTGGGATAAAAGAGGACCCTCATTCTGACTACCACCAAGGTGTGTGGGAACGTCTGGTGAGCTGGCTGCATCTGCTGGCATGGAACCTGCTCTACCTTTATAAAAAAAAAAAATAAAGATTTCTTCTAATTTCATTTCTGTTGCTAAATCATAAACTACCATGATAAAACGCAGCTTATAAGAGATAGTAGAGTTTACAACTCCAGGCTACAGGTCATCACTGAAGGGAAGTCAAGGCAGGAACCTCACACAGCCAGTCACATCACATTCACAGTCAAGAACAGGGAGAACCTGCTTGCCTGCTCTGGCCTGCTTGTGTTCTGCTGGATTTCTCTATTTTCACAGAATGGTGCCGCCCATAGTAGCCTGGGCAGAGCTGACAGTTACAATGTAACCATCACAAGATTTACTCTATCTGTCTATCTGTCTTTTTTTTAAAACCTAACATTTTTGTTTGGTTTGGGTTGGGTTTTGTTTTTTCAAAATAGGCTTGCTCTGTGTAGCCCTGGCTGTCCTGGGGAGACTCTGTAGACCAGGCTGGCTTCAAACTCAAGGATCCACCTGCCTCTGCCTCCTGAGTGCTGGAATTAAAAGTATGTGCCACCACACCCAGCTTAAACCCAAACCTATTTTTTCTTAGACAATTTAGCATCCTTTCTGACCATAGGCAGCCCAGTCTCACCATGGGACATCTCAAGCCCTGGATGCCAACTTTACCGGTAAGATAAGGCTCCCTCAGAACTGCTAATGGACCAGTGAGAAATTAAACCAACCAACCAAGACCCCAGATCCCTCAGTGGCTCACCCAGGGCAGAAGGGTCCTCTCTTGGCTTGGCAAATCTAAACCCTGGGATGCAGGGAGGGGCACTGCTTATTGGAGGACCTTCCTCTTCCCAGTTCTGCACCAGAGCCTGGGGTACAGCCAACCTGCATTTGGCCGAGGTTTGGGGAGCTCGGCCATTCATTAGCAGGTGCTGATAAGAGAGAGACCCTTGGAAAAGTCCAAGTGTTCGCCTGTCTAGGTAGACCAGAATCCAAACTTCACCTGACAAGAGGAGTGATCAGAGAGTTTAAACCCAACAGGCGACATCAGTGAGGGCAGGCAGAAGCATTAATAACTGATTACATGGGCCAGTCTGGGGTTTGCATTTTAATAGCCTGGCAAGAGAATTTTTATTAGTTAGGCTCAAAAAGAAAAAGGAGACATTCTCCAATTAGCTACTGCAACTTGTCAAAGTACCTCCCCTCCCTGTCCTGTTCTGATCCACATTCAGACACAGACAGGACAGAGAGGGCTCTGGGCCATGGTCAGGATGGGGTAGGGTCACTGGAGGGGGCAGCATCTACTCCACGCTGAGTGAGTGCTCACCATTATCATTGTTCCTGCGCAGGTGACTGATCATAAAGCTGATGGGGTCCTCTGGCTGGTGGATCAGGAGCTGCTCCAGCATGTTCTGTGGGCACAAGTCAAGAGGTTAACACCTACAGGGACCCTGGTTGCCACGGGGACTACCTTTTGGGACACCTGCTGGTGTCAGAGGCCTGAGGGAGCCCAAGCAGCTAGGCCCCACCTATTCTCCCTTTGTGTTTCCTATAGTCTTCAAGCAGTCCTGCACAGCTGTCCTGTTGCAGCGACTCAGGGAATGCTGGCCTCTTGCTCCTTGACCTGGCTTCTTGGTCATGAGCTCTCAATGCGCCTGGTAAACCCTGCTGCCCTCTGCTCCTGCACAGGCCTGCCATGTGTACCTGTGTCCCCTGCCTCACCTCATTACGACTCAACCACTCCATGGGTTCTGTGGTCCTCCCTGTCTGCACAGTAACAGTAGGTGCCCAGTGCAGATGTTAGCCAGGAAATGAAGACATTACGTGGCTGAGTCTCTCCACAGAGGGACAGAATACTTGTCATCCAAGTATTTAAATAGTCCTGGATATTCTGGCCATTTACCCGACCGAGCAAACACATCAGAGGAAACAATTTTTAGGGTGGCACATGAGGGAACTGGAGAGCTGACAGGAGCGAGGCTGCAGGGGAGGTAGGGAGGGGCCTGTGAGGACAAAGAGGTGCAGGGTAGTCAATAGCACCAATGGGCAGTCCTGTTCAGACTCTAGATCTCATCAGCAAGTCCCCCCCCCCCCCCCGCTTCCTGGGGTCTTCGCTCTCCTTCCACAAGCCTCTCCCTCAGTTCAGGGGCACAGCTGGGCTGACTGAGCTTAGATACGTTGCTGTTCACTTCTTGACTAAGAGGTTGTGCAGATAACACACCTGCATGCTCCAGACAGATAAGGCCAAGATTATTTCTCAGGACAAGACAAAAAGAAGCTGAGTCTGTCTGAGGACAGTGTTCACACGGATCTGTGAATCCCGTAAGAGCCACAGACATCTGATAAAATTTCATAGAGTTGTACATACCACCACAAAAACCCAAAAGCATGTGAGAGGGGGTGAGGTCAAAGCCAGCAGTGCAGGCGCAAGCACTGTGCCCACTTCTGCTTCACTTCTGCTTCACTTCTGGGCTTTGATAAGACCCAGGTGACATGGCCCAAAGGTAGACAAGAGATGAATGCCATTTTTATTACTTCCCAAGTCTAAGATTATTTGAAAATAAAATGATAATAAGATAAAGTTTTCTAGGTTATCGCCCTACCAACCCAACTAAAAAACAGGCCAAGATCATGAATCTCTGCTCTGGTGCCCCCAGAGTTACTGCTTTATTTGTGGCTGGCCACTCTCTATGTCCCCCCCATTAATACTTTCCAAAGGAAGGATTCTTGGTAGAGACTTGGGTTCCTTGGCCTGGGCTCATGTGCCACCATGGTTCTCTCTGTCTCTCTGTCTCTCTCTCTGTCTCTCTCTGTCTCTCTCTGTCTCTCTGTCTCTGTCTCTCTCTCTCTGTCTCTCTCTGTCTCTCTCTGTCTCTCTGTCTCTCTGTCTCTCTCTCTCTCTCTCTCTCTCTGTGTGTGTGTGTGTGTGTGTGTGTGTGTGTAACCTCACACTACAGAATAAGGTACTGGAAGCTGAGGTCTAGCTTGCCCATGGCCTCCGGAATCACTGAGTGGTAGAGAGCTCATCAGTCCAGCCCCTAAAAAGTCACTTTCGCTTCTGGAGAGCATAAGTTGAAAACTGGAGCACACATAGGTGAGGGCGGGGGCAGGGGGAATATGATTTGGCTGAAAGCCAAAGTTGGCTGGGAATCAGGACAGGGTGGGAGCCAGTATCAGGAGAGCTGACGGACCAGGGCTTTCAAAAGGCCAGCCCTGAGGATGGAGGCTATGTAGAATCCACTGCTGCCCTAGAGGAGACTTCCTGGATATGTATGTCATCCAAAGCTTACACAGTCCCCTACTTGTCCTAACAGGGTCAAAGACACTCTCGTGAGACAAAACACATGTGTCCCTTTGGCTGACAGCTGAGACAATCATTTCTGAGAACTGGAGTTTCCCAGGAATCTCACGCTGGGAGAAGAAAAAGGCTGAAGCCTGGTGCCAGCCAGAGGAGTTGGTCTCCTGCGAAGAGACCCCACAGAGTTCCTCCAACTCGTCAGACCACCTTGCGGGAGCAAGTAGAGCAGAGACAAATATGAGACAGTGACGTGGGACCACACTTGATTTACTTAGTTATGGACCTCTGAATCTAATCCGCACTCCGGACCCCAAACTAGATCTGGAGGCAGATCACTGGACTTCTTGTATGTGTTCCTCCTCCCACTGTGGACTCAGGGCTCGGGAACCTACTGAGGAAGTTTCCCACACAATTCCACAGGAGGCCCTGGAGACTACTGCGCGATTTCACGGGTGGGAAAAATGAGGAAAGGAATTTCTCCCCTAGACCGTGCTGCTTGCCCGGCCCGGTAGTCCTACATCCTCGGGCGCCCAGTCACCTGCATCATCTCGAAGATGTGGTAGTCCTCCCCGTACTGGGGCATTTCCGGGAGGATACGGTGCGGAGCAGTGGTTGCATCCATGTTTCGGACAGAGCGCCGCTCCTTAGTAACGGCGTTGCTAGGACGCCAAGCTATGCGTCATCGGTGAGCGCCTCAGCTGGGGCGAGTCCTGGTCCAGAGTTCCATCCACCGTGGTCCTGACCCTCAGCAGGGCAGAGCCGTCCCGGACGGGCCACAATGCAAACCCCCAGGACGCCTGTGGAGTCACAGCGCAATGGCTTTAGGACGCCGGGAGGGGGCACAGAGCAAGATTCAAGGACGCCCCGAGGGGCCGCCAAGTGTGAATGTCTCCAAGGCTGAGAGGGATCGGATGGCAGAAACAAGCCCTGCTTTTGGTGTAGCCACTGTGTGGATCTGGGCGCTGAAAGCTCACCCTGCTCCCTGAATCTCAGTTTCTCCATCTTTAAACGAAAAAATGCTGGGGCAGGCGTGGGACCGGTGTCAACAGGAGCAAAAGTCAGTTCCCAGATCCGGGGGAGTGGGGAGGAAACTGGGCGGATCTCCTGGTTTGGGCGGCTGGCTGAGCCATGTGACCGGATTGCCATAGCACCTGTGGTCACAATCGGCCAAGCCCGCCTGGCCTCTATGGCCTCGACCCCGCCCACGCCCATTTCCTGAGACTTTAGGAGGGCCTTCCCGCCCTCCGGGGCCCACACACCCACGGAGGCACTGCAAGCTTCTGGGCACTCTGTGAGGCGAAGGCCAGTCCAAGTCAAACAAGGGTAAAGGGGGCTGGGGCGCCGTCGACGAGCTGGGTTGAAAACACTAGGGGAGTCTGGGAGAAAGAAGTGGAGGTGTCCTGGCCTAGAGGGAGGAGAGCTGCAAGCTGATGTAGAAGGCACAAGGGTGGCAGCGTGGAGGAAGGGCTCTGTGTACTCACCCAGAGAGAGGTACGCACAGCCTACAGGGACACCCACAAGTCCAACTCTGTCTGGATGTTGTGAATTTGACAAATTTGCTGTGGGCCTGAGTTTCTACCCTGAGCAGTGGGGAACCACTCAGGCATTCCTCCCACAACTACCCTGAAGTACCTGACAGTGACTGGCCTATAAGAAGTGGACAGTGTGGGTACATAGTGATATCTCATTTAATCGTTAGACTAATCTTAACCTCACCTCAATCACTTTGGACAACAGTAGCTTCTCTCTCACAACTTTTATTTTTATTTATTTATGTGTATATGGGTCGGACAGAGGAAGAGCAGAGGCTGGGAAAGGGAGTTTGGAACCCTGGACCTCAATTTCCAGGCAGTGAGCCAATAGATCTAGGTGCTGAGAACTAAACCCAGGTCCTCTGGAAGAGCAGCAAGTGCTTGGAACTGAGTCACTCTGCTCCTGTAGGTCATCTGTTTACATGGGTCAAGAACCAAGTTAGGTGTTCTCTCAGGAGCTGCTGGGGCTGCAGCACCCAGCAGTGTCAGTCACATGAAACCCTTTTTACTCAGAATACAGACAAGACACTGCAGAATGAGGCAGGCCAGAGGTTAGCAGACGACCCTGGGCAAGTCATCTCCTTCTTTCTGATTTCGTTCCTCACCAGAGAGAGGAAGTTTCCATAGCTGGAGGAGTTTCCATCCAAACTCCCTCCTTTTACAGAAACAGAGACCAAGGCCTAGCAAAGGAGAAAGTCTTGCCCAGGGGCTGAGAAAGAAATCAGAGGAAGCCTCAAGGCTGAGAACGGCAGTCCTGACCTGGGATTATGACACCTGCCCATATAAAGCCACAGTGAAGCCCTCCGTCCCTGTGACCTGCTTTGTCAAAGGCCTCAGGCCTTGGTAGACTTGTCAGCTGGGGAAGCAAAGATGAGACCTTCCCAACAAAGAAGGCAACAGCCACACTGCAGCTTGCACCGGGGGGTTCAGTGTGCTTCCTGGACATTTTTGAAGTGGCTTTCGTCTCTCCTCATTTATTTTAAGCCCTAGGCACTTTTCATACCGTGATCCAATCTTCTTTAGCAGCCTAGAAAAATACAAATCAATTAAAGCCTCAAACCTATGGGGTAATCACCTTTCCCCCCCTTCTCCCCCAGAGAGAACAGCACCTGCATCCAGGTCTTTCGTCTACTCTAATTTGGCTGCAGAGGCCTGTGGTCAGGGGCCAATCACTTTGGATAGCTAGTTACATCCCCTTCTGTGACATCCCTGACGTGTTCATGTCACAAGTTGCTAGGATCAAGAACTGAGTCAGGTTTGCTCTAGGGAGCTAATAGAGCACAGCAAGCCAGTTAGCATGGCTCCCTTAGAGAATCTAGAAGCCCAGAGGACAGGCAGAGAGCTGAGCACACTGGAGTAAGCCCCATGAATGCTAGTTCTCATTGCTCTGGGATAGGAGTGCAGGTGAGGCCCCGAGTCCAGCTAGTGAGGGACCCTAGAAGTCGCTGGGTAACTTTTCAGATCCTTGCTAGCACCTCCCACCTGTTCCTCAGCAGCCACAGCCAACCTGATGCCTGTCATCTTGTCTCTAAGGATTAGAAGAGAGGGAGGGTCTAATCAAAGAGCCACACTGAATCAAGCAGGGATGTGACAGATCCTAGCTTGGCCACTTCCCATGTGGTTTTAGCGTCACCCTCAGATCATCCTCTGTGGTTATTGTGGTCCCTTGTCCGGCCCTGTGGCCAGGGATTGAGATGACACATGCTCAGGTCTTCCCTAGAACACCACAGAGGCTATTCTAATACCATTGTCAAGCCAGTATCTTGCAGATATCTGCAGGCATCTACCCTGCAGATGCTCCTCTGGCCAACTACATGGCCCTGATTTTTGTGTATCCACCCCTGCCCCTCTCTGAGCTCTGCCCTGACCACCTCTGCCTCCAGCAGAGTTCATCCAGGGTAGGGCCTCACATACCATGTCCATTGCTGCAGAGCCTAGCACCCAACCACATGTGGCACAGGGCAGGATAGATGAGTGTGTTGTCATGCCCACCCCCTGCCTTGGATGCCTTCAGCAGTTCTGAAGAACCAGCTTGTCCAGGGGTCCCTTGTCCTGGCCCTGTCTTATCTCTCTGCCCCCAAGCTGAGTCCACCACCATCCTGCTCCCCCTTTTTCTTTTCAAGCTTGGGGTTTAACTGTCCGTCATGAAGGATAAGCTCTGAACAGCCCCTGCTTTTCTTGAGGCACTCAACACACCTCTGTGGCAATCCCCCATTGCCCGGATGTTGGGTAAACATAGCTCCGGGGTCTGTTGTGAATTAGCCCCACACTCTAGGCTCTGAGGTCCCCACCCTCTTTACAGCTGTCATCTCAGGACATGCCCACACCACAACGGGGGTGTCTGCTGCTGCCTCTTCCTGTATGTTAGGGGACATGCCCAGACTGTTGTCATCTGAGGTCAGTAGTCAGGGTTGATACGAGGATCTGAACCCAGGACTAGTGGTTGCAGAACAGCCTTGATTGGTAACACCAGCCACACACCGAGCAGCACTGGCAGAAGCCAGGACAGCGAGGCACATTACCCATCTTCCTGGACACCCACCACTGGGCCTCTCAGACTTTTCTAGTCTTACAACTTGAGTCATTTATAAGCTTCAAGCTGGAGCAAGGCGGGACACTGGTCTCTGAATGGAACCACAAAGGGCCCTGAATTTCAATAGTTAAAATAGATACATTAATGTACTATTCTTCAAAATTCAAAACAAATGACAAAAAAGTCCATTTAGAATAAGCTATCAATACTTAATAAAGACAAGCTTATTATTACAGATTTTTCTTATTCAGTTTTTTTTTCTTCAGATTTTTGCCACAGGCTCTGGTAAGGGAAGGCACAGTATTTCTCTAAAATTCTGTTATTTTATTCTTGTGGACTTTTAAAAAAAGTATTTCTTTACTCTCTTGAATGGATGCTGATGGTTTTGGCACCCAACCCTTAAATTTTGTCTTCCTCGACCCTTCACCCTCAGCCTGTCCCTGGTGTGTCAGAATTCAGGGGAGGAACAAGAGAAAACCATGTGTCCACGTGAGCAGTTCTGCCCCATGAGGAAGAGGCCAAGGACATGGCAGATGCTCAACAAACATTCTCACCCTGTGTCCATAGCAGGCAGAAGGCTAAGTGCTGGAAGGCTGGAGAGGGAGGGAGGAAGGGGCAGCCTGCCCTGGCTCCAGGGAGCTAACCTGCACCAGGCCAGCCAGGGCTGCAGCTACTCCCAGCTGTTGGCAGACAAGGTGCATGTTCTGTTAAATATATATGAGACACTAGCTTGGGTTAACTGAGTACTGGTTAGAGCAACCCTGGCTCTCTAAAGGATCGCCTCTAGTCAGGTCCAAGCTCTCTGCTGTGCAGGTCAGCATCCAGAGAAACCATGTTCTGGACTGTTTTCAGTTCTTATGTTCTCTGGGTGCCATTTATTTTGTCACAGAGGTGGAGTCCCAGCTTCAGTGTCCTCACTAGGAAGCCACCAATGTACCTTCCTTAATGTGTCTTCCTTACACTTTTCCTTGCATGGCTGGCCCCTTTTACTTCCAGTATCCTGGAATGGCCTTGGATCATGTGACACAGGCTGGCATGCTGGAGCCTGGGCTCTGTGTGTACCCATGGAAGGATGGTGGGATGTTGGGTATTGAAGATGCTGTTTAGATATCAGGAAGCATGGGACCTTGGGATTGATGGCACAAACTCACTGGGACTCCCTTATCTCTAGGTCTCCAAATACCTCCTGGAAGTTACAGGTTAGGGGCTGCTGAGGTCCCTTCCAGCTCTGACATTCCCTAATGACTATAAGCATTTTGTCGGAGGCCAGTAAAACTGAGACAGCATCGAGTAGGGCACCCATGCCTTGTCTGCTCAGGGCGATTCTCAGTGCTTGGGGACACCCAACATCACATCAATGATGGCCCCTGGGTTACACTTCCTACAGATAGCTTTACTAATCAGAAAATGCAGGTAACAGGTAATTAACGTAAGACAGGGGGAAGAGTCTACATCCATACCTGCAAACCTGAGGCCGGGGCTCCTGCCTACAGACACACACACACACACACACACACACACACACAGTCACACAGAACAGCCAAGCACTAATGCTTTACCCTGGTTTTCTCACAGGAAGAATCCTCAGACTTTCATCAACTTCACTGTAGTAGACAGTTTTTAAAAACTGATATGTTGCTGGTTTGGGGGTCTTGTAGGATGTCCTTGATTCCCTGGTTCTGCCACAGAGAGGTCCCAGATGCTGTGTACACACACACTCAAGATAGTGTGAGTGTGTATGCAGGTATACCCTGTGATCTGGATACACCAAGGACCATAGAAACTGTCCCCAGGTGAAGGAAGCCACAGCTCATGGCAGACTGTCCTGGGAAGGTAAATAGGCAAGGGTCAGACTTAGTGCAGCAGTGGACAACTTGAAGGACCTAGAACAGGCATGTGGCTTCCAGGCCCTGCTTCCTTTTCCACAAATTGGGGACACATCACTTTGGGAGGATGCTTCTGTCCAAAGCTGCATGGAGATTCTGGCCCCCAGGGCTTCAAGTCTCTCCCCTTCCACCCAATAGACTCTTCCTGTCCTGTGAGACCTAAGAGCAACAATGAACGAGGTGAAAGAGTCCCTCCGTAGCATCGAGCAGAAGTACAAGCTCTTCCAGCAGCAACAGTTCACTTTCATTGCAGCCCTGGAGCACTGCCGGGAGAATGCCCATGACAAGATCCGGCCCATCTCCAGTATCGAGCAGGTGATGTCTGGCGTGCACTTGTGCGTGTGCGTGCGTGCGTGCGTGCATGTGTGCATGCGTGTGTGTGTGTGTGTTCCTCCACCCCACCCCCGCTCCTCACCCAAAACAGGAACAGTGGAGCCCCAGAGAGGACAGGTGCGTGTGAGTTGGAACGTAGACTCAGATGCTAACTGATGGAGAGGGTCCCTCGGTTATCCCCACCTCCCAGGTACCTAACAGTTAAAGCACGGCTCGAGACTCAGACAGCTTGGGCCTAAGTCCGCCTGCCACCCTGAGCCTTGAGCCAGTGACCGTATCTCACTAAGCCCCAGTTTCCCAACGGGTAAGACATACCTAATGAAAGCATCCATGGTCCATACTAAGCACTCAAGTGTCTGGTGTCGCCTGCTAGACTTAGGATGAGCACTGTGGACTTGTTGATGAGCCAGTAGATAATGGTCCTTCTCAACAGATTCTACCATGAACTGGCAACTGGCCCAGCTCACTGATGGAGGCTAAGGGTGAACTATTTTCATGTTCATTCAGATGGGGGTGGAGGCCTTCCAGGAAGTTAGGGCCCCTAGCCTACAGGGCAGCTAAGAACACATCACAGGCTGGACCCAGAACTAAAATGAGTCAAGCTCCCCTGAAAGACTTAAACGGGACTGGAGATGGGTGTGGTACAGGCTCCAAGTACCCAGGAGAAAGGAGACCCGAAGAAAAAAGCGACTTTTGCCAAAGGCACTCTTCAACGTTTTTTCTAAATTTTGTAAAAAATGTCTTTTTTTTTTTTAACTTGAAAAACACTGACATGAAGAAAATCCATCCCTGCAGCCAGCATCCACAGCCACTATCACAGTGGTCCACTGCTCCAGCTTCTGCCCCTGAACTACTGAAAGGGCAGTTGCTTACATTGCCCCAGCAGCTCAGCCTTCCAAGG
Source organism: Grammomys surdaster (assembly GCF_004785775.1). Lineage (NCBI taxonomy): Eukaryota > Metazoa > Chordata > Mammalia > Rodentia > Muridae > Grammomys > Grammomys surdaster. The sequence goes on from NW_021620941.1 coordinate 5,571,590, forward strand.
GCACGGACAGGCTTTCATGGTGGCCCAAGTCTCATTTACCTAAGCACCTGCATGGTGGCGCTTCCCACCTCAGGCTCAGAAGGGATGGCCCTTGAACACCCAGGGAGCCCAAGGATGCCACTGTGTTGTGGTCACGATTTGAAGCAGCCCCGCCCCAGGTGCCTGGACAGGTGAGCTGTTGGAAACCTCTGCCCCTTTCAAGCTTGGGAGGGATCCCTTCAGATCACTAAAAAACAGCAGCCAAGCCCCTTTCGCCACTCCAGAGAGTACTGCTGGCTCTGACATGATTGAATCCATCACTCAGTCCTATAGCTGAGGCAGCTCTTCCTTTAAATGAGACCATCTCACCTGGTCTGTGTTCTGATGCAAAGTCCCGGATGGTCCCAAGTAACTGGCAAAAGACCCATAAAAGGGTCCCTACCCCCAACTAAGGAAGCAAGTGGAAAAGCAGATCAGAGAATTCGTGTTCACAGCAGGCTGTGTGGCTCCTTTTGGCAAGAACCCCATGCTACCTGCACAGCCACATGGAGTCTTGAAGCGAACTTGCTATATGAAGTCTGGTATGAACTTGTGCTTCTCACCAATCGTCTCCCCGCTCCCCGCCACTGTAGTTGGTCTTTGAATCTGGGTTGGGATAGAGAGCATACCGCATTGGCCTGTTATCTCCCAAGTCAGGCCTGTAGCAGACCTTTTCTAACTCTAGAATGTAGTACAACCATCCCAAAGGTTTCTTGTTTCTTCTCCTCCTTAGTGGTTTGGGTAGTGGTAGAGCCCAGGGACCATGTGAGGAGGCAAGTCTGTCAGGCCACTTCTGTTGGCACCCAAGCAGGTCCTTTTCACTTGTATGAACCTCTAGCATTTAGGGAGTGTATAAAATGAAGACTTGGGAACAGTCCCTACCTAGTCTGGAGGACTTAGGTGATGAGTAAGGGAGGTCAGACTTAGAAAGGTATGTTTTTGCAATGGTACTCAGAACACGAACATTAGCTGTATGTCATGACCTGCACATTCAAATGCTTTGTGTCAGCATCAAGCCCATGACCGTGGGAAGCCCGGGGTAGTGTCCTCTGTCTCTCCAGCTCCTGACATGCTGGCCTCTGCAGGTGCAGAGCTACATGGAACACTACTGCAACAACTCCACCGACCGGAGGATTCTGCTCATGTTCATGGACATCTGCTCGGAGCTCAACAAGCTCTGCCAGCACTTTGAGGCCCTGCACTCCGGTACCCCTGTCACCAACAGCCTTCTCGAGAAATGCAAAACCCTGGTTAGCCAAAGCAATGACTTGAGCAGCCTCAGAGCAAAGTAAGTCCGGCATGGAACAGAGTCTGCTAAGAGGACGGGGACCTTTGAGCTGGCTCTACCCCGCTGGCACAGGTCACAGCCTCTAGTTCATACAAGTCTTAGATCCCAACTACCTACTGGAATTACTGACTTAATCAAACTGACCTAAAACTGGGTCACAGACACAGGAGGCTAAAAAAAATAATTGTCTCTTGGGACTTAGAACTAGACTAGGGAGAAGGTGACTGTAGAAGGGACACTGGAGTTATATCCCCTGGGATTCCATTGTGATGCTGAAGAATCTGGAGTGCCATGAGTCCATTTCCATGGGCTCTTAAGATGTTAGGGTGAGAAGGGTTGAAGGTAGTAGCCAGTATTTTACAAAGGTGACGGGGTTCCCAACCCCTGGTCCTGGTGGTAGACAGCTCTTGCCATCCATACCACAAGTACCTGGGGCTCTTGGCCTTGAACTTTAAGGACAGAGCTGGAGTTTGTGTGTGTCTAGTTCTTACACCTCTAGTCCATGAGATCAAGTCCCCTCAGTAGGTCTTACCACCTGCTCACTATCCTGCAGGTACCCGCACGATGTGGTGAACCACCTCAGCTGTGATGAGGCCAGGAACCACTATGGAGGTGTGGTGAGCCTTATCCCTATAGTCCTGGACTTAATGAAAGAGTGGATTGCTCATTCCGAGAAGCTGCCTCGCAAAGTGCTGCAGCATGTGAGTGAGATCCTGGGTAACCTGGCAACAGCAGCACCAGCCACTACCAGACCTGCCCAGACCACGGTTACCCAGAAGTGGTTAGGAAAACACAAGTATAGGCAGCTTGCAAAAGAGAGCCTCAAACCTAGTGGGAAAGACAAAGACGCCCCGAAACCTCCCTGGAGGCCACCTGGTGGGAAACTGTAACTGATGTCAATGTACTTGGCTTCCACTGGTCATCCATTCTCATGGGGGCCAATACACTATTGAGAATCTCTCTCTTGCTTTTCACTTCTAACATTTCCGCCTCTTTGACCTCCGTGTTGATGAAATGATCCCCTCTCATGGAGCTGCCCAAACAATATGGTGTTGGCAGGGTGTGTCCCAGAGGAAGGACGATGTGCTGATGACCAGGCCTCCTGCCCACACTGTGGCCTCTGGCTCTAGAGTGCCAGATGGAGGGGAGCCCGCTTAGCTCTTTGTCTCCACAAGGGCAAACTGAAGATGAGCTGGAAGGTCTCTCATGAGCAGGTGTGTGGGAGGATTCAAAGGCTGAGCTCACTTGTGTTCAGTTCTCTGAACCAAAATAAAGGATGTATGCTCTCTCTTTTAGTTGAGAAGAGACTATGGCACAAGTCAGAAGAATTCTGTTTCGTGTCTCTTGAGTAAGGCAGCAGCCTGGTCTTGATGGCAGTCTAGTCTACCCACACTATAAGATATATAATCCTGGCATCTCAGCCTGACAGATGTGAGGTCTGACTGTTGATTTTTCCCTTTACAGGGGACGACTTAGCTTCTGTACTGTTGCTTCCTCGGGGGGAGACATTCAAGAATAAAGTGTTCTACCACTTCTCTGCCTGGCTTGGTTTCCTGGGATTTACCCGACAAAAACTCTGAACTTGTAAGACATCAGAGGCCATTGGGTAGTGGCCATACAAAGGGCCCTCCTGAACATCAACAAAGGCCTCTGCAGCCAAGCCAAGCACTTCCCTTCAGAGTGGGCTGCCTCTGGAAGGCTCAGACCACTGAGGCCAGCCTGCAGGCTTCTCCAAGGGTGAACTCTGTCTGGCAAGAGACCTATTCAGACAAGCAAAAACTGCCATCACTGTCTCCTGCTGTTAACATGGGCAGTGCAGTAATTCCAGACATGTTCTGGTTGCCACATAGTTTGTACTGTTTCTGCCCACTAAGGCCTTTGCTGAGTGGTAGGGACTAGGTGGTAGAGGAATCTCAAAATTATGTAAAGGTTCTGTCTTACCTCTGCCCAGTACCTGAAGGGCAGGGGCGCCAGGCAAGCATGGTGGTGATGGCATATCACAACACAGCTGGCCAGGACCAGAGTAAGCTTCTGGTGGGTTCCATCAGAAGGACTTGGGATGCAGACTAGGTTGGTCATGCTGTTGGAGATGGCCCTCTTTCACACACTGCTTTTTACATAGGGCCATGAGTTTAAGACTGATAAATTATCTGTTCCAGCCCAAGTCCAGTAGCTGTCACACCCCTGTCCATCCCATCATGAAAACTGATAGAAGTACCTTGGACTGTCTCATTTCACCCACAAGCCCCCAAGGCCAGCACAAAGTCACTTCATCTCAACACTGCGGAGTGCAAAACAATAAATCTTTATTTGTTCACAGTTAAACACAAGCAACTGCCTTGACATTTTAGAACATTCTAAGGACAGCAACCTTTGATTCCATTCACTGAGACTGTACCATGTTCTCCTGCAGCCCATATTTATGGCATCTGATTTGGACTGTTTGACATGCTTTTAAGATCATAGTGGGAAAGTTTAAACCCTTTGAGAAGAGCCTTCCGTTGAACTAAAAGTTTTTAAAATCTGATACATTTTCACTGATGGCAATCCCCACTTTAAGCTCCAAGTTAGCCACATATGGTTCATCCATGATTGATTATAACACTAAACTATGTCTTAGCAAAACCTGTCTGTGGTCCAGTCTCATGGAGGGTGACCACTCAATCTTCCTAGTGCAAAAAAACTCCTGCCTGCCTCCGATTTGCCAGGGAGCCAACAAACAGCATCGTCTCTTCCTGTCCCTTCCAACACTGCGTGAGCTGAGGCAGGAAGAGAGATCAGTCTGGAGCCCTTGAGCTCTGGGGGTCTTGTTTAATACCTACTCCAGTGGCTCAGACTGCCTACATATCCAGGGGTGGGTAATACAGCTCTGGGAAGGGAACGACACTTCTCAGTCCCTATTAATTTCATTCTAAGACCAAAAGTGGTCAGGGTGCAGTTCTGTTGTAGCTGCTGCTGCTTTTCTATACAGCATTTAAAAAAAAACTCAGGGTGATACCAGAGACAGAAGCACTGCTCCTCTGAACATGCCAGGGACTCTCAAACCTGGAAAATGAATGAGAACAAGGGTGGAAGCAGCCCAGGAATCTGTTCCACCCCCCCCCCTTTATTTTTACCTATACAGGCTAAACCCAGGGCAATGAGAGACCTCTGGCTGTACACAGGGACACATACATCTTCATACTGGATGTGTTTTCCAGTGCACATAGCAGTGGATTACAGCATGGCCCTGGACGAAGGTGCAGCAGACTAAGTCCCAGACTGCAGGGCCACTGGCCTCTGGCTGGGCAGATTCCACATGCTCAAGTCTGAGCCTGTGCAATGCCCACACCTCTACCAGCTTGTCCAGTGTCTCCCATCCCTACAGCTCAGTAAAGAAAGTTCCTCACCTTCCCATATATTATGCTGTTTGCTCCTTAGTTCTTCCTGGCTTCAGGTGGTGGGTCCGGCTGGCTGGGCAGATTGCATTTCAGTTCTTCCTGGCTTCAGGTGGTGGGTCCGGCTGGCTGGGCAGATTGTGTTTCAGTTCTTCCTGACTTCAGGTAGTAGGTCCCCGGTGGCTGGGCACACTGCACTTAGTTGTCACACCTCCCATGCCTTCTATGATTACTGCTAGCCCGAACTCTGTGATCAGCTCTGAGGTCCTTTTATCCTTGACTGCTAACAGTTTTTCACTCTCCTTTGAGCATTAGAGCCCACAGATTCTGCAAGTAGTCCTGAGTCTACAGCTTGTCACCTATGGTGCCACCACCACCCTGGGAAGTACTTGGTCACTGGCTATAGCAGCATGGGCCAGGGAGATTTTTGCCTGCTTTTCAAACCACCAGTGGCTACCAGACTTTTCCAGGGTTGTGACAGTTTGCCTTCTAAGAAGAGTGACTCCCTGCTAACGATGTCACACACAATTGGAACCTTCTGCAGCTTAGTCCAGAAGATTAGGCCTTTTCTCCTGAAAGGATCAGAAAAGCTATCGAGTTTCGGCACTCTCCCTTGGCAGCTGTGCTGCTGACTCTAGAGATGCCACTTAGAGCCTGTCTCCTCATGCTCAATGCCATATTGCTCCCAAAGCAAATTTTTAGATTTCAGGAAGGGATATTACAGAGATACGTGCTTAGTTCCTTCCCTGGGCACTGACCTGCTCCTACACTGTAGTGGCACTATACGGCTGCTTCTAATAGATTCTAAGAGACTGCATGAGACACAACCTCCAGTCTCCTTGGGGCCCCTTGGCAACCACAGCATAGTCCAAGTGATTACAGGATGAAGGCCATTCAACCCCAACACTCATATACTCGGCTGCCCAGGACACCTACTGTTCTAATACCTTGGCCCAGGACTCAGCTGCTTCTCAGAAGCTTTGCTCGTGCCTATGGAAATACAGGGTGACCCACTGATTCCCAGATCATTTGTCGCTGCTCTCTAAACAGAAGCCTCCACCCAACCACCCACTAATCCTGGAGTCCTTTGAAAAGAGCCAATGTTTAGTTTGGGTACCTTAAAAATGACTCCTGGTCACAGTCCTCCAATCTTAGGTGAAAAAAGTCCTAACAGCCTTCTAGAACTCAAGGCATACAGGATGTTCAGGTTCTATTGCTGGGTGTGAAAACAGGCTAGGGGAATGTGCAAAGGGCCCAAGTGAAGTCTGTGGAGACAGCAGCCTACACATTAGCTTACCTTACCATGCTGCTGCCTCTTCTCCCTACACTCCATCACCTGTACAGTCTTTTCTAAATATTTTGTTCTCTGGCAGACCTTGGTGGTGGAACTGGTAACTCTTGGAAACAGTGTCTACCATTAACCTGTTTGAGATCTGTTTGTTAATCTGCCCATTTCTACAATGGATTGGGTGAGAGAATACTGGATTTTGAGCTTTGCTTTGTATAGAGCTACATGAAAAACATGGCATCACTGATACCTACACTCCAAGTGTCCAGGGGCAATGGCTGCCCTCTGCTGGTCTGAGAGTGGTCAGTGGCATGCCTTCCTGTGGGCTGGCTGTCAGTCAGCTATAGCAGCGATATGGACCTTACGGGTCTCCAGACAGCACTGCCATGGTGACATGAAGTCTTGTTTTACTTAGGGATGCTAGGATATTTACTGCCACACTTAAGAAAGACTTTCATCCTCAGGCTGGAAACTTTCATATGCAGTAAGATTCGTACCATTTGGTTTTTTGTTTTTTTTTTAGCCCTGTGGTAGCTAAACCCTCTTCTTCATACATCAGACAGAATAGAAACAAGAAACCCAAGTTCATGGCTGCTTCCCAAGTCTCTCCTTGTCTGGGCCAGAATATAAGGCAGCAACTCTTATACTTCCAGCATTTATTTCAGGAGCATTGGTTGAGTTTGGGCTCTCTGCCACCACTGTGTTCTGACTGTGACCAATGTTGCCTCTTGTGAGCATGAGGGCAAGCAGTGGTGGCCTTTATCAGACTCTGAGTTGCTCTGCTGTTCCTAATAGAATGTCTGATATGAAGCTCCAGGGAGTCTTTCCTATGAAGTGGGAATTGCTGTCAAAGCTGTGAGACCCTAGTATGGGGAGGAGACCCCTTAGCTGGAACGAGAGCCATCATTACATAAGCTCCAAGGAGGCACTGACTTCTCCCAAGCCTGTCTGCTGTGGCATCACAAGGCGCTGGGACCAAGGGGACCAAGGGGACCAAGGGGACTCAAGGGGAAGCAAACAGGCTGAAGGGTGGAACCGTGGTCAGCCAGAAGCACATGTCCACATGAGCACTGGCATCCTAGGTGCCCCTCCTAGTGACCACTCCCCACTGTGCAGACTGCAGGATGAACACCTATACACCCACCCACAGTCAGCATGGTGCCAGCATTCAAGCAAATACCAAATAAATAAGAGGTAGTGGGGCAGAGGGGTAAGAGCTTTCCAGAGTTAAGGCAGTGTGGCCTCCACAGTGGCAACTGCACTGTCAAAGCAACTGCTATTCTCACAGAACCATCTAGGAAGCACATCAGAGCTGCCAAGAAAAGGCAGAGGTGAGGGAGCCAGGTTCTCAAGATCTGTGGCTTAGATGCTAAACTTAAGAACCAAAAAGCAGTGGGAATGCTCCTGTAAAGACAGCTTTGTAGGCTACATCCTCTAGAATGGACAAAACTGGACTTACCTGCAGTGCCACTAACTGCCTGGTCTAGCCAAGAGCCACCCAGTTGTCTGAACCTCAGGAAAGCAGAGTAGTATGTTGGACCCAAAGATGAAATTGGCCTCATATTGCACAGGTTCAAATGACATAACCATTTGGTGGAAGGAATAAAATAAAGCACAGGCCCTCAATTAGTACATACTGCTGGGTAAATGAAGGAGGCTGGGGTGAGGTGAAGGAAAGCGTCTCAATGCCAGACCCAAACCCATCATCCCACATCCGCCCTCTGTCCCATTCCCACCGCACAAGCAGCTGCTCAGACCCTGGAAACAGAGAAGCCTAGACCGTGCACAAACATCTTCTGTTCTGTGCCGACAAAGACGCAACTTAACACTGACAGACCCTCTTCAGCTGTGCTCATGATGAGTCTCATTGTAGTCCATGATGTGGAGCTGCCCCACACTGTCTGAGTTTGGGGAAGATAGGTGCGGGACATCTAGACTCAAGGAAGTCTTGTTTTCCATGGCCGAGTCTTTGCCTAGTTCTGTCTTCAGGGTCTCAGAAAGGCTACTGCTCATGGCCACGCCGTCCTCATCACACTGGCTCTCACTCTTATTACGGAACAGCTCCCGGGCCTTCATGCCCAGGAAGCTTTTCGAACTGGGAAGTGAGCCAACAGTGGTGGGGATGCTGCTAGAGGGCTCGCCCATGGCGGGGTCCCACCGGCTGCTGAACCTCTGGCTTGGGGGTTTCTCTGGAGTGGAAAGCTCACTGCTGCTGCTGCTGCTGCCTCCAGTGACTCTACCTCCACAGCTGGCCCGGGTGCCACCAGGTCTGGAGGTCCTGGTCTCACCGTTGTGACCAGAAGCCTCTTCATTATGTCCTACCAAGGAATCTGAGCATCCGTCACTACAACAGTCAAGCCTGTAAGAGACCCAGAGAGAATGCAGTTGGTAATTGCAGCACTACAGAGGAAACGCAAACTGCACTTGTCTCCTGACCCTGCGTACTCCTTCTCTAATTAAATATTTCACATGTATGAGTGTGTATGTGCGTGCCTGATACCTGAGAAGGCCAGAAGACTCTCTAGATCTGGGAACCAAACCGAGGTCCTCTGCAAGAGCAGTGTCCTTAACCACCACACCATCCCTCCAGCCCCACCCCCACCCCCTTTTTTGTAACAGCAGCTACAAGCACGAATCTCACTGAAGCCCAGGTGACACCTGGGGTTCTACTGATGACAATCTGCAATAGTAAGGGCAGACTGAGTATAGCCAGCAAACAAGAAGGAGCAGAGGATGGTAGCCCACCTGCCGTGCAGAGCCCGCCTTTCTTCTACAGAGCCTGCTGAGCTGTACTCACCTCTCTTCTGCTGCCTCTGCTGCCTCTGCTCTGTCCTCTTCTAGTTTCCGTAGGCGGCCATCTTTCTCCAACCTGCCATACAAGTCTAGGATCTCCAGTTCCAACACCCGGGTGATCTTTCTCTGAGCCTCATACCTGCTCTCTGCAGCCAGCAGCTGTCCACTGAAAGACAGGCCATAGGTTCAGAATATGGAAGGGGGCCCAGCCACACCCACACCTCTCCAATGAGTCACCTCGCCTGGCTCTTGACATCCTCAAGGTATTTCTTCTGCTCTAGGAGAAGGTGGTCTTTCTTGGCTAGAAGAGATTCCAGTTCCAAAACTCGCCTCTGTGAGGCGTCCAGCCTCTGGTTCTGCTGGAGAAGGTGGCTTCTGTTTTTCTCTAGTTCTTTCCGATATGCAGTTTTCATCATTTCTACTTCCTATAAAAAGATCTGGAGTCAATACTTATAGACAAGTGCACAGAGTAACTCTACAGTGTCCTCAACACTGAGAGAGAGGCACTTAGTGCCGTGACCCAACTAAATGAGGATAACTTCCTGGCAAGTAGACTGGCTAGGCATTTTTGATGTTTCTCCCCAAGGAAACCATCTCAAGCATCAAAAGACATCACCACAGCATGTTTATGAAAGAAAATGACCATAAGCACACTTAGACATAACGTCAGGATTCTGTGAGGGAAAACTATATTTACTCTGCTCATAGGCTGCATACAGTACCAGTAAAAAAGATGAAATATGAACCATAGCCTATAGGACCAAGCCTATCACAATACACTGAATAAGGCATTTACAATAAAATAAGCAATTTGCACAGCTGTAGCTTCAGATTAATGGTACTGTGGCCATTTGCCTTCTTTTACCCTTTCTCCCTCTTCTATAGCAGCTGAGATGGTGACACAGGAGACATGTTTGCTCAGAAGAGCAGCATTTTTAGGCTGGGTACCTGCCAAAGTTTGTTGGCCAAGTCGCATAGGTGGCCTGCCTGCATGGGAAATCCATAGTAACTGTAGGCTGATGTGTCCCCAAAAGGTAGAAAGGAGGCTTTCCTAACAATTGTTACTATGTGTTCCACACCACCCCTCCCCAACCCACTCCCACCATACAAGGTTTTCAAGAAGAGCCTAAATTGCAAGTTATAAGGAGATAACCCTCCCAGAAGGCACTGAGCCTCAGTGCTGACCAGGAATCAGATATTTCCAGAGTGTGGAAGGCAGAAATGACTGAAAACATTGCCTTCCCAGCTGTGCTGAACAGTCCCAGGGAAGAACCCAGTTGACTTCTGTAACAAGGCAGCACAGGCAGTCTCCACAACTACAGACCCCAGCAGCCATAAATGCAGCATGTTCAATGTGTGCACTGAGTGTACCATGCTGGGTTCTTGTCATTATTCTTCAATAATACAGCTTAACAGCTGCTTATATAATGTTTACCTTACATTAGGCATTTGCACGTGACCTAGAGGTGGATACAGTACATGGGAGAATGTGCAAGGGTTTGGGGTAAACATGGAACCATCACATGAGGAACTAACCATCTGGAAACTTGCAGGGCCCTGGACCCAACCCTGCACAGCAATACTTATTTAAATAAGCACACCTGTACTTATTTACAGATACTCACACAAGGAATTAAAACAGCAAGCCCTGGCCAAGCATCTCAGTTACCCGAACAGCCTGTGAGATGCCCACCCCTCCTCCATGGGTCTGAAGAACAGCAACCCAGCTCCCCACCCAGAGGCAGATCTTGGGTCTACTCAAGGCCTTACACAGGCCAATAACAAGCACCATCAAACCTAACAAAAAAGGAAAATGGGATAGGAAGCATGCAGAAAGGTTTTGAAAAAGGTTTTTCTCACTGAGAGACACCCACTCATAGGAGGGGAACACCATGGGGTTGGTCTGTGTAAGGCACTTGGCATATCAGTGTGGCTAGCTGGAAGACAAGGCTAACAGGATAATATGGCAGGGGGAAGGGTACAAAGAGCCTGGTTTCCTCATGCTGAGCCCAAACTACCACCTTGATCAACTTGGAATTCACGTGGCTCAGGACTTTTGTCAAATAAAGCAATACAGCTCTGTATTATTAAGCAAGATTTTTTGTTTTGTTTTGTGATGTTGAACAGAAGGCATCCCAGCTAACACAAGTGGACTTCGCAACTCATAACTATGAAACAGCTTCCAAGAAGGAACATAGCTGGGTTCCAAGTCTCAGGGTTCCAAGTAACAGAAGCCAGTCTAGCTATGCGTCATCTCTCTGGAGGCATCAAAAAGTTGTTTCAACAGTAGCCAGACATGATGGCTACTTTAATCCCAGTACATGGGAGACAGAGACAAAATGCATATCTGTGAGTTCAAAGATAGCCTGGTCTGAGAGTTTCAGGGCAGCTAACACTACATAGGGATATCCTATCTTGAAAAACAATATGGTTCAGCAAGCTCTATAGGGTGAGTCCTTGGGTCTGTTACCCTCATTCTCTCAAAAAACATTCTGCCTCCAGGGTGATTCATAGCTGGATTCTAGGTAGTCCCACTTTTGACATCCTCTAGAGTCTGAACTGGAGGCTGAGAATTAAGAAGCAAGTCTGCCATGAATTTGTCTCCTCAGTTCTAAGACAACACTCCACTTGGAGACCACAGAGGACCTTTGATAGAGCTTTCACCCAAGGGTGCTAAAGGCATTTGATGGAGGAGCAGTGTCAGAGCACCAGAGGATACTCTACTGAAATTCCAAGCAAGTTCCTTTCTGACTGCCCGAGGCTGACTGTACAGTGACATGAACGTCTGCCTCAGCACACTGGCAAACACTAACTGGTCTTGATGCTGACACCAGGACTGACTGAACATCAGCAGGAGCAGAGTCTCAGGAGAAGGAAGCAAAGCGGCCCGCATACACCGTGGGTCCTGAAGGGGAGCAGACAGATGAGCTGCCCCCACCTTTCCCCTCACTCCTGCTTGGCAGCGCTCCTCACACCTCATTCTTTCCCTGTGGGATGGACAACCTTACCACCGTATGAGGTACAGAATCACTATGGAAACAAAGCTCTGGGCCTGTCTGTGAGAGGTTATCTAGACTAGTCAACTGAAGTGGTAGGACCAATCCTAAATAGGGCCAGCACCATCCCATAGCCTGGGGTCCCAGAATGAATAAAAAGGAGAACATTAGCTGCACACTAGTCTCTCCCTGCTTCCTGACTGTGACAGTGTGAGCCATTGTCACACTCCCATCACCATGTCCCTTCCTGAGTATGTGAGCCATGTTCACACTCCATTACCATGTCCCCTCAAACTATGAACCAATAAACTTTTCCTTGTTTCAGTCACTTTTGTCAGTTTTGTCCCAGATAGAAGAACAGTAATTGACATTCATGTATTCCTGACCCCTGCAAAGTAGCCCCACCAGGTCACATGCCTGCTGTGTGTCTTCCCATACCTGGACCCTGTTGTGTGGCTAGGCCTGGCAGTGCAGTTCTGTGTCTTGTAGTGCCCCGGGCACATACCTTGGTGGTGTCAGGATGCTTGCTCTGCAGCTGCTCCAGGTACAGCTCATTGACCTCCCCGAGCACCAGGAGCTGCCTATTCAAGAACTCCATCTGCTGCTGCACTGACTCACTATTGGAGAGCTGCCAGACAGAAGTGAGAAGGTGCAAGTCAACATGGCAAAACTAGGCAATGGACAGTGGCAGTCACTACTGAGGAGCACAGTGCAGAATAAACCATCCCCACTAAGTCCATGGCTAATGGAGAAGAAGACACCCAAGGGAAGCAGAAACACACTCGGGTTGTTCTCTGTACAGAAGCAGCACAGATGCATTTCAATACAGCTAGACCAAGAACTCTGGAGCAGAGACAGCTATGTAAGCCCCAGTGAACTAACCTGTTTCAGAATACATGACACAGATCTCACTGAATACCTACTTACAGCCACAGATCAAAAGCCTTAACAGACTCCATAAGCAAGGTATTAAGAAGAGTTCCATGGATGTGCCTGGCCTCAGCTCAGCTAGTACTTTTGTTATGAGGACTGTCTGCACTGGAGAGTGTGCTGCATTTGCAGGTCGGTACCCATGGACCCTTCCCACTCGCATCAATGTCTCCAGATGTTGCCAAATGTTTTTGGGTAGAATGGCTCACTCCTGGATCACCAATACAGACATACAAGTAATATACTTGTCTGACCTGATGCAAGAGTCAGCAGGTGGAAGTCTAATCTTACCTTCTGAGAAACCTGGCTGAGCAGTAGCTCAGTGTGGCACACCTTGTTGTTGGCCTTCTTCAGCTCGACCCGAAGCTCCGCAATCATGTTTCTGCAGTCCTCCAGCTTTGTCTACCAAGGAAAGTTGGCTGTGAGGTCACAAGAGCACTGGCAGGCACAGCCACAGGCGGAGGCAGAGCTGGAGACGCTCTGCTCCTCAGCTGCTCTCTTGTCCATCAGTGTCAGACTCTTCAATTTATAGGAGAGACTCTGAGTTTCTTACTACTTAAAAGGAGGCGGGGGGGACGGACCCAAAGACCTGACCCCTACAGTTCCAAAATTGCATGCCCCCAGACCATGCGACTACACAGAAACTGGCCCAGACTTTTCACTCTTTTGAGGGGACTACAGCGACATCTGTGGGGCACCATGGGAACTACTGAATAATTGGTTGAGATGGTGCTATGTGTGTGTGGATAATGCCTCATCCTGGCAAAGCTGGACTTTTAATGATTTATGTGCTAAAAAAGCAATATGAGCAAACAGAGTGAAGGAGGAAATGAGGGTGTCGCTGTCTACTGATTCCAAAGCCAAAGTACTGTGTGGTGACAACAGGGTCACTTGACTTAGCAATCATGGCTATTTAAAAGTAGTCTAAAATATTTTAAATGTAGGTGTGTTGTTTCTGAACAGCCACTATGCCAAGAGGAATCAACCTCACAGAGCATTCAGATGCACTTAGAGCAGTGATTCTCAATGTGTGGGTCCTGACCTATTTCCGATGGTCTTAGGAAACCCAAGCATAAATTTATTCTCATTGTTATTTCACAACTGTAATTTTGCTACTGAGTGGTATGTCAGTTCTTTTTTTTTTTTTTTTAAAGATTTATTTATTTATTTATTTATTTACTTATTTTATACACATGAGTACACTGTAGCTGTCTTCAGACACACCAGAAAAGGGCACCAGTCCCCATTACAGATGGTTGTGAGCCACCATGTGGGTGCTGGGAATTGAACTCAGGACCTCTGGAAGAGCAGTCAGTGGTCTTAACTGCTGAGCCATCTCTCCAGCCCCGGTATGTCAGTTCTTAAGACCATAAGAAATATGTGCTTATGGTCGTGACCCATAGGTTGAGAACCTCTGGCTTAGAGGAACATTAAGTTGTTTCTTTTGGCTTCTGGGTGCTAGGAACACTAAGGGAACACTGAACAGAGAAAGGTAAGGACGTCTGTCCTCACTTAGATCTATCGTATCCGCAATACACTTGTCACTCTGGAGTGAAGCGTTCATCTCAGGCAAGCTGAGTGAGGTTGGAGGACACAGCTGACACCATGCCTTCTGCCACCCGCCTGGTATAGCAGCTGGTACCTGTAACTCCTGACTCTGGTTGTAGAATTCTTCTCGGTCATGCTGCAGCTGTCTGATCTGGCTATGCAGTTGGGTCACCATGGTGTCACGTTGTTCCTGAAGCTGACTGTATCGGGCTTGTTCTTTCTGAAGACTCACCTTCCACATCTGGATGTCCTTCTCTTGTAACTTCAACTGATCTTTCTAGCAAAAGCAGAGACACTCTCACTTTATCATCTCATGCCACCCAACATGGGCAGTGACACTCAAAGTTAGCACATGTCACCAACACTGACAGTCATACACTGCTCTGGAATTCTAATCATACACTTATGGGTCTGGTGCCTCTCTACTGTCAAAAGTTTTCCAAACTCCACATCAGTGCACAGAACTTTCCTCAAGGAACTTCTAATACTTGCTAAAGTCCTAGCTGCCTACTGAGGACTTTGAATACACACAGTGTGGTAGTCCTCTAAGATGCTGGGCCCTGACTGCCAGACAGAACGAATGCTCATTGGTGTGAGTTGACACCAGTGACTGCCACTATCACTTATTATGTACAGAATGGGTAAAGAGGCAACAGAAGGCTTGACCTAAGTCACCTGTTGTGGTACACACCTTCAATCCCAGCACTTAGGAGGCAGAAACATTTGAGTTTGAGGCCAGTCTGGTCAATATAGTGAGTTCCTGTTCCTGGGCTACATGGAGAGACCCTGTCTCAAACAAATAAACAAACAAGCAAACAACTCCCCAACAAAAAACCCCAAAGGCTTAAGGTAAACCCCAACAGCTAAAGTCCGTATCTAGTTGGCTTTATATCCATGGCATCAAACACCTTCAGTTCTGTGCCATGAAACAAACTGCTTACCAGAAGGAAAAATAAGCTCCTTTGGCCTTTTACATGAATGCCAAGCAGTCACAAAGTCATTTGTTCTTGTGGTTCTTGAGAGTGTGGGAGAAGTTATGAGATTTAGCCATGTACGCCTGTACTTCACAGGCTAAGTGGCCCGCCCTCGGCCACTCAGGGCAGAGCTGGGAGCCTACTCAGCAGCTGCTCTCTACAAAGCAGCGTGTGGATGGATACACCCGGACTGCTCACCATTGCTGCATTGTGTTCCTCCAGAGCAGCTGCTCGGATCACCTTGCGCAGGAGCCTTCTGTTCCTGAGTGCATGCTGCTGCCGCTTGAAGCGCTCATACAGCAGCTGATTGTGCAGTAAAAGCAGCTGGTCTCGGAGGGTCCGGATCTCATCTGAGGGAGGAGAGCCTGATTTTAAAGCAGAGGGAAGGTGGCAGAAGGGCCTTTTAAACATAGTTCCATCTAGGCCTTCCCATGTGCTTCACTTAAGAAACAATTCTTGGGGTCTTGGGAGACAGTTCAGTCCATGAAGTGCTGTGCAGGCATGGGTCCTGGTTTGATATCCAAAATGAATATAAGAAGAGGCAGAACCCTGGGGCTTGCTAGCTAGCCACCCTTGTTACATTAGCAAGCTCCAGGTCAGTGAGAGACCCTGTCTCCACACACGTGTCACACAATCCTGACACTTCCCAACCAGTCTGCTAGTTCCTAGCCCCACAATTCTTGAGAGATGGGAGAATCTTCTACTTTCCTTCCCTTTAAAGCATCTAAACATGGTACCAGAAGAGTTCTTCTGAGACAGGACCCTGATAATGGGGGTATATCTGACCTCCTTTCTCGGCCACTGTCCACACTTCTGTTCCCCGGAGAGACTTCTAAGCACATCCCACCAAGTTCACCATCTCTAGGGAAACCTGACACTCACTTTTCCACCAAACTCCCAAGCTCACTACTTGCCACTCCCTAAAAACACCAAACCCTGACTGCAACACTCGGGATCCTCTCAGCACGCAGATAAGCTAACTGGGAAGGAGTTAAAGGAAGTCCCTTCCTGAGGGCACCCTCAGGACAGAGAAGGGTGAATGGGTCTGGATGTGTGCTGAACCACGTTACCTCCAAAGTGGGTCCAGTCAACAGACTTGCTGGGCAAGGACAACCTAGGAAAAGAGTTCACAGGAAGTTACTGATCTGATCCTGAAAACATGAATGTGGACTTTCTGTTGTTGGTAGTAGTGTTTTTAAAAAGTCTCAGGCAGCCCAAGCTGGCTCTGAACTTGCTATACAGTCAAGGATGATGCTGAACTTCTAATCCTCCAGCCTCTATCTCCACGTGCTGGGACTGCAGGCATGGGCCGCTGAGCCCCACTTCGTATGGTGCTGGGGATCAAACGGAGGCTTTATGAGTACTAGGAGAGCACTCGACCAATGGGGCTACACCCTCCGCCATGACCAACGGACGCACGACTGGAGAGGCTGCCCCGCATTCTTGTGCTCAGTACCTGCAGCGGCTTAGGAAAACTTTTCTTTTTTTTTTTAAGATTGACTGACTGACTGATTGATATGTCTATGAGTACACCATTGCTCTCCTCAGACACACCAGAAGAGGGCGTCAGACCCCGTTACAGATGGTTCTGAGCCACCATGTGCTTGCTGGGAATTGAACTCAGGACCTCTGGAAGAGCAGTCAGTGCTCTTAACCACTGAGCCATCTCTCCAGCCCGAAAACTTTCAAAGTCCAACTACACTGAGCTGAAGGGAGTCTTGGTGGCTGGGAATAGGCCGGCAATTCACTGTGTATAACTAAGTCCCAGCCCTAGCACTGAGCTCCCCAGGCTTGGTGGCTATGCCACAGGATTTCTCTAACCACCCTCTGCAGGAAAACACGAAGTCCTCTTCCCCCGCCTCTCCTTATAGACACAGAGCCACTCTCCTTGGACAAGCTACTGTCAGCCTGTTAAGATAAACGCCGTTCATTTACCCTGACTCCTATACATCAAATTGCATTGTTAAGAGGAGCTTTAAATATTACAATTCTTATCAAATTTCATCTTAGGGTATGTAGAAAAAAGGTTAAAAACTAGCCAGGGATGGTGATATATCCTTGTAATCTCAACTTTTGGGACACCACAGTAGGAAGATCACGAGTTCCAGACTAGCCTTGGCTACATAGTGAGAACCTATCTCAAAAAAAAAAAAAAAAAAAAAAGAAAAGAAACAAAACTAACATTTCCCAAGAACCAGTAGCAAAAGGGTCAAACTCAACTTAGCCAGGTAATTCTTTTCTTTTCCCTGGAGTCCTCTAACAGGTGATAGAGTTGTTTTTTAAATAAATAAATAAATAAATAAATAAATAAATAAATAAATAAATAAGACTGACAGCTAGTTGCTGACGTTTCAGCTGCTGAAGACTAGGTTGTGTCTACCCTTCAGAAACCCATGTGCTCTGTGGAACACCTAGCCTCCCGAACTGGGAGAGAATGATGACATCTCATCTGTCACCAGTAGCACAGGAGAGAACAGAAAGCTGTAACTGGAGAAGGGCATACTGAAACCAGTATGACTCAACTCTGAGCTATTATAACATCAATTTTATGTCTGCTTTCCAGAGAACAAATGTGCAAACAGTCACTGGGACATCCACACAGAACAGAGGCACAGAATGACCTGCACTGAAGACTTATTTACAAATGGACACTATCTTCCTCACAGATCATCCTAGGCTCTATACATGCAAAAGCAACAGAAGAGGAGGGTAAGAGCACAAGAGAACCAGCTGCCTTGGGTACAGTGGACAGGGGAGCTCTGCTCTGTCTGCATAGTCTTGTGCTAACAACAGCACGGCCTGGCTTACCTGCTCAGCTCCTTGCTGTGCGCACCTGCTCCCTGCTCTATCAGTCTGTCCAGTACTTCCATTGGGGAGGTAGAGGGCACACAGTCTTCCTCAGGGTTTCCTTTCATTTTCTTCAACAGCTCCTCAGTCTTCTTGCTGACAAAGTGACAGGCAGTCTTTGGCAAGGCCACCTCAAAGAGATGATCATATGGGGGAAGATGCCCACTTCCAAAGCTCACTCCCCTCTGAGGTGGAATTTTGCAAGGGCTGGGAGTGAGGATACTGGTCTCCAGAGAAGTCTGGCGATCCCTGTCCCCAGCAGGACTGGCATCAGCACTGCCAGAGGGTGGGTCTATGGGAGTAAAGGCTTGCTTTGGTGTGTCAGGCCCATGTTTGTCCAGGGAGGAGTGCAAAGGCTCAGGGTTCACGCTGGAGCCCTGAGTCCCAGAGGCTGCCGAATGAGTCTTCCGCTGAGAACCAGAGAGACTGTCTCGGTAGAAGGGAGAGTCAAAGCCCCCTCGAGGAACTACAGGATCCGCCTCTGCAGTGGTGATCTCAGAAAGTTCTTTAGATATCGCAGCTGAAATGAGGGTGAGGAAACAAGGGAGCCCTGTAAACACTCAGGCAGGCAAGTGGGCTTGGGGTTGTGCACTACAGGGAAGGTACGCTGGCAATCCTTTCCCTGTACGTGCTGGAACCAACACCACCTTTCACCCCAACACAGAAAAGTCAAGCAAGCCTGAGTTATGACTCTAGAGCCCAGGTCTGAGACAGAAGGACACTTTCATCACCTTGTAGCCACCCCTCGAATGTTACCTTCTTCCTTATCTTTCTCTATACTGTCTTCCTCAGAAGCCAGGTCACCTAGGAAATCGGGTAGATTCCTCAGAGTAACGGAGCCTTTGCTTCCAAGATCCTCTGGGGGGGGGGGGGGGAGAGAGAGAGAGAATATGAACACACGAATGAACTCAGGTCAAACTGGTTAACCTTGGAAGCTCAAAGTCATGACACTGCATACACATCTACAATAGTTCTTCCAGGTGAACAGAGAAAGTTGGGACCACTACAAAAGATGGAGAACTTACACATCATTTGCAAAATTTCCAAACCCAAGCCCATAAGAAGCACAGTTTTCAAGCCATCATGTCTCTGATAAGAGATAAAACTACCTAGTTTGACCTTCTCACAGAAGACACACTTCAGGCAGTAGTTTGACAACCTTCTAATACTGGTGTTTCATGTTCCTGGGATTGGTGCTATCCCAAAAAACCCTTCTTCTACCTAGCTTAGCTTTTAAACTACAGAGTTCAATGCAAAGAGGCAAGCAAGGTCTATCATTACCCAGGAAGTTTACCTACCTCGGTCGTTCAACTGTCTGTGAAGGTAAGGCCTTGAGGAATCTGTTCTTTCTTCCTGAAATGGAAGAACAGTGAAAATGCTGGGCATGTTCTGTGGCACACAGTAATGGAATTTAAAGTTAGTCTAGTGAACTGCTAGACTCCAGGATCCCTTTAGGATCTTAAAAAAGATCTTTGGTGATCCCTGTCCCCAGAAGGACTGGCATCAGCACTGCCAGAGGGTGGGCCTATGGGAGTTAGAGCTTGCTTTGGTGTGTCAGGCCCACACTGAAAACAGCTCAGTGTTGAGTACTAGCTGTTCTTCCAGAGGACCCAAGTTTGACTTGCAGGACCCACAACCCAGCTCACAGTCATCTATAACTCCAATCCCTGAGTTACATAGAAGTATCTGAGGCTTTCCTTTGGCTTCTGTGGGCACCAGGAACACAAACACTCATACACATAAAATAAATACAATTATACACACACACACACACACACACACACACACACACACACACACACACTTGGAGCTTCTATTTGTATGGTTAAATCTACCAAAAATGTTTCATATGAAATTGAAACAGAAATTAAAGAAAACTTATTAACTTAAAAATACAACTATGTCATGTTAATACATATAGCATAGTTTTAGGAAAAATTGCATTTTTTAAAACAATACTTAAAACTGACACATTTTTACACTCCCTTTTAATAATTTTGATTAATTAAAACCAGTTGAATATGCCTACATTTTACTCCTGATATGCTTTTGTGTGTTACTTTGGCTGAAATGTAAGAAAATCAGGGTCTTTACAGATATCTAACAGTAAAATGAATATTACATCTTATGGTTTCTAACCATAGCTATAGTGTGGAACCTAAAAACACAAACTCTTTCTACTGTGTATTTGTTCTTTGTGTGCGTATGCACAGGGTTCAGAGGCAAGAGGATGTCAGTGTCCTGCATTATCATTCTCTGCTGCCTTCTCAAGCCTGGGTCCCTCACTTAACCTGGAGCTTAGATGGTAGCCAGTAAGCCCCAGTGATCCCCCACCTTCAACAGTAGGGCTGGGGGACACAGGCCTGCTCAGCAACATCTTGCTTTTTACATGGGTACTGGAACCTGAGCTTGGATCTTCAATGCTTACGCAATTAGCACTGACGGCAAGCACCACATTTTTGTTGTTGTTGTTTTGTCTGTTTTGAGGCAGGGCTGTGTGTGACCCTGGCTGTTCTGGAACTCACTCTGTAGCTAGACTCAGAGATCCACCTGCTTCTGCCTCCCAAATGTTGCAGCTAAAGGCTTGTACCATCATGACAGGCCACAGATGCACAGGCACAAGTTTTTTAGGGTTTTTTTCAAACAGAGTTTCTCTGTGTAGCTCTGGATGTTCTGGAACTCACTCTATAGACCAGGGTGGCTTCAAATAGGCACAAGCTTTTTAAATGACCTATTTTCACTTGCAAGGTGGATTTTAAACTTGACTGTAGTTACTGTCAGCTGTTTACCTTGAAGTGACAGAGTTGGTTTATCATTTAAGAAACTATCACAGGGGGGCTGGAGAGATGGCTCAGTGGTTAAGAGCACTGACTGCACTTCCAGAGGTCCTGAGTTCAAATCCCAGCAACCACATGGTGGCTTACAACCATCTGTAATGAGATCTGATGCCCTCTTCTGGTGTGTCTGAAGACAGCTACAGTGTATTCATATATAATAAATAAATAAATCTTTAAAAAAAAAAAAGAAAACTATCACAGGTAGAAGAAAATATGAGCAAGGTACACATAAGAATGAAAATGCCATAATGAAATCCATCAGCCTGTACTGAATCTGAAAAAAAATCAATTAAAAGGAAAATTTCTGTTAAATATTCAGGTCTGAATAAACCATCTGTCCATCAGTTGTCTTTCAGATAAATCATGTTCCATAGAAAAAAAGCAGCCAGTTCAGCTCCCACTCCAACTGCTACAAGGCAGGATCCCCTTATCCTGCAGTGTGCTTGATAAGTCATGTTGGAATAAGTTTTTTATTTTGTTCATTTGTTTGTTCTTTTGAGACAGGGTCTCACTGCTTCTAGACTAGCCTTGAATTCATAATCCTTCTGCCTTAGCCTCTGGAGCCCGGATTAAACATGTGCCACAATGCCCAGCTACATCCTCTATGGGTATGTACAGAATTTCAAGGTTCAGGTTTAATGAAAACTCACCATTTCTGCTTCTTGCTGTGGAATCATGCTTCTCACTTCCCCTTCTATTTCTACGCTAAAAGCAGGTTAGGGAAGATACAATACCTTGAGAGCATGGTCTGTAACTTGATCTATACTAAGGGGTCAGTATGTTACTACTGTCTGTCCTGTCAAGACCATGAGAAGGGCACCCAGTGGTCCACGCTGATTTGAAAGCTGGTCTAATCCACTGAAGACCCCGTGGTTAGCAGTCATATCATGAGAACTGGTGGCATCTATTTTCAGTTATTATGATTCAGTTCCATCCATCTGGGCCAAGCCTGTACCTGGCAGTAACGAGGCTTCACAAAGTGACCTGTGTGTGCACTGGCATCTCAGGCCTGGCACTCACCTTCCTGGGGGGTGTGGCTGAGGCCTGAGAGGCTGGACTGTGCACACAGTCATCTTGGGAACAAGGCGGGGCTGGAGGAGGAGAGGTCGCTGGGGTTCCCGAAGGAGTTCCTTTTCCACCTGCTCAGAGACAAAGACAATACATAGAAAGGCTGAGCCCCCCCCCCCCAAAAAAAAGCTGTTGTTTCCCTCGCACTGCGGCCACTACACATACTGTAGTGATCCAGTTAACTTCTCAGAATCCAGATCAGCCTCAGTGTCTGTCTGCTTCTTTACTCTTTCTGAGAAGCCCAGAAACTGATACTAAATTTCAAAAACAAGTTTATTACATGGCCTCCAAAGTCACAAAACACAGGCCTAAACCAAGCAATCAAGTCCACCGAGGACCTACATACCGGTGATACCAAAGGTTTTACTGTATGGATGTGACAAATCAGCTGGGACATTTCCAGGAGACGTAGGAGGAGTGGTCATCCCACAGATGGCAGATGGGCTCCAAAGACTAGCCTACAAGTCAAATCAGAACAGCAGCATCACACAGGAGCACAAGGCCTGCACAGGGTTCCAGTCAGTGTTAAGTTTAGAGGCAGCATTCTCAACTACAAGTAGCATGTTGTGAAATCTTTATCACGAGACAAGTTGCATTTCAAGGGTCTGGACTCCGAGGTACTTCATGGCACCAGTGGCTTTGTCTGCTCATGTCAAAGGCCCTTAAAGGGCCCTCCTGAAACTCACACTGTGTGTGCAATTTCCCCATTACATATTAAATCCTGACCAATTGCCCAACTTCACCAGGAGGCAGAGGAGGAGAAGGCGTGCTGAGTGGCACCGTACTTGCAGCGGCTCAGGTACCAGCCGTGTGGATAGGGAACTTAAATTCTGAGGTAGCTGTCCAGGTGGACTGAACATCAGCCGAGAGGTGGAGGAAGGGGTGGAAGTAGAGCCCCCTGAAATGAAAGGGAAGGAGGCAGGGGTAAGTACACGGTGCCGGGTCACTCTGATAAACAAGCACAATCCTCTAGACCATCTGATAACATTCAACTCTCTGTTTAAAACCCTACGTGCTGAGGCATCCCTAGGAACACATTTAGAGACTCTGGTGGAGTTTTCTTGTTTTGTTTTTTGAGACAGGGTTTTACTGTATTTCCCTGACTGCCTAGAACTGGCTACAAAGACCATGCTGGGCTTTACTCAGAGATCCTCTGCCTCTGCCTTCTAAGTGTTCCAGCCTTTAAAGATTCTTTAAATAGCTTTGGAAGTTAAAAGTTCAGGTAGGCATGACTCTTATGTATCAGGATAATTTAAAGGCCACACTACATTGGACAGTCTGATGTGCAGCCTCCACTCTAGCTAAAGCCAAGAAGTCCTGTGCATTCAGACTCTCAGACCATGTTAGTCTAGAGTCTGTGGCACCCCAGTGGAAGCACTAAGATTGAGTCTCCTGTGACACAGGGACCATCTGTAAGCACTTGGACCCTTACTGTGCTATGTGCTGTGGACTAGTCTGGGGATCTGCTATGTTATTAGGTAAGACAGTGAGAGCAGATAAACTTGAAAGATAGAAAATAATTCAAACAAAACAGAAGCAAATTCTGATGCATTTCAGAAGTCCCTAGGTATAAAAGATGAAGTTGCAAACACAGAAGACCAAAGCTGCTTTTTTTTTCTGCTTTTTTGTTTTTGTTTTTTTCGAGACAGGGTTTCTCTGTGTAGTCCTGGCTGTCCTAAAACTCACTCTGTAGACCAGGCTGGCCTCGAACTCAGAAATCCGCCTGCCTCTGCCTCCCAAGTGCTGGGATTAAAGGCGTGCGCTACCACTGCCCGGCCCAAAGATGCTTTTTTACCATAGCTATTCTGTGTGTCCACATAAGGGCTGGTGGTAACATCAGCTGAACGGTGAGGGAAGCAGGCAGAGAGCTGGTGAGATACAGAATAGCCATCTTCATACGAGGCTTCTGTAGGGTCCAGAGAGATTTTGGCACACTCTATTACAACATCATGAGTTTCCAATGTCTTCCACCTAGAAAAGACAGCACAAGTCAAGAAAGGCACGCATAATCCATCTAAGAACATCAGTTCAATCAAGAGGCCAGCTCAGTGGCAGCCACTGAACTGTGACTAGCAAAGAATGAGGCAGAACCATGCCAACCCAGGCAGGAGACAGCACTAGAATAAAAATTAGCCATCAGTTAACAAGCCACTTCTCCTAGTTAACATGGTTTAATCATGTTAACGAAACTAATTTGAGAGAAAAAACTATCACCAACAGAGACAAAGAATAGCCTCTTAAACTACACAGATGGCTCTCGGGATATCTGCTTTGGAACAAAGGTAATCAGGGAATAGAGGAGCTAGAAGGCACCAAGTTGCTGGGCTGACCTAAGGTCTCCAACCAAAGCCTAGGGTTCTTCTCACACATCCCTGGGTTAGGATTAATATGTAACCAATTAAGACGAAAGGGCATGTAAAGCACTGTTAAGGTTTCTCCATGTGAGCCTCAGGCCCACCTCCAGCCAATCCTATAGAACCACAAGAGACAGTGCTGCCCACAGCACAACTTTAACAGAAAAAAAGCCAGCCAAAGGGAGCTGTCCTCCAGCAGGGCGGTCAATACAACATCGTGAGCAGCAGGCTCTCAACAGACTAATTGCTGCTGTGGGCCTTGGAAATCTTCTTTACTGTGGTCACAGCTGTTGTCAAAACTTAACAAAACTAATTTTATTGTGTAAACCATATACCTCACTGAAGGCAATTTTAAAAATTATACCTTCATATACTGAAGGACTCTCACCATCTTTTTGTTTGTTTGGGTTTTTTGTCTTATGTTTTTTAAGACAAGGTCTCACTCTATGGTCCTGGCTCTCCTGAAACTCATTCTGTAGCCCAGGCTGTCCTTGAATTTATGACAATAATAAGTGCTAGGATGCACCTGCCTAGAATATAATCTCTTTTTAAAAGAGTTCTTTTTTCATTTTATTTGTTTATTTGGAAGCAATGCTACAGCAAGACATGAGGAGAGCAGAGGACAGCTCATGGGAGGCAGTTCTCTCCTCCCATCATTAACTCCTAGGGATTGAACAGGGCCTCAGACTTAGCAGCAGGTTACTTAAAAACCAATGGGCTGTCTAATTACTCTAGACTATCTTAAATGAGAACGAAAATACAAAACTGCTCTGATAAGTGCCCACAAATAGACTGATAATGTTGACATTCAGAGAACTAGAGGGGCTGGGAAGTTCCTTGGCAGGTAAGAGCAGTTACCTCACAAAAAAACCTGGTAGTGCTGCGTCTGACCCCTGGTTCCCACATAAAAACCCAGATGTGGTAGCATTCAACTCTGATCCCAGCAGTCCCATAGCAAGATGGGAGAGAGAGACAGGAGACTCCACCAGAAGCTCAGGGCCAGTGTCCTAGTGACAAAAACCTGCAAAGACTCTGCCTCAAAACACAGTGAGAGAAGTGACCCCTGAAAAGTTGCCCTCTGACCCCCACATACACATGGCCCCCCCAAACAGGTTGGACTATAGCTGCATAGATGTTTGCCCAACATCTGCAAGGCCTGTGTTTAATCTCCAGCACTCTAAAAACCTGGAGTTACAGACAACATTTATTCTCTTGCTTTCTCTTTTATCTCTTCAGGGTCTGCCAAATGTTCTACAGATGCCCCCAAACCAAAAGGACACTTAGACTGTGTACACGGCTCAAGCACAAAGTTGCTTGTACAGCAGAGCTGTACTGTCTGTGGCTGAGTTCTTGGCCTTTCTGAGAGGACACCTGTCCCCTGTCATACCCACAGGGAGGAGGGCAACAGCACTAGGAACACTGTGTGGGCTCTCTTCACAATGCATGTGACCTACAAACACCTAGGGAGGGTGCATGGGCCACTACCAGAGCACAGGACAGCTTCCCTGAGTGGCAAGTATTTCAAGCCCTTGCCCAAGTCCCTTGGGTTCTCAATACTTAAGACATCTGCATGGCAGTGCAGTGGGAAGGCTCCTCTTTCCACACCCTCAGCGTCACTACACAGTGATTAAGTGAGGAGCAAGTCAGGACACACATATTCAAAAGATTAATTTTAGTAAAGGAAATAAGATTCCTTATAAAAAGAAAAAGAGCTACATGGCTGTCAAGAGGACTTAGCAGGTAGACATCTGCTGCCAATCCTGACTGCCCAAGTTTAACCCCAGGAACCCACCACATGACAGAAACAGAAAATGATCCCAATAAGCTGTCCACTGACCTACACACACATGGCTCATGCATGCATGCACACACACAGACAGAGACAATAAGTAAATAAACACAAAAGAGGATTACATTAGATATTTTACTTATGTTTGCTGTGCTGGGGGGTGAACTCCGAGTATTACACACACTAGAAAAACATCCAGTTAAATATTGTTACAATTCTTTTGCATGTAGTATCGTGCACCTGAAGAGGCCAGAGGACACCCTGTGGGAGTGGGCTCTCCTTCCACCATGTGGCTTCAGGGCTTCAGGCTGGGCAGCTGATGCTTTCAGCCACTGAGTCATCTTACTGGCTCTAAATGTTTTATTTAAAGATCAAGTAAAACATGCACTGTATCTCCTTGATATTTTTAAAAAAATGTATTAAAATTTTTTTGTATTTAGTTTTCGAGAGACAGGGTTTCTCTGTGTAGTCCTGGCTGTCCTGGAACTCACTCTGTAGACCAGGCTGGCCTCACACTCAGAGATCCCCCAGCCTCTGCCTCCCGAGTGCTGGGAGTTAATACGTGTACCACCGTCCCTGGCTTAAATAGACTGTTTATATTTTAATGTCTCTAAAATTCCAAACTACAGTCTTATCAGCTACACATTTGTTTAGCTGGCATTCATCTCAGATCCACATAAAATAAGTGTATTGTGCATTTGATGGCATCTCAGAGTCACTGAAGTATGGCAGCTTACAGTCCCCACAGCCTATGATCCCAGTGCCTATGATGGAGACAGGAGACTGTGCAGGCAAGGCCCACCTGGACTATATGGGGAGACCTTGTCTCAAAAACCAGAAACAAGTCAGTGGCAGGCTACAGGTGCCTTGCACTGTTCTCTGTGATTACTCTGGCTACTGCCTCCAGCTCTGCTAGCTGAATTGCTTCCCCAACTCTTCAAAGTTCAGCAAATGCACTCTATGCTTCTCATTTATTAACTTGCACTGAGGACCAGGATCATTGTCATACATTCTTTCCCTCCTCCTCAAGTTAACTCTTTTCTTTTTCTCTTTTCTTCCAAAATTGAGTTAAACAATTATTAAGACTATGTAAACACCAATCCCAGCAGAGCTGGAGGGCTCTGATACAGTTTCTCATGTGGTATGACCTGGCACTGTTCCCTTCTCCCAGTTAGAGATGTGTCCAATGCTAACTGAACTACTCTGGCCACTTTGGACCGATGCCCACTGTTTCTTTCATGTAATGAAACACAGAATCTACCAGTTAGTTCCCTCTCCCCACTGAGCTCTCTTCTGGAGCTTCATCAGTCTTTGGCTCAGTGTTCTGACACCTCTTTGACCAGCATACATTCAGCCCCACCCTTCTGAGGCTCATTTGGTAGAACATTCTCCCATAGACAGCTGGGGATGCAATGGGGTAACTTTGAAAACTCCAAGTCTTGGCTTGTCTAAAAGAGCCCCACACCACAGAACTCTAACCTGGAACCTCCTCCTCCTCCTCCTCTTCCTCCTCTTCCTCTTCCTTCTTCTTCTTCTTTTTTTTAAAAGATGTATTTATTTATTTTATATGAGTACACTGTAGCTGTCTTCAGACACATCAGATCCCATTACAGATGGCTGTGAGCCACCATGTGGTTGCTGGGAATTGAACTCAGGACCTCTAGAAGAGGAGTCAGAGCTCTGAACCACTGAGCCATTTCTCCAGCCGCAACCCCCCACCCCCAATCTGGAACCTTCTTGAAGGAGTTGAGAAGCTAACACTATCCTCACTTCTGGTTCTTATTAAGTGTCTGGGTATTTTTATCTTCCTACTCTCTGAAAGGTATACTCCTCTAATGTCCTGCAATCTCACAAAGCTGAGGCTGGGCAGCGTTCATTCCGTGTCCTGCAGTCTCTCTCACAAAGCTGAGGCTGGGCAGCGCTCATTCATTCTGTGCACTAATGCAGCTGTGCACTTGACCATCAATCTAAAAGCTTCAACTTCAGGAAATTTCTTTCACAAGTTCTCTTGTTGAAGTGTCTTCTTCTCCTTTTACAGGTGTTTTTATTGGCTACTGGGCTCTACCCAAAATTCTAAATCTGTTCTGTCACCTGCTCTGCCTTCTGTTCAACTGAGCCAGTCTTAGCTCTACTCCAGTTCCTTAGCTGAAATACTTATTTGGGAGTTCATTTTAATTTCAAGAGATTTCTTCCATGTCAGAATGCCTTTTACTGTGTCACCCTGGCCCCACATAACCATGCACAATTGGCTGCTCTATGACTTTGCTGTCAATGCTTTCTTCCTGGCACCCTTTCCTCACCAAAGCAGACAGAGCCTCCTTAAAAGACCAGATGGTCCACAGCCCCAAGCAATGAAGGTGCTATGTGCCACTACTGAGAGGCAAAGTCTTAAGCTAATACGGCTAACTGAACACTTTCACCCCACTGTACAATCTCCTGACGTTCCACCATCTATAATAAAGACCTATTTTCAAATACAAAGCACAGGAGAAAAAGAAGACAGAGAGCACAGTATCTAAATCTGGAGAGTAGCAGACAGGTAGTAACTGGTATGACCAACCTCAGAAGCAAAGTCCTAAGCCAAAGCTTAAGGAATAAACAAACAAACAAACAAATACAAGCTACCAGTCAGCTACCATATACTCAACAACCCTTAGAGGTCCAAAAGCTCACAACACAATTCCATTGTTGGTATCCACCCGTAGATGCTCAGATCCACACAGAAATGCTCTAGATTAAGATGCTCAACCGCACAAGCAGAGTTCCTGTCTTCCCACCCAAGCACAAGAGAATCACTAAAGCTTTATGAAAAGCCTCAAAGACTTAAAACGGACAAATCAAAACAAGTAAATGAAGGGAGGGGCTTAGAAGAAATAGACCATAAAGGGAAAATAAAAAAGACACTGTATCCAAGAGACAAAGCTAGAAGACTAAAGACGAGCACTCTGCAAACTAAAGAGAGCACTCAGGTGAAAGGCACAACAATGGGAATAACTAATGGGGGAAGGCTGAACCAACGACAAGGACGCCTAGGGAGTAGACTAAAAACAGAGTGGAAAAACAGGTTCTGATGTTACCACAGGGAGTGTAGAAAAGACAGACAACCAGAGGGGGAAAGCCACTCCCAAAACAGTAAAGAAAATTTCCTAAGGCTTAAAAGTTTGTATGTTGAACAATAGATCCACACCAAGGTGCATCACAAGGAAACCTCAGAATATCATGCCAACAGAGATATATTCTGCCAGCCTACGTGGAGGAAAATGTACCATCAAAACTGTCAGCAAAATGGCAATGGGTTCTGCCTCCAGTCTCTGAAGGAGACTGACTCTCAGCTCAGCATTCACACCCAACCAAGTCAACAGCATCCTTCCTAAGGGCTAGAAGATACAGTACAGCACAATCAAAGTGAGGGGCTGGGAGATGGCCCAGTCAGAAAAGTAAAGTAAAAGTGCTTGTACAATCCCCAGAACCCACATCTACCACCAAAGGAAAATAAAAAAAAGCAAAATACAGTGGGGTCCAGATTCAGTGGAAGACCATGCTTCAAAAATAAGATGGAGAATGGATTGAGGAAGACACCCACTTCTGGCCTTCACATGTTCACATATGTGTGCACAACTGCCAACACACACAAACAAAAAGAAAGATAGAAAATGCAGGAAATGGGAGATGGTGCCCAGGAAAGAGGCCAAGCAATAGTTCAGGAGAACAACCCAAAAGCTAGGTTGCAGCCAGTTTAGTCCAGAACATACCTGCCAAAAGAGAAGCATGTTACAGTATATCTGTAAGGTTCTTACTGTCCCTATACCCTTTTAAACAAGGGACAGCATCCAGTAATCTGAGAAAACTTGTCTTGCTACACACTGAGGAAGCTCACTCCCACCATCAGCATTTGCTTTACTCCACAGAAGGATTCTTCACAGACCCTAATACTAGAGCAGCCAGAACAGCCCTCATGAGCAGCTTTGGGAGACACACACAGGGATAGCCTATGCTTCCCAGGCCTCACTTGTAACCTCTTGCAATGACTCCCCTGAAAGCACACTTAAAGAAGGTGAGGCCAGGCCCATCAAGGCTGACAACACTCCTATCCTCATCTTCCGCAAGCCTGCATCTAACAGAAATCAGCTCTCAAAACAAGCCACAGATATGGTAAACTACAGAAAGAACAGTAAGTACAAAGGCAAGGCAGCAGCTGCTTCTGAGGTGGACAGGGAGCAGGGAGGAGGAGCTTCTAAGACAGAACTAACATGTTTGTGTGTTATTACAGCTTGCTTTAAGCTGACTGAGGCTGGACCACTAAAGTTGATTGTAGAGGCACAACTTTATAAGTGTTATCAGGCATAAGCCAGTCTTTTTAAGATTGCAGAGACTGATACCCCTAGCTCAGTTTTTCCCCAAAAGCTTCCATCCCCTCACTGGGAATCATAAATCTGTCTGACAGGCAGAAGGAGCTGTGCTTCTTGCAACTCAGCAGATCCAGTAGCTTCTCAGGAAACACCTGGAAATTCCTGCAGGGCCCATGGTGATTGGGAAGGGAGGAATCAGACACCTGGCAATGCTTAAGGAGAAACGGACCCATGGAGACTCATAACTCCCAATCTGGCCTCTCTGTAATCTAGTTTTTGGCTTCCCAATTAACTTCCCAACCCACTCAAATACCAAAAAGCAAGCATTACTGGGCTTCAGGGGATAGGGAGTAGCTTCCACCGCCTCTGCTGTGCTCACACAGTCAGTAGCTCTCTGTAAGGAGAATGTTTTAGATGCAAGCAAGGTTCCAGCCCCTTATGCAAGTGGAATTCCCTGTATTCCCATAGGGATCTGTACATCACATTGTCAATCTCTTAAGAGACTCAAAAATTCTGTCACTAATTTAGTTTCTGTACCTTCGAGGGTCCAGTTCATGGTCCTTGGATCCAGTCACTAACTCCGGGTGAATTCGCACATGCTCCATCATTGGCTAGAAAAGTTTGGGTTGACAAATTATAGATGTGAAGTTGTGTGGCAAATCCACATGATGGAACATTATTTGACAACAAAAAGGAATGCAGGACTGATACATGTTACAACACAGGTGAACCCTGAAATAAGGTGAGAAGCCCACCACAAGAGACCACACACTGCTTGACCCATGTATATCAAATGCACAAACAAGCAGCTCTTCACTTGGGAGTCAGAAAGACGACTAGTGGCTACCTAGGTTTGAAGTGTAGGTGTCAAGGATTTCTTCTCAAATTTTCCCTGTCATATAATATAAAAGCTATAAAAAAATACCTCTCTGAAAGCTCTAAGGATCAAATAAATGGGCAGGTTGTTGTTTTGTTGTTTTGAACTCACCTTGACCACTTCTTCAAAAGTCTCCACGTTTTCCTTCATACTATAGTGAGAACGCAGGAAGGAGACGAAGTTACAAGGGTACATCCCATAAAGGCGATGAAAGAGGGCATAAACACTGGCGTGGAGATGGACCAGGTAGACTTCTGTCACATGGCCTAGGGAAGGAAACCAGTGACAGTAGGCTCATCTGGACAGACACAAACCTGACAATGCCAGCATGCATTCTCTCTAAACCTCTCCTACTGAGTTCCAGGAAGGTAAGGCAGGTGTACATCTGGATATACCACATACCGTTGTTCAAAACCTATCAGGAGATCCTTCAGGTAAACGCCAACCTGCTTCATACGACCTAGAAGGGCATTTACTCATCTCTGCCTTCCTCCTCCTCTCCAAACTGAGCTGCCTCTGCATCACGGTCACTCTCCCTACAGTCTGCAGTGACATTTCTAGCTTGACTCAGCATGTGTCTTGAAAAGGGGCTCTTCCTCTCGCCCAGTGCTACACATGTATTAGGTATAACATACACATATAAGAGCAAGCATGTAAGAAACTTTTATAACTAGAGAGGAAGCACTATAATGGGAAACTTAGTTATGCTGCTTGGATGACTCTATTAATCTGGCCTTATCAAGACCCTATGGAAACGCCAGTTCTCTACAAGTTTTCTTTCTCCCAAGAGGGCATAACCAGGCTGATGCTCAATGGCCTCTGTGCAGAAAGCTGCAGCAGTCCCCTGACAGACCATACATATTTCATCTTCTAATATGAATATTTCATGCTAGGATTACCAGAAAATCCTGCAGTTCACAGGCTGACAGCTTCTGAATCACTCTGAGGGGCTATACTGCCTGCTGATATGATCTACTATGGGAAAAACCCCATACACTGGACAGATGTGTCTTAGTGAGAACACTAGAGGTGGTCTCTTCCTCCTCCTCCACCTACAACCAATATGTTCTCACAACTGAAGCTGTGACACTGGGGCTGTAAACATCAGCACAGGACACAAGCATTTTGTAAGCTAGGCTGTACACCACCCAGAGGTAGAGGTTGTGACTCAGTTTTACTAATGAGATTCAGGAAGTTGTACATCCTGTCTCCCAGTTTCTCTGACAATCCTTTCTGACCAACAACATAAAGATAGTGTCTCACCAGCCCCACTTCTATGTGCTCTGCAATGAGCATCCACATGTTTTCTCTTCTATGGAGTGAATACCAAATATCCTTCCTTCACGCATAGCGCATGGCTGCTAACACTAAGGACAACATTCCCTTGAGAAGCCTGATGAGGACACTGGAGCTATACCTGGTTTCTTCAGGCACCATGACGAGAGACGGCCAAAGATGTCGAAGAAGTCGAGAAGGTGCTGCTTTCCTGACTGCGGGATCATTGGTAGCATGGTGATCAACACCAAGACCCCAGTTGTGAGGACCACAACATCAGTGTCCATCTGCAGAAGGGAAGGGCGACGTGAGACTCAGCACTGGGATGAGGGTCCAAATCCTGAGGTCACAGATCTGAAGCCTCTCTTGTGGTCATTTCCTGACCCCTAAGAATTTGATGGATAGCACTGAAATAGACTTAGCAAAAAGAAGCACTGAGCCCTGTTGCCATTGTGGTAAGACTGAGGGACCATTTCTCATCTGAGAGATGGTTTAACTTGGCTTGAAACTCCTCAATTCCAAAGCCTCAAGAAAGACCCCTATCCTAGTCCCTGGATGACAGTGTAAGAGATAGCTGACACAGGACATAGGGCACAGGACACAGGGCACAGGGCCCAGGGCCAAGGACAGTGCTATCCTTGCCCATCTGGCTAACTCTAAGATGCTGACTCTCTGTTAACTGATTAAAGAACACTGCACACTGAGAACCAGTTTATTATCTTACTAGTACTGGGAACCAAACCCAGGGCCTTCTGCATGCTAGGCAAGAGCTCTAACACTGAGCCACATCCCCAGTCCAATTCACTATTTTTTTTTTTTTTTTTTTGGTTTTTTTGAGACAGGGTTTCTCTGTGTAGCCCTGGCTGTCCTGGAACTCACTCGGTAGACCAGGCTGGCCTCGAACTCAGAAATCCGCCTGCCTCTGCCTCCCAAGTGCTGGGATTAAAGGCATGTGCCACCACTGTCTGGTCAATTCACTATTTTTTAAAGGACTAATATAGGCCAAACACGGTGGCTAACACCTGTAATTCTAACAGCGGGAAGGCGATGGCAGAAGGATTGCCTCCAGTTGAAAGACAGCCTGGTTCCACAGTAATATATAGATTAATCAGGAATACATATCAGGACTCACACATACACATAAAATATAAATAAAGAAACAAATCAATCCAAGGCAGGGGAGGTGGCTCAGTGGATCAAGGTGTCCATTACCGAGCTTGGCACCCGAGCTCCATGCCTGAGACTCACAAGGTAGAGGGAAGAGCTGACTCCTGCAAGCTTATTAAGTCACCTTTCAGAAACAATATTTACAGAGGCATTTCCTTCAAAACCTTACAAATATCCTACCTTGAGACATTTCAATAAAGAAGGCAGAAGAGGTGCTTGAGAGAGCTTGTGCTTCCAAGATGGCTGCAGTCTCACAACATGGCCCAGTAGCGAGAGGATGGATAAACGGGTGGCAGCTTTGCCTACATACTCATTAATTTTGTCCAAGAGGTGCTGAAAATGTAAAACATCAAGAGAAATTTTCCTGGAAGAGTATGAAGTTAACTCATAAACTAATAACCTGAACTACAAGGGCTCAAGTCTTCCCTCTAACACAAGCACCAAAAGATGGGCTGGAGATATGCTCACCCTGGAAAGGCTAGGGCTCAATAAGCCCAATTCAAGATTTCAAAACTACATTAGTGAACGTTTTCTTCATTTGGCCTGAGAGAACAGCTGCAATGTATGAAAAAGGATCCCTTAAGAGAACAAAAGGCTCCTAAAGAGAAACACGTCTGTATTACAGCCTCTCTCGCCACCCTTGCAGACAGCCCAAAGTTACAAACCCACAGCAGTCTGTGGAAGGCCCTTACTACTGTAACACCCAAGCATATATGCTCTAGCCTTCAATATAAAACAAGCCATTGTGGTGTTGCAATCTGGCCCAGAGTAAAGACCACAGCAGGCAATGTAAAAAGCATGCAATCCTAGACTGAGCAACTTCATCTGCAAATGCACGACTATCTGGCTGCACTCAGGGATGTTCCCTTATTGGTAAGTTCAAAACTCTACTCAAAGCTTAAAGATCTTTATTTCAGCTCTCATTCATCTACTATAGTACTAGATAAGATTTCTTTAAAGAGCAAGATCTGTAAAAAGCCTCCGAAATCAATGCTATTTTGTAAATTTCCAGACTTTACCCCTCTGAGGGTTAACCTGTGGATGAACTGTTGTGGCTCATGGCCACCCTTGCTTGACTGACAATACACAGACCGCCATGCTAACCCACCAGCACTCACCTTATCATGTGGCTCCTGCAAGGTGGTCAGGATGTGCAATACCGGCTGAGAATTGGTTTCCAGGTAATAATCCACCAACGTGTTCACAAGCATAGGCCCACGTTCTATACAAAAAGAGCAACTCATTAAACTTAACTTCCTTTTCTCTCAGTGGTTGTCATAAAAGTCAGAAGACATCCTTTTATATTAACCAAAGGCATGTAGCACTGGTTTTGCCCTTTTTAAATTCATTAGACTAACCGGATGACTCCAAGTTTATTGGCCTAAATAACCACAAAAGCATACGAAATGCTACCATAGATGGCTCAGGGGGTACTGCTGCACAAGCACGAGGACCTGCGTTCAAATGCCCAGAACACAGAAAAAGCTGGGCACAAAGCAATGTCTAGACCAGCCTGGTCTACGGAGCAAGTTCCAAGACAGCCAGGGATACACAGAGAAACCCTATCTTGAAAAACAAATCAAAACAAACAACCAAACAACCAAAACAACAACAAAAATAAAAGCCTGCCTTGATGATACTGGACTGAACCTCTGAACCTGTAAGCCACCTCCAATTAAATGCTGTCATTTATAAGACTTGTCTTGGTCATGGTGTCTGTTCACAGCAGTAAAACCCTAAATAAGACAGAAGTTGGTACCAGGGACTGGGGCATTACTGTGATATGCCTAACCATTTTATTTGGAAGAATGTGGATTTTGGGACTTTGTATTTGGAAAGCTGTGGAATCCTTTAAATGGGGCTTAATGGGCTCTTCTAGTAAGAATATGGAAGACTGTGTTACTGAGAGGGATATGTGGATCTGACCTAAGAGGTTTCAGTGGAGAATTTCAATATGTGGCCTAGAGACTGCCCCCCACCCCCAAGCTGAGGACCAAACCCAGGGCCTTGCGCTTGCTAGGCAAGCACTATATCACTGAGCTAAATCTCCAACCTCTGTTTCTGTGGTATTTTGG
Source organism: Grammomys surdaster (assembly GCF_004785775.1). Taxonomy (NCBI): domain Eukaryota; kingdom Metazoa; phylum Chordata; class Mammalia; order Rodentia; family Muridae; genus Grammomys; species Grammomys surdaster. The sequence goes on from NW_021620941.1 coordinate 5,607,440, forward strand.
TGAAGAATGTGGTTACTTTTTTGCCCTTGTCTGAAGAGTCTGCCTGAGGCTGAGGTGAAGAGACTCAGATTAATTGCACTGACACAGGAAGTCTCAGAGACGCCCATCACAGACTTTGTTCTCTGGTTAGGTCTCATGAAGAGTGTTTTAAACAAGCATAGCAAGCTGAGAAAGGAAAATATAAAATATGTGGTTTGAGTATTAAAGGGGCACCAGGAAGTGAAATGGAGCGGAATCCTTGTGTTTACATTTTAAATTGGATTTTAAATTGGATTAAGGGAGTAGTGACCCTGGGGCAAGATCCCACTCAGCTAAATTTAGGTCTAGGCATGGTACTATAAGTCTTTAATCCCAAGAGGCAAAGACAAGCAGATCTCTTGAGTTCAAGGCCAGCCTAGAACAGACTAAGTTCTAGGTGAAGAAAAACTTAAATCCAGGCTTGGTGGACCACACCTTTACTCCCAGTGCTTAGGAGACAAGCATGCAGATCTCTGAGTTCAAGGTCAATTTACAGAGCAAGTTCCAGGACAACCAAGCTTAGGCAGTGAAGGAGTTGGAAAACAGAAAGCTGGTGATAATATAATAGAACAAGGGGCCATGTTCCAGCCCCCAGCAAGCAGCAGAACTCGGCAGCTTTGGCCATGTGGTTCTAGCTTTAGAGTTCAGAATAGAAGGGACTGCTGGGACAACTGATGCTGGTTAGCGGAGCTAAGAAGTTAGTGGTGATTAAGAAGAGACCAGCAGCACTGAGGTGAAATCTTCTGGGGAGTGTTTTCTGAGAGCACAAAGAAGCTGTGTTCCAGAGATAGACAATGTTGTACCTTGTGCTGCAGCTGTACTTGGTAATGTGTAAGAGTCACCCAGGTAGTACTGGTTTTGAAGGCATGAAGGGGTCAGGGAGAGCAGCTGAGGCTTGGCACTGTGAGAGGCAATGGAAAGCCATTGGTGAAGGTACAGCCTCAGTTGTAGTTGACTGCCCAGGACTGAAGGGGTCACACAAAGGAGTTGAGGCTTGGCACCATGAAGATAGCCTATAAGAGGCTATTGGTGAAGCCTAGGTGCAGCAGAAGACCTCAGTGTATTGGAGATGCCAGTACCCAGTACCGTGGGATGATCTCCAAGAACAGCAGCAGCAGTGGAGTGGATTAACCTGAGCTTAGAGTGCTACAGAGGGAGAGCTGGAGAAGTGACACCAGCCCTTAGGAGGAGCCCAGAAGAGCATGTGTGGATCCCAGACATTGAAAACAGAAGCTATAATACTGAAGTTGTCTTGGAGACCCCAAGATGTTTGAGATGCCAGAACCATGGGATATCTGCTGAGGAACGCTGCAACAGGGAGTGGAACCAGCCCAGGAGAAAGAAGTTTGTTGCAGTCAACAAAGATGAAAAGGGAGTTGGAGATCTGAAGACTGCTTTGACTTCAGCCATGGAGATGCAAAGTTTGGAGTTTGTCCAGCTGCTTTCCTGTCTTGCTTCAGGAATTACAGTTAAGTGATTGGATGAATCTCAATAAAGACTTTGAACTTTGGACTTTTAACACTGTTAAGACTGCTATGCACTATGGGGACTTTGGAAGTTGCACTAAAATGTATTTTACATTATGCTATGTTTAGGTATGGCCCCCACAGACTCATATGTTTGAACAAGCCTATGGGGGCCAAGGAGTGGAATGTGATGGTTTGTATATGTTCGGCCCAAGGAATGGCGCTATTAGGAAGTATGGCCCTGTTGGAGTAGTGTGTCACTGTGGGCGTGGGCTTTAAGACCCTCATCCTAGCTACCTGGAAGCCAGTCTTCTGCTAGCAGCCTTCAGATGAAGATGTAGAACTCTCAGCTCCTCCTACACCATGCCTATCTGGGTGCTGCCATGTTCCTGCCTTGAGGATACAGGACTCAATCTCTGAACCTGTAAGCCAGCCCCAATTAAATGTTGTCATTTATAAGACTTGCCTTGGTCATGGTGTCTGTTCACAGCAATAAAACTCTAACTAAGACACTGGCCTAGCAGTTTAAAACTGGCATGGAGGACCCACCTGAAGTCCCAGCATTTGTAAGGCTGAGGCAGGAGTTATACAAGTTCCAGGCTAGTTTGGAATACATAATGAAACAAAGTCTCAAAAGAGATAGAAAGAAAGATGAAAACTAGCATTTGCCTTCAGGCCCCAACCCACACAGCTCCAGATCAAGAGAGAACAATTCTCTACTTACCAGAATTGAGGGACTCCTTGAAGATGGCTGTCACGTCGTCCCGCACACCCAGTGTGGGAGAGTCCAGCATGGAGAGTAGCTCTCCAACATTGGCTAGCTGGGCCATTCTCTCACTCAACTGCACGCTGTGTGGGCTCCAGGACATGTGCTAAAGGCTTGCACAGCTCTTCATTAGGGCCACCAGCAGACTGCAAAATGAGAGTATGGACAGTGTGACAAATGACTCTTCCATGACACCACAAAAACTAAACACCTGCAGGAAAACAAGCCAGAGAACCCCATTCATTGCAGCCTATGCTGGCAGGACTGTGTTGTTGACAGTGAGGGGAGTTCTATGGAGAAGCTTAGGAAGCCAATGTAGCTCTGTGACCATCACCACAGCTACTCAGTCATTCCCTCCACCTCTGGGTCCACCTGGGTGCTGGCTAACACTGCTTCAATCCTGTTCTACTAAGGAGAAGAGATGTTTGCATAATACAGCTGCACATGCTCCTCTCTTCATGACACTATCAATGGCTGAAGTTGGAAGAGCTGGCTGTCACCAGTCCAACAGTCGAAGTGAACCAGGGATTGTTTCAGGTTTTAACATACACTAAAATCCATCAGACACACCTACTGCACACACAAAAGCTGCTGGTAATAGACAAGTGGTTGCACAGTAGGACCACTAAGACACACCTGCCAAATTCAGTGCTAGGAGGTGGAGCAACTGTCCCCTTATCTTTACATTTACATATAGAAAGCAGCTCATCCCCAAAGCGTTACAAAACACATCTGTGACAGTTTTTAAAGCTTCACTTTAAAAAGGCAAAGTCTCTACTGCTTCTGTTGCACTATGTCAACAACCGTCACTGCAAATGCTCCTGATTCCACTATCACACAATGGGTACATGCGTCTACATTATAGAGACAGAAACCAAATAAATCTTTTACTCTTGGTCACAAAGCCCCCTTCAAGCCTCTGCAGACACTTGCATGAAATTGGCCAACATATATACACTCAGGTACACACATTTACATATAAAATAAATGAATATTTTTAAAAAGCTTAAAACTAAAAATAGAAATAGATTTTATCTTCTTTAAAATTAAATTAAGCTCATAAATGAAGGTAAGATCACCATGGCCATTTCTGCTCAGTGACAGGATGAGGTGTGGAGCAGAGCACTTAGTGAAGGTTGCTATACTCACTGACTAGCTGGACCCCACCACAACAGGTTCAGAGACAGCTTTGGGGCACCACCTTTAGGACAACTTGAGAAGAACACAGTTACCTGGTTAATCCCTGTACTTACTGCCAGTAAGTCACAACAGATTCTTCCAACTAGTGATAAAGAATGTAACGCACAAATTTCAAATGTTCTGTCCCAAGTTTGGTTTTACTTTATCTCCTGTAAGGGTAGCAGGATTCTGTCTTCTGTATAGGCAGAGGCAAAAGAGGCAGTATAGAAGGCAGTAGGAAACCAAGATGGTATCCACTCCACCACCTAGGCAGCGCTAGGACAACAAGGCTGTTGCTTAGCTTGTTTTCAAATTGTAAATGACACTTGGTGAGCAATAGTTTGTGGAACCTTCTCTTCTAAAAGTCATACAGAGAGCAAAGATGAAGTCCTACTCTCAAGAACATCAGAATATTTTTAGCAACAGTTTTTTTTCCCCTGTGGTTCTAAATATACTTTTTAAAAAAAAAAAATCTAACTTTTAATCCCAAAGAAGAATATAAACCTTGGGCTTTGTGTAAGATTCTCCATCAGTAATGACAATTCAAGCCCTTTTGAAAGCCCTCATGAAAGCTCAATCACAAGCTTTGAGGTTAGCCCCATACAGGAGCATGAACTTAGACTTAGGGAGCACAAGCCTAAGGCGCTACGACGGACGTGGTAGGTGTGAGGAGAACCCCTATTCACTCCATCAAAGACATCAATAGGGCTCGGCGCACGTGCAAAGGGGAAGAGAAGTGCCTCCACTTGAACACCTGTTAGATGCACTTCAGTCTGTGGAAAGTCAGCAGCACAGACACAGTGACACATCTTTGGGCAGCTATGGAAATGATATACTACAGAAAAGTGCATCTGGAGAATTTGAACGACAGAACCCAAGGAACCACTTGTGCATCCTTCAGGGCTAGGCAGCATTTCCTTTTAGTCATTATCTTGGTGACTGAGTGCCACATTACCACACAGATGGCCCTGCGCATGTAAAGGACTCATGACCTTCAATGCCTACTCCCAACTCTCAAACCTGTTGCTCTGCTTTGTCTTCTGGATCTCTAAAAGAGGCAAACACTCTGCATGACATCCCTAACTCCCAAACCCTGCAACCCCACACACACCCATCTGCAAACCTTTTCATTTTGTATCCTCTTTGCCACACACCGAAGCACAGCCCTCACCATCTTCCTCTTGGAACTGAGAGCAGCAGCCTCCCTTACTCTATCTGCAGTGTGCAGGAACTTTAAAATAGGGAAATCAGGATGGCTCCCACTTAACATCAGCCAGATTCCCCTGGAGAATCAGAGCCAGACCCACCAGTGTCCTGTACCACCCATGTTATGCAGCCAAGTACTTCGTCATCACCTCTGCCTCCTCTCACTAAGCCACTGTGTGTCTCTCTGCCTGCTAGCCACAGCTACAAAATTTTTCTTCTCTCTACTCCTAGAGCCTTCTCTCTACATCTTGTGGCTATGTCTCTTCAATTCTCTGCTCAGAGGACCACATCTGAGCAGCCTCTCCTGACCACTTGATTTAAAGGAGCAGAGTTTGTTTGCACCACTTGAAATAAGAGAAACCTTCTAATCATGAGAAACCTTCTATCAAGTTGACCCTCTACAGCTACTGGTCAATTCTGACCACATGGAACATTCTCCAGTCCCAATAGCAGGAAAAGCAGGATCTGGCAAAGCTGACTTTCAGTCTCCATACTTACAACAGGCCAAAGTGCTAGTCTTTGAAAGGCTACAGCTGAACATTCAACTATCTGAGTGGTTCACATCACACCTGGCTACAGGACACTCCAGTTATGGACAAGAAGTCTATTTAAACTATTTAACAGTTCACATCTGCATATTCACTCAAATAAAACATTCAAGATGAAACCATAGGTTTGTAAGTCAAAATTCTGTCAATTTAAGTACTAAATATGTAATTATGAAAATTAAAAAGTAAGTTAATATGTGTTTGGTTTTTTGTTTTTTCAAAAGTTCTGGAGATCTAGCCCAGGGCCTTGAACATTGTAGGCTAACACTCTACCACTGAACCCCATCCCCGAGTCTAATCAAGAACATTTAAATCACTGGATATATTAATTAATAATACAAATATTAAATGGGTACTTTATTTAGATAACTTTACAAATAATAGTGTATGTTCTTTGAGCCAACCACTTATAAAAATTTAAATAACACATAAAACTATATTTTATCCTAATCATAATTTCACAGAATAATTTTCTAAACATTTATATTTGCTTCTCTGTGTGTATGTATCTCACATGCACCACACTCATGAATGGAGGTCAGAGGCCACTTTGAGGAGCTGGTTCTTCTCTTCTACAATGAGGATCCCAGTGATCAAACTCGGGCCTTCAGGCTGGGTGACAAGCATTTACAATTGCAGAGCTGTCCCCAGCCTTTCATGTCTCTAGAAATGTCACAGAACTGTTTTTAAATCTTATTACAAACAAAATAACCTGTAAAAAACTGCATTTAATTCATAGTCTTTTATGAAGAAAATTATGCTGTTTGGTGATGGCACTCACCTTTAATTCCAGCACTTAGGAGGCAGAGACAGGTGGCTCTCTGTGAGTTCAAGGCCAGCCTAGTCTACATATCGAGTTCCAGGACAGCCAGGGCTACAGAGAAACACTGTGCCATTCCACCTTTCTAAAGAAGAAGAAGAAAAGGAGGAGGAGGATGTCTGGAGTGTTTTCCATCTTGTAGGATGAATTAAAGATAAAGAATCAATCATTTACCTCAACCTTACATAAAAAAATTACAAAAAAAAAATCCATAACCACCACTAATAAAACCTGAAGGACAGAAGAGGGTTGGGATACCTGAATAGTATAGAGCCTGCCTAACTAATCTTAGAGCCTGGGTTACATCCCCACCACCACAAACAAAACAACACAATAACAAAAAAAAAAAAAAAAAAAACAAAAAAACACAAGAAGGGAAACAATGTTAATAAAAAATGAATAGAAAAATATTTTTTGTTTACTAGCCAAATTTGACTCTCTTCTTTACAAAAACACTTAAGTTTTGAGCCTACTAACAAAAAGCTGCTGGGGTGAGGACTGAGGGTGGCCAGCACTCCCTAGCGGCTAGGGAGTGAAACTGCAAGATGGCTGAGGCCTCCCAAGCTGTGAGTCTCTAGACTACTGGAAACTTCCTTGAATGTGGCTTGATGACAGGACCCAGTGTGCCTGATCAGGGGGCACCACAAGCACAAGTGATCACAAGACAATCTGACACTCTGTATTCAAAAAGCACCTCGGCTACACAAAACTCTTACACTTTTTAAATCTGACTGCTACAATAAATTGTTGTAATGAAAAATGATTAACCCTCTGACTGAGTTCATATTCAGTGAAATTCCAAAAGGAGGTGTGGTAGTTTCAATATGCTTGGCCCATGGGAAGTCACACTATTAGGAGGTGTGGCATTATTGGAGGAGGTGTGACCTTGTTAGAGAAAGTGTGTTACTGTAGGGGTGTGCTTTGAGGGCTCTATGCTCAAGCTCTACCCAGTGTGGAAAGAGTCTCCACCTGGGTGCCTTTGGATCAATATGCAGAACTCTTAGTTTCTCCAGCACCATGTCTGCCTGCACACTGCCATGCCTCCCGCCTTGATACTAATGGACTGAACCTTGGAAGTTGTAAGCCAGGCCCAATTAAATGTTGTCCTTATAAGAGTTGCCTTGGTCATGGTATCTGTTCACAGCAATGGAAACCCTAGCTAAGACAGAGGGCAATGCAGCCCAGTGTGGTAGCAAACCCTCATAATCCCAGACTCTGCTGGCTGAGACAGGAGGATGGAGGTCAGTCTGGACTACATGGTGAGGTGAGAAGGGGCAAGAAGAACACGACTGAACTGAAAACCAAGAGTCACCCTCAGGAGTTCTCACTCTTGAGAGAATGACACGTCTACTCTCAGTATGTAATGCCATCTACCACCTGTGCTAAGTCCCTGTTTATGAAATCTGACTAGACTTCCTGATTCTTGGACGAGAGTGAGGTGGTAGTGGACTTAGCAGTTGCCACTGACCATGGAATGAGTCATACTCCTGTGGATGCATGAAAACGGTAGACAAATGCCAGCCCATCTTTCCTGATTCCTGCACAGCACATAAGCATGACAACTGCTACCTGCAATGGCTAATCTTCATTGTCAACTTGATGAGACTGAAAATCACCATAGAAACACACTTCTAGGTAGGCACATGACAATGTTGCTATAAAGGGTAGGTTCAGAAAATCTACCCTGAGTGTGGGTGGTGCCACTCTGTAGGCTGAGGGCCCAGACTGGATAAAAATGAACAAATGAACTGAGCATTAGCACTGACCTCCCCTGTTTCTTAAGTGTAGATACAATGTGACCAGCTGCCTCAAGCTCCTGCCACCATTTAACTTCCCTGCCATGAAGGACAACAGCCTCAAATTATGACCAACCCTTCCTCTTCCTCCAGTTGACTCTGCCAGGGCTTTATCACAGCAACTAGTATAACACCTTTGCTAACAAACTAAAGATTGGAGCTCAAGGGCAGGCAGATCACTGAGACTAAACTCATATCTGCACACCTGTCAGAGCCTCAGTAACTATAAAGGGTATATTCTGGGACTTCGAGACTCTATCAATTCTTAAAAACCAACAGAAGAAATAATTTATTCAAAAAAGCTGACTTAAGACCACGATCAGATACAAACACATCAAGATGCTAAAGTGCTAACTCAGGAAGTCTCAATCCATGATGCAAATCAGAATCACCTGCAGAGTCTACAAATGACAAGGCCCGGGCCCTACGCTGCACAGCAGGTTACAAGCCGAGTCCTAGAGATGGCATTAAGTTTGTTTACAGAATCCAAAGTAGATTTCTGAGGCCCAGGCAGAGTTAAAAACTGGTTAAATGACTTGCTTTAGGCTTCAATGTAATTAGGGGCTAAAACTAGAATCTGCTATTCACAGAACTGATTTCCATCTTTGAGCCCAATTCTTCTCCTGTAAAACCATGTGTTATTATGAAAACTGCATATTAGATGATCAGAGCCTGGCATCCAACAGTATCTAGGAGGTCACTGGTGACGTGGTTAGCTACCTCACACCACAGGTGCTCTTGTGTTGGCAGGGAGCTAAGACCATAAACACTTAAGCCTCCAAAACAAAGAAGCATCTTGCACATGGGCAAGGTGAGACAACCCTCCTATCCTCCCCAGACACTAGACGAAATGTCTACCTTACCTGCTCTGGGGTCAGATGGTACATCAGTTTCCAGTGCTGTCAGCCTGGTATCTTTCATGGTCACTGGAGGGAAAAAACACATACATACGTATTTATAGTAACCATAAAATGAAGGAAAACCTGAGACCTAATGAGAAGGGAGCTTAGATTGGTCTAGCACAACTCTGCCCCACTATCCTTGGCAGGTGGTCACCTGCTTCCCAGAGCACTGACCTCCTCTACTGCTCTAGAAAGGAGCTCTAGAACTTCCTCTCCTGTGCACTATCAACAAGAGGGCACGGTGGCTCTAGAATAGAGTCCCTCTCTTACTCTTACTAGCTTATAGCCTTGGGCTGTTCACTAAGTCACTAATGTCTTGCCTTGAGTTATTTTCTATGAAGTGACAATGTCCTCAACCTCAACACCCACACAGGATGTGGAGCTCCAAGTGAGGACGTCACAAGAGTGGGTATAGTGGCGAGTTAGCAAAGCACTTAGTGGGCCTGCATCATCACCCTTTCACAGCCCACACTCCTCCTCAGCCCTGCTATGTTGCCTTCAGAGCATGTAAATTCCCCAGTCAAGATGAAGGCATCAGATCCCTCACTCAAGCACCAGGTACATCCAGCCACACACCTAAAAAACTCCACCTTGCCCCCTCCTCAGCTAACTCTTCATTCTTCCTAGGCCTTCTCTACCCTCCCACTGCCATGCTCCATCAGGCCAGGCTCCTGATCCACCAGCAGCCTGTACTGGTCACTTCCTGAAGCCTCATTAAGTGTGAGGAACTGTTGGACACACTGGGGAGCAACTGCAGCCTACTCCATACTTAGCCCTAACAGCTGCCACAGCGGCTGGTAAATGTACAAAGCCTGATTCTGCCTTCCAGCAGCACAGACTAAGTCTAATCCTACCAGACAGGAATAAAATGTTTCAACAGCACTTCTCTACTTTTCTTCCCTTCTACCCTACTTCTGTCTGTGCTATTCATTATCCATGTCAAAAAAAGTATATATATATATAAATATATTCTAGTTTGGTTTTAAACCATGAGCCCTTCAGAACCAGTGAGATGGCTCAGAGGGTACAGGCTCTTTGATCCCCAAAGACCTACATGGTTGGTAGGAGAGAGCCAACTCCTTTCAATTGTCCTCTGACCTCTACACATGAACAGTGGTGTGTGTACATACATACATACATAAATACATACATACATACATACATAACAAATAAATATGCAACTTAAATCATTTTTCAAAATATATGGGTCCTTAGACCCAAGTTTAGGGATTATTTGATTGGAAGACTGTAAATTCCATAAGGACAGGGGTCACATGTTTGAGACACCCAGGACTATCTTGGTACCTAGTACACAAAAGGCAAATTATACCCGTTCAATCTGTTTCCTAGGATACCACTAATGTCTCTGACTGCCAGTCCTGGCTCCACACCAGAGACATTGACTTACATGGGGTAGAGGACAAGCTCTGGAATACACAGTGCTGGTCAAAGTCAAACAACAGGATTGAACACCTCTCCAACACAGTCTCTGCCCTAGTGACAGGATGATCACAGTACCACATGGCACACATTCAGGGAGCCATGCCAAGTGTTTCAGCAGCCACTGAAAATGCTGCTGGCCACTGGTCCTACAAAAGGTCTGGCCAGACCCTGCCAGTAAGAACTGCTACCTAACTGCTTCTATCCCACTAAGTAATAGGGCTGAGCTGGTGCAGAGCCTCTCATCTTCAGAGCCTGAAATCTCAGTCAGTGGTCACACTGCCTTCTTCTAACACTCAGATCTTCTACCTGAAAAGAGTACGTAAGGCGAGGAGAACGTTAGGATGCAGTAAGGAGAGATCCTGCAGCGTGCCCAGCTAAGGCCACTTTCCTAGGCAGAATACTACTACAGGAACCTGAGTGGGGTACGTCTCAACTTTAAGACTTCATTTCTTTATCATTATGCTTAACAGTAAAGTACTGAGACTGGATTGCATCAGTTGTCCATGGCACATTAGAGCCTACCTACTAGTATTCTATTTTTTAAGTGTTCACTTATTCATTTATACTCACATCTTGACATGGGAGGGGAGCTCTACTGGGCATAATACTCACATCAGTAAAGTGAGATGGGAAGCATGAGTCTCCGTGGAAATGAGGGGTGTGGATGGAAACACTCACAGAACACAGAGCAACATCAGCTCCTACTTCTTCAAAAGAGGAGAAAAGGAAAATGTCCGAGATCTTCAGAGTTTTCCTTCCTTGATAGTCGATGTAAAAGCCATGCTAACTGTAACTTCATTTCTATAAGCAATCTTTTTGGGTAAAAATAAAAGGTAGGCATGAGGAAGACAAGGGCTTTGTGTGTCAGCACAGTGAGAACAGAAAGAACAATGGTTGGTTTTCACAATTTATCTTAATTAATTTCAATGTTTAGATATTGCCAGATTGTTTATGTGTCTGGAATTAAACATGAACTCCAGAGCAATGGCTGTCATTAGCAGCAGCACCTGCATAAATCTTTTCACTACTTTTGTCAGGACAGTGGCTCAGATAAAATGACTAACTATATATCATCACCTCAGGAAGCTTTGTACCCACTGGTCTATAATAATCAAAAGCAGCTTCCAGTATCCATAAGGGTATCTCTAAATGTAACCTGTCTTCACTGGTCTTTGCTTTATCTATAAAAACCTAAAGGCAATTCAGACAGAATCCTGCATAAACAGACTCCTGCATCATTAAGTATACTTGAGACATAGCAAAACTGTTACACAACTGTATTTGGTCTAGCTCAGGAACTCAAAGGTGACTGAAGAGTAATATCCTATCAACTGAACTAAATGCTCTCAGCACTAATGCACCCAAACAGATTAGACACTTGATTTAATTCTCTCTCTCTGGATGCAAAAGGAAGAAAGGGTAAAAGACCTGATGATAAGTGTGTGATTTACTGTCTTAGCAACTGTAGAATCTCTCAAGGTCACAGAAGCCAGCACAAAAGAGCTCCAACACACCAGGCTATCTGCTTATAATTTCTGTCCTGTGAGTCCTCAGTGGACAATGGACAGGTCACAAAGCTTACTCAACTCAAAAGGTGACAAGCCCTCTAGTCACAGGCCCACAGAGCCACAGCTAGGTTCCACAAGGCATATTTTTTTCTTCAGTTAATAGTTTAATTTTGAATATTAGCATGAACAAAATTATATACCAAGAAAATGCATGCAGGCTAGACACGGTGATGTACACCTGTGATCAGGCAGAGACAGTCAGACTGTAGCAAATCCCAGCCTGAGCAGCAAAGCAAATCTCAAAAAAGCAATGAAACAAAATAAGAGATACCACATGCATATTTCAAGTAATCAACACATAAAGCCTCCCTAAACAGAAACAGTGCAGGGCAGCTGAGTACAACAGGTCATGCATGTAACTGCAGCACTAGGAAACTGAGGCAGGATTCTGAAAAATCTCAAGGCCAGCCTGGACAGTATAGATTGGTGAAAGCTTTACATGGGACGGAGTGAGAACCTGTCTCAAACAACAAAATGAACAAAAAAGAAAAAGTCTAGGGTAGAAAGGCACAGGGCTTGATAGCACAGGGCAGTAGTGCTTCTCCAAGTGTAGTCCCCACATCACCAGCAGTACCCAGGAACTGACTAGAAATGATTGTTCTTAAAGAGGGAGGGAGACAAGGAACAATGAATGGGAAGGCAGGCAAGTTCCTGAGCCTTGACCTGGATCTGTGGATGAATCTTAGGCAATGAACCTTTGAGGTGATTCCAACAGCACCAAAGGTCAAGAACCAGGGATGGGGTGGGGGCTTCTGGAGAGATGTCTCAGCAGTTAAGTGCACTGCTGTTGTTACAGAAGAACCAGGTTCAGTTCCCAGTACCCATATGGCAGCTCACAACCATCTGTAATTCCAGTTCAAGATTACTGAAGCCATCTTCCAGACTCCATAGGCAACTGGACACATCTGATGCAAATATACACACTCTGGTACACACACAAATTTAAAAAATAATACTGAACTAGATTTTGGTGGGGGTGGGGTACAATAAAGAAAACCCAGAGAGAAGAAAGTGGTGAAGATAAGAGACAATAAGGGAAAAACCTATATGCAAAAATCTTGGGAAAACATAACGAGGTCCACCAGGTGCCAGCACAGACTGAATGCCAAGCCAACATTAGTATGTCACATGCCTCAGTCTTTACAAATTTTTGTTTGTTTTTGTTTGTCTGAGACAAGGTCTCATTGCATAGCCCTGGCTGGTCTGGAAAGCTCTATGTAGGCCCAGAGCTCACAGAGATCCTCCTTCCTCCACCTCCTGAGTAATGGGACTAAAGATGTGTGCCACCACTTTTTAAGTATGATACCTAAGGCTGAATTCCTAGTAAAGCATAAAGAATCATCCAATACAGAAATTTAAGAAAGTGACTTGTAACACAACAGCATGTATCCTCACCTTCGAAAGGTAGCCCTTGGGGCTGAGGCTACAGCTTAGCTAGTATGAGTGAGAGTCAGCCTCCTCCTCTGTCCATCTCCACCCCCCCCCACTGCCCCAACTAGCAGGCTCATATATTTGAATACTTGGTCCCCAGTGCTAGAACAGTCTGGGAAGGAGTAGGAGGTCTGGTCTTGGAGGAGAGTTGTCACTCAGGGTGGGTTTGAGGTTCCAAAAGCCCACACCATTGCCAGTTAGCAGTTAGCTCCTCTTCTCATGTTCTTTCTCATTCATAGTCCCTCTCCCTCTCCTCTTCTCCTCTCTTCTCCTCTCCTCTCCTCTCCTCTCCCTCTTTCCTCTCCTCTCCTCTCTCTCCTCTCTTCTTTCTCCCCCTCTTATGCTTGTGGATCAGATACAAGTGCTCAACTACTGCCCTGGCACCATGCTTGCCTACCTGCATGCTGCCATGCTTCCCTCCATCGTATCCATGTACCCTACCTCTCTGGAACCATGAGCCTCAAATTAAATACTTTCTAGTATAAATTCCCTTAGTCAAATAAGAAGTAACTAAGAATCTGGAGAAGAATCTGCCTGGAAGGCAGGAGTATCTAAGTTTGATCCGAGTATCCATATAAAGCTAGGTGCAATGGCACACATAAAGCCCAGTGCTAGAGTAGAGGGAGGCACCCTAAGGTTCAGTGGTCAGCAAGTCTAGCTTAGCGGGTGGGTTCTGGGCCAGTGATAGACCCTGAGATGGTGTTCCTGAGATGATACCTGAGATTGTACTCTGGCCTCCACATGTGTGTGTGCACACTCATGCACACAGCACACACTAAATAAATGGTGGGGCTAGTAATGCAGCACAGTTGACAGAGTACTTACCTGCCTTGTACCAAGTCCCTTCATTCACTCCAGTATTGCAATAAAATAAGTACATAAGAAAATGTAAAAGTAGGCCTTTCCTTCCTACCAGTTCTTTAAACAAAAGTTTTTTATAAAGCCCAAGTATGTAGGGTTTGCTGGGGTTTTTTATTGTTGTTGTTGTTTTGTTTTTGCCTTTTAATATGTGCTTTGCCTGAATGTCTGTCTGTGTACTACAACTGTGCTTGGTTCCTGCAGAGACCAAAAGACTGTGTCGGATCTGCTGGAACTGGAGCTACAGATGGTTGTGAACCCTTATGTGTGGACACCAAGAATTGAACCCAGGTCCTCTTAACCACTTAGCCAGTCTAAACGTGGTTTTAAGAGCAGTAAACTATCTAGAATGACTAGCTGGGCTCTAAGCAAGGTTTATAACACTTCTAACACTGGTTCTAAAATCCCATTATATACATTCATTTTGCGTTGATCGGATATCAATTGCAGAGATTAGCTCATAGATTTTTACAGACCTTAAAAGAAGAATAGATTTGCTCCCACCACAAAAAAGAGTTTTAAAACCACTACTTAGCCAAACATGACTGTGCATAACAGTAATCTCAAAAATCAGGAGGTGGAGACAGGAGGATTAGAAACTCAAGGAAAGCCTTGCCTACACAGTAATTCAGGACTGGCCTAAATAAATAAAATAAAAATCCTACTGACCCATGGGTTAGTTTAGGAGATTGGGCAGTTTATCTCAATGCAACATTAAATACTTGGGTTCTAAAGCCAATCAAAGTTCATCTTCTAGCTCAGCAAATCTCAGAATCTTTTTCTATCCTCCTCAAGGTTATAGGAAGAATAAAGGGGGTCAGACATGAAAACACTTAGCTGTTCTTGCTACATAACAAACTTTTATAACAATGTTACCACTAAACAAAAGGTATTGCAGAGTACAGAGTGTTTAGCAGCACAGGCATTTACTAACAGGTATCTGAAACACTAATAAAACCATTCTGTAACTTAAAACTGATACACTTCAAACTTGCTACTGTTCTCTGTGAGGGACACAATGTAGCGTAAGTTTAACCACTATAGGCAAAAACCCACCGCATCCATCCTCCATCACCACCCTGCTCTGCCCTACGGAATCACCAGCATAAGACAAGGTCAGCATTATGACCCCACAGCCCTATTTATTCACATCATGACCTGGGAGATTCAGGTCATGCCTTGTTTGGGAATAATGCTGTGTGTGTGTAAGTCACTTTATTCATCAGATGTCAATCTAAAGTCATTTAGCTATAAAATATATCCTTTTACTTTACTTTTTCTATTTTCTTGTATACCACCCCCCCCAAAAAAAAGGAGGAATTAGAGGAAACTGACAAGGTCCTAAGGTCACATATCTTTTATATGTATGTAAATATGTGTATCTTCTTATTCTTTCTAATTAAAATTGACATTAAATTAGTAATTTTTAGTAACTACAGATTTAAGAAGTAAAAGAAAAATTAAGCTCAAATTACTTTATGGGAAATCTCAGTTAAATGAGTATGCACACCAAAAACATTGAGTACACACACAAGACTCTATTACATAGTTATCAAATGATTATTTTTAAAACACACATGTTCAAAACAACAACAAAATCTTCAACTATTTCATATACTTTTCTTTCATGCCTGTAGCAATAAGACTTGTCTTTAAAAGAGAGATTTATAAGAGAACATGCAGGGAAACATTGTTTAAAGGTAAACAACCTCACTGTCCCATCCAGCCCAGGAGTCACTCATTTTCTTTGTCATTATAGAACTATTAAAATAGAGTCAAGACCAATTAGCATCATCAGAGTATTTACTAAAGCCCAGGAAGACTTTGAATCACAGAAATCTGGCCTTAAGGATATCCAGTCAGTTCCAAACGTAAATACTCACTCAGTACAGCACTGGAATTCAATAATAATAATAATAATAATACCTGCAGCCTTGAAAACTTTGAAGGTAGATAGAATAGATCAAGCCAGCTGTGTGCAAATTTCAAATTCACCACAACTTCACAAACAGGCTAGAAGATAGCTTCTGCAATAAATTATAAATTGAAAAAAACAAATAGCCAAAATGATATTTTAAGTCCATAGTCACCAACCTCTTTGGTACACAGAAACAGACTTCTCCCCACCCCCCCAAAAAATACAAAAATACAAAAAAGGCATGCACAGAGTATCTATCCTCAAGGACAGAGTACATAGGTATACCTACTATAGGGCCAGATATTAGGTACACCGAGGGTCTGACAAATTCCTTTGGGATTCTTTGCTTCTGACAATTCTGTTCTTCTGTAAACATTACATATTCAGGATTGTATTAGATCTGTCCTGGCCAGACTGTTCAGTTTTATCTCACAAGACTGCACAGAAAGCATCACACCACAGCAGCAGCAGGACCAGGTAACCTGCTCTTAAGCCAATGAGGAAGAATGCCGCTGAGACACAAGACTGTAGACACTTCAGTTTATTAAAAACATGCAAGAAGCTGGCAGCCCGTTTCGTTCTACCTAGGAATTTAGGGACACACCAAGTATTCATGACACCAAGAGATGCACGGAGCTAAGAAAGCTTACATCATCTGCCCTTCTAGCCCCATGATGTAAGAGTGTTTTTAGAGAAGATATTAACTTTAGTAAGAAGGTATTTTCTGTTCACATCCTCTATAAATACCCCTTACATTTACACCAGGTGGTTAGAAAAGTCTGAACAGCCTCGTTTGCCTGATGTATGACTGTTAAAGGGGCATTTCCTTACAAAACTCTAAATCAGTTCTCCTATTTGCATATCCCAGGTTTATTCAGTGACACGCAACTTAAGAATCACAGGTGGGTTGCTCAGTAAATCAAAGGTTCCCAGATTAGGCTCTGTGATGCTTCTTGGAATTTACCACCACACACTCCCAGTCTGTTTGAATGCAGATGACTCCAGCTTGATCCTAAAGTTATAAATCAAAATATCTCTCAAGAGCATTAGTCTATTTTAGTACTTTAACAGCTTACGCTAGGTAAAGTGAAATGCTAATTCTATACTTGTGTTTTTAAGTAAGGGTTTCAGCTTATTTTTTCTTCAGTGAATACCATCGGTTTTATGGAAAAATACAAAATACTTTGTAATCTAATATGGATTAACAAATTCATGGTGCTGTAAAAAACAAAAGCATAAGACATACAAACCAAATGCACCCTGTTCAAAATCAATCTCTCTCTCTCTCACACACACACACACACACACACACACTCACACACAACCCTATCTTGGCCAAATGATTGACTACACTCACTTAATAACAGGCCAGCTTTAATCAAATAACAGACAAATGGAACCAGTCAGACCTCAATTCCAGTGCTGTCTCAGACTAGGGGGGTGTGACCTTGGGCAAATTATCCCAATCTCTCCAGGCCTCAGTTTCTTCATCTAGAAAGACTGCAGATTGCTTCTCCTTTGTCCAGAACCAAAGACAGGATGGCTACTAAGCATTTCCAATAGTGCCCGGTCACACAGGCAGTCCCTATTCCCCCCACCCCCAAATACGATAGTTACTGGCGGACCACACTCCCCGCCATCCCCACTTCTCTCCCATCCCAAATCCAAAACGCAAGAAGCCAAACTCCTTTAACCCACAACACAAGAAAGTGCTTGGATTCTAAAAAGGTGTCTGGGACGGCAGGCAGCCGGTTCTCCAGTTCCTCAAATGAATGAATGAGCGTTCTGCAGTGGCTGGGCAGGTAGCTATCTCTAACGAGCACCTCTGCCGACTTGGAGGTAACTGTCTTTCAGTATCAATTAAACACCCACAAGTACACTCAGAGCCAAGCACTCGGCCGTGCACACTCTCACCGAGACAGCAGGCGCTGGGCAGCCTCGGGTGCCCACAGGCGGCCTTCATTCATTCTCCACCCCCAACCCCGGCGGCTGCTGTCGAGTCTCCGGCCGCGACCCCACCCCCGGGTCCCCCTGCTCCGCCCGGGGTCTCTGACCTGCGCCGCGCACCTCCGCGGGAGCCTGTCACCGCAGCAAGCGAGGGGGTCGGGTTAGCGGGGCCACCTCGGGCCCCGGAGCTGCAACTATCCATGCCTTCGGACGGACCAGGCCCGCCTCAGTTCCCCGGGCCCCACCAGCCCAAGCCGAGACCCGCCGGAGCCAGCGCGCGATGAGGGCGAGGAAGAACCTCCTTGAACCCCCTTCCCCGGACCCCCGACTCGGCCAACGCGCTCCGCAGCGCCCCGCAGCGTGAGGTCACGCTGCCAGGGCTGCCCCGAAAAGCCCACACGGAAAAGAAGGGGAAACACCCCCGTACTCACCCACCGTCTCCTCCCCCTCAGCTGTTTACCTCACAGTCCCTCCAGTCTACAGGGCGCCGCCATCTTGGACGCGCAGCACCTCCCCCTGGAGTGAAGCGTCTCCGAACGGTGGAGGCCTCCGCTATGAAAAAGAGTCCCTATTCGGGTCTCTCCTACGCCCCAAGATTAATGCCAGATGACCAAAGTCTCATTCTTTCCAGACGGGACAGGATATACCACTTATGACGATACAAACTGACTGAGAAAAATAAAACCGACAGAGATTTTAATGTGGGGGCGGGAACGGCGGAAGGATCGCGAAGGTGGGGGCCACTGAGAGATCTTGTGACTCTGAAGGAGGCCGAAAGAAGTGCCGGTGGAGAGGGCGGAGCCACGAGAGCGGCCGAGGGGTGGGGTGGGGTGGGGTAGGGAGGGGCGGCCACGTGACGGTGACAGGAGGCGCGCGCTCTTAGCAAGCATAGTCAAAAACAAGCTGGCAGGGCTAGGCGCAGTGGAGAGCGCTGGCCATCCGAGCCAAGCACCTCTCTCTGTCTTTGGCACATCTGCCACCTTTGGGGTCTCTCTGTGGGCATTTCTATTTCCCAAGGAGCCTCTGGGATCCGCTTGGATGGACGACCTGTCAATCACAGCAAAAAGGATGGGGCTTCTTTTTCTCCCACTTTTTCCTTTGCAGAAGTGAGTCTGTGGAGTGACTTGTAGAGGCCAGCCTTAGTTAGAGGATGCAGTTTATGTTGTAAAGTCAGAATACCTTGATTTGTTTGCATGCCTTGACAAGGTGTCAAGTCTTTTCAAGCCTCGTTTTCTTCCTCTGAAATGGCAAGTTAAAGAAGCAAAGAGCTACAGCGTGTAAAGATACTGGGTCCCATGCCTAATAAGTGCTCATTGGCAGGATAGGATAAACAAGAGAGGGAGAGTGGAGCTTTGCGCTACCAGTTGTAGTGCAAAGCTTTTTAGAGGGATATCAGAATGTATTTTGTTTTCATTTGCTGTCGTTTTCACTATTTATATTATTTTTAATTAATTATGTATTTATTAAGGTTTTCTGAGACAGAGTTTCTCTGTGTAGCCCTGCCCGTCCTGGAACTTGCTTTGTAGACCAAGCTGACCTGGAAGTCAAGAGATTCTCCCTCTGCCTTCCGAGTGCTGGCTTCTGTGAGCTGTCACCACCTGGCATTTGTTTTGGTTTGTTGTTGCTGTATTTCGTTGTTTTTTTTTTGTTTTTGTTTGGATTGGGTTTGAGGGTTTTATTATATTTAAACTTATATAAAAGATGATAAGCAGGAGCTGGAGAAATGGCTGTGCCGTTAAGAGCGTTTGCTGTTCTTGGAGAGGACCGAGGTTAGATTCCTAGGATCCATGTGGCAGCTCCCAACCACCTGTCACTCCAGTTCAAGGAGATCTATCGCCCGCTCTGGCTTTCTTGGGAACTAGGACTGCTCGCCTGAACATACATACATGAGGCTCTCATTCACGTACTTAAGCTAATTGAGAGGGGACAGAGGAGGGGGAGACATCTTAATAAAAATAAAACTCAAAGTACGTTAAACTTCCACAAGACTCAGTAGCACTGTGGAAATTCTATTTACTTCTGAGACAGGGTCTGAGTCTC
Organism: Grammomys surdaster; assembly: GCF_004785775.1. Lineage (NCBI taxonomy): Eukaryota > Metazoa > Chordata > Mammalia > Rodentia > Muridae > Grammomys > Grammomys surdaster. The sequence goes on from NW_021620941.1 coordinate 5,627,346, forward strand.
TGCAGCCCAGGCTGGTTTTGAACTAGAGATTCTCTTGACTCAGCCCCTTTTCACTGCTTGGATTACAGAAATGCACTGCCATGTGATGAAGACCATGACCAAAAACAACTTAGGGAGGAAAGCGTTGATTTCTTCTCACAGCTTCTAGTCCATCATGAAGAGAAGTCCTGGCAGGAACTCCAGACAGGACCGTGGAGGAGCACTGCTTCCTGTCTTGCTCTATGGCTCCCACTGCTTGACCTTTCATACAGTGCAAGACACTACCCACAGTGGGCGGAGCCCTCTAACGTCAGTCACAGGCCTATCTGATGGAGGCATTTTCTTAGTTGAGATTACCTCTTCCCAGATGATCCCAGTTTATGTTGAACTGACCAAAATGAACAAACGACTTAGCCAACACAACTGCCTACTCTCAGGTTGGATTCTACATAAAAGCTGATTTTTGTTAAATAGGAGTAGGAGAGGTGGTTGCAAAGAGAATAACATCCCAGACACAGGGTGTTGAGGTTTATAAAATGCAGTAGTATAGTGCAGCAGAATAGAGTACCTCAATGGGCCCTGCCAAGGTGTCCCCTGAAGAATCAGCCATGCAATAGACGTAATATAGAAAAGGGTTTATTGGTGGGATGGAAAGGGGACCTGGAGAAGGGGGGTAAAGACAGAAAAAGGAGGGGGAATAGAGGAGAGAGAGAGGAGAGAAAGAGAGAAAGAGAGGAAGAGGCCAGCTGGGGACACGTGGGGAGGAGTGGGGATGGAGAGGGGAGGATAGAGAGAGAAGTGGGGGAAAGGAGAAGTAACAAGAGGTCTTGTGTGTAGTTCCTGGCTCATACCTGGCAGGTGGGGACACAAGCTGCTGCTAGGTAACTGTTGGGCAGAGCCTAGAGGAATTGCTAACACGGGAAGCGGAAGAACAAGACCCTTGCAGCAAGATAATTCTTGGTGAGTTGCAGAAATAAGTTTGGAGACTTATTGGGTCTCAATTCAATATGGCCTGGGAGAAGAAAACAGGTGTCTGAGTAACCACATAGCTAGTGGGGCTGTCTGAATGTTGAAGCCCTAAATGAGTTTTGCTAAGGCTACTGTTTGACTCCTGGTAGGGGTCCTCTGGGAGAATTAGAAAAATGCATTCTTTCTAGGTCCACTGGACATGAGCAGAGTCCAGCCTATATCGTGGCTTTCTCCCTTATTTCCATCCCATCTTCATGGCCTTTTAACATGAGGTCTTGAGGTACAAGGGCTTCCTAGAAAGGTACAATGATGCCCCGGGTCTGCTATTGTCATAGAGGTAGATGGGAGACAGTATAGATTCCAACCAGAGTTTGGATGCAGGTTTCCCATCATACTAACCGGGCAAGCCTTTGTCTCCACACACACCACAAGGAATGATGCCTAAAGACGTGGGGACAAATCCAGTATCCCCTTACAATGTAGACAGTGCACAGCCTCATTCAGTTATTGTCAAGTTTGTTCAACCTGTGCTCACTGTAGACAGAGCATCTGTTAGTCCCCAGACCTGGTCTACATTTTGTACATTTGAGCTGTCCAAGCACAAGTCCCTAGGGACAGTTCAGGGAAGGAAAGGTGAGGGCTTGCAAGTCTCTCAACTCCATAAGCCATTTCACAAGAGTGGGTCCTTGTCTTTACATTCGCACCAGTGTGAGGATTCAAGTATGCTTAGAGATTTCTGAGACCATTAGGGGCTGGGAGATCCACGGGGCTTAAGGAATGGGGGGGGGTGCGGGGGTCCCCTTCCAGCCCTGCTTCCCTCAGCTTGCTGACCTCATGGGGATGGAACGTTCTCACAGGCAGCTGGGAGCAGTGAGGTGCTGAACTCAGGGATGCTTGAGAGAGGCCATAGCCACATTGTTACTGTTTATATGGTGTCTGGAAGAAGAATGGGAATTGTTGCCAGGATATGGACCACCAGGGACTGCTGAGGGGAGGCCAAGAATCCAGGCAGAGATTGACAGCCTGGCTAGTAGCTGTTTTACCAATCTGAGGAGCTGCTCATCAGACTGTCTCTCTTCACACAGCACCCTAGAGCCTCCCTGTGGCAGGGGCCCCCTAAATGTGACCAGTGTGGGCAGATGGTGTTGATTTGATGCAGATTGTGGACATCTGTCACTTTAGTCTGTGCATCGTCTTCTCCCTTCTGAGGAGGTGAATTGTCATCCCCCTTTCTACTTGTGGTAGTGGCCCTGGCCGTCATAGCACAGGCCACTAAACATGGATGAGGCGAGATTCCTATCTTCCAGCTCTGCTGAACTGTTTGAACACGTGACTGGAAGATTTGTATGAAACTTTCCTACCAGCACAACTGCCTTCTCCAGCTCCATAGACTGTCCTATATGGGCTTGTTGACTTGCCATTCCTTCATGGAAGGAGTAGGCAGAGAGGGTCACTGGCTCCTCACTTGAGCATCTAGCCACTCCTTCCACTCAGTTATATGCAATTTATTCTAATGGCTCCTGGCTCCGGATCTCAGGGAGGGGCTGGAAAATATAAGCTTGGAAGAGAATGGGAAGAGGGCTTTATCTACACAGGAATGGAGGAGCCATTGTCCATGCTGGGTACGGACTTTCCATCATGACTCCTCTAGGGTTACCCATACTTCTTCCATAACCCCTAAGCCATGGTCTTGTAAGCCTTATAAACTCACTAGTTCACTACAGTGAACTTTGGTTGCTGAAACTCTAGAAGGAGGCGTTGGGAGGCGTTGCTTTGTCCCCACTCCCAACCCAAGGAGCAAATCCTTGTAAAAGCGCTTAACCAACAAAAGTACTTCCCTGGGTGTTTAAATACAAGCTTATGAAAAGATATTTCCTCCTTTTTTTCTGAGTTCACTAAACCAGGATAGGGAGGCTGTGGCTTCTTCCTTTCTGTGTACCATGTAGCAAACTATACAAGAATTCAGTCCCCCACAAAAAAAAAAACCACAACAACAACAACAACAAAAAAAAAACAGAGTCCTAGGAGATCATTTTTGATGTACAAGAATAAGGGTTTATATTTGCCCCCAAGAACTCACATAACAAAGCCAGGCATGGTGGCACACCCTTGTGATCTCATTCCTTGGGAGGCAGAAGAGGGTTGGGTAGAAAAGCCCACAGTCCCTGGTCCCTGTGAGTGGGAGCTGACCACAGCTCCACAGCACCCTGGGCATCAGAGAGGAAGCCCTCAAGAGTCTTGCTGGAGAAGGCAAGAGCCCTGACCCAGAGGAATACAGATTTAATGACAAGAAACCCAAAGCCCTAAAAGACAAAGAACAGCTTGTAGGACATAAGGCTTGTAGGACATAAGGACATGCCTCCTGCCTCAGGGTAGAAAATATTACTGTGTTTTTCAGTGCGTTACTTTTACTGACACTGGCTTTGGACAAGAAGCACAGGCCTACTGTGACCATGACCGTTGTCTTTTCCTGGATCATACCTCTAAGACTCAGCTCCAAGTTAACAGCTACAAGGACTTCCATGGTAGCACAATGACCTGAGCGTTCTCCATGGCCATGGCCACCTCTGTTTCTTCAGTCCGGCTCTGTACTCAGAGAGTGTGGTATGGGTTCATCTCCCACCAAATTTAACCGTTCTGTTGCTCCCAGTCAGTGAGACAACCACCTTTAAACATTTCAAATCAAGGTTAAAAAAGAAAAAAGAAAAAACAGACCTGGGCTAGGTCTGGTTAAGAGCGTTTGCTGTCCCTGCACAGAACAAACTGCCTGTAACTCCTGGGGGTCCAACACCCTCTTCTGGCACCGTCTCATCCTTGAGCACTTTCACTCACATGTGTACACTGTGGGAAAACACTGGAACCAAAAAGGTCTTGGGGGAGGGGGGAAGAATTGATTTCACCTTACATCTCTAGGTCATGTCCATCAGTAAATGGAATTCAAGGCAGCCACTTGGAGGAATACTGCTTATTGGTTTGCTTTCCATGACTTGTTCAGCTTTCTTTCTTATATAGCTGCATAGGGATTGGCACCACCCACAGTGGACCCACATCAAGCATTAATCAAGAAAGCACCACACGGGCTTGCCTACATGCCAATCTCATGGATGCATTTGCTCAACTGAAGTTCCCCTCCTCTCAGTTGATTCTAGCTTGTGTCAAGTTGATTTAAAACAAAACAAAATAAACTGGTAGTGCCTTTAATCCCAGCACTTGGGAGGCAGAGGCAGGCGGATTTCTGAGTTCGAGGCCAGCCTGGTCTACAGAGTGAGTTCCAGGACAGCCAGGGCTACACAGAGAAACCCTGTCTCGAATAACAACAAAAAAAAAAGAAAGAAAGAAAGAAAGAAAGAAAGAATCAATTACTTGCTGAGTGTAGTGGAGTAATCCCAGCACTTGGGAAGCAAAGACAGGTAGATCTCTGAGTTTGAGGCCAACCTGGTCCACAGGGAAGGACAGCCAGAACTACATAGAGAAATGCTATCTAAGTTAAAGTAAAGACTCAGTTATACTGGGAGCTACAAAGATGGCTCCATGGTTAGGAGCACCTGCTCCCCTTGCTGAGAACCCACATGACAGGTCACAACCTGTGACCAAAGACATCTGCATACACACAAGCACATGCCTCAACACAGATGTACATATATTCATATAATTAAAAATAAATATTTTTAATATTTACTTGTGGTTTTTCAAGACAGGGTTTCTCTGTGTAGCTTTGGCTATCTTGGAACTCCCTCTATAGACTAGGCTGGCCTCGAACTCAGAGATCTTCCAGTCTACCTCCCTAATGCTGAGACTAAAGGCATGCACCACCATATATATATATATATTATATTTTGTTTTGAGATAGAGTCTTACTATGTAGCCATTGACACGTGGAACTCAATATATAGACCAAGAGTTTATGCCTGCCTCTTCCTTCCAAATGCTGGGATGAAAGATATGCACTACTGTACCCAGCTTAGGATCAACTACGTTTTTAATGTAAGTAGATGCTTTGCCTGCATGTATGCCTGTGCACCATATACATTCTTGGTGCCCATGGAGTCCAGAAGAGGGTGTAAGATCCCCTGGAACTGGAGTTACAGACAGTTGTGGACTGCCACAAAGGTGCTGGGAACTGAACTCACGTCTTCTTCAAGAGCAGCCTCTTACCCACTGAGCCATCTGTCCAGCCTCAAACCTACTTTCCTACTTTGTGTGTGTGTGTGTGTTTGTGTGTGTGTGTGTGGGGGGGGTTCTTTCTACATAGCCCTGGTTGTCATGGAACTTACTATATAGACCAGGCTCGCCTCAAACTTGCAGAGATACAACTACCTCTGCCTTTGAAATACTAGGATTAAAGGTGTGTGCCACCATGCCTGCCTTCTCAAATCTACTTTTTAAAGAAAGAAATACATTGAGAAAATGTATTTGTTTAGATGTTCACTCCCCATTCCTAGCATCCATCCTTTCTTATTTTTTAAGACTTATTTTATGTGTGTGAGTGCCCCATCTGCACATATGCTTGCATGCCAAAAGAGGGCATCATATCCCAGAATAGATGGTTGTGAGGCACCCTGTGGCTGCTGGGAATTGAACTTCCTCTGAAAGAGCTGGCAGTGCTCCTACCCTCTGAGCCATCTCTCCAGCCCACATCTGTCATTTTTTAATGCAGATCTACATTCTCATCTGCACAGTTTCCCTTCTCTCACCACTGGGCTGAATCTCAACCCCTCATTAAGGTTCTTAACATAACTGTTGACTGAGGGGTTCTAAAGTGTCCTGAGTATAAGAGTTCTCTAGGAAAATTGAACACACACACACACACACACACACAGAGAGAGAGAGAGAGAGAGAGAGAGAGAGAGAGAGAGAGAGAGAGATCCTTGGCCGATACTATTATGGAGCCTAGGAAGTCCAAACTCTGCAGGGTGTGTTTGCAAGTTGCCAAAAAGAAAAGAAAAAGAAATGTTGCAGGTCAAGTCCAAAGGGCAACTATAGCAGAACTTGCCCCAGGTTGATGGAGAGGAGTCTGTTCTATTCAACCTTGCTCCAGTTTGTCATGACCCACCCACTTTATGGTACAAAATGTTCTTTGCTCATAGGCCACTGATGTAAATGCTAATCTTATTCAAAGTGCTCTCACAGAACATCCAGAATAATGATTGATCACACTTGATCCCTCAGAAGTACAGCAGAGGGATACTCATGAAGTTTATAGACCAGAGAGACAGGGACCTTTAAGGCGATTATAATACCACCCAGCAGGCGTTCCAGGAGACTTAAACAAAGAGCACTGTAAAGGCACACCCCCCCAACACCTCTCTTGCTGCTGACAACACTTCAAATGTGGAGAAGAGCAGTTATCCAGGAAAACAGAAGCCTGTTAAGACCAGTCTAGGAACGGCAAGAAAGGAACAAGAATACTGGAGCAGCCAGGAAGCTGCTGGCATAGCTGGGCTAGGAGAAACAGGAAACAAGACACATGTGACATGAACCAAAACCCTATGCTGTTCGGAGCTTTTGCATGTGTACATGTAACCTTCAGAGCAACCCAAACCAGTATATAAAACTGTATAAAAAAAAAATTGAGTAAACTGGGTGGTGGCGTACGCCTTTAATCCCAGCACTTAGGAAACAGAGGCAGGCGGGTTTCTTGAGTTCAAGCCCAGCCTGGTCTACAGAGTCAGTTCCAGGACAGCTAGGGCCACACAGAGAAACCCTGTCTTGGAGAAGAAGAAAAAGAAGGAGGAGGAAGAGGAGGAGGAGGAGGAGGAGGAGGAGGAGGAGGAGGAGGAGGAGGAGGAAGAGACAAAGACAAAGACAAAGACAAAGAAGAAAAGAAAATGGTGACAGAGTCTGTCCTCAGTCATCAGTTAATGGGCCTATGCAGGGACCGCTGGAGATGTGAGCAGGCCAAGTCCTGAAGAGCCCAGCATGTGAAGGCACTTCATCCTGATGGCTGCTGGACTGTGGACAATGGAGAGAGGAGTCAGGGCCATTTCAGACTGGACTGGCAAGCTCCAGTTTTAGAGAAAGACCCTGTCAAAAACAATCAAACCAATGTGGGGATTAACTGAAGAAATACCTGAAGTTGTCCTCTGATTTTCACATGGGTAATGGGCACTTCCTGCGCGCGCGC
>NW_021620941.1:5634517-5658038 GCF_004785775.1 Grammomys surdaster
AGAGGAAGGAGGAGGAGGAGGAGGAGGAAGAGGAGGAGGAAGAGGAGAAGGAGGAGGAGGAGGAGGAGAGAGAAACTTCTGGAAACTGACAGTGACCGTGATAACTGGCTATTGGACAGCTTTAGGAAATGTCCATCTTTTGTATACTTACATGATAACTACTCTTATTTTCAGGAGAAATAGACTCAAATGTGGGTGAACTGTCCTGGTGTCTGTAGTTTCAAACTATTCTATCAGAACTAAACATGTTATACAAACTTCTATGTGGATCTATAGAGAAAAGACAGATTTGGCAAACACTATGATCTAATGTAGATGGATCCAGAGTGTTCATATGTGGCTTGTTTGCTTTTCTGTTTGAATTATGCATACAATAAGACCTGAGATGGTATTTGAAGAGGAAGATATAGTCAGGTGGAGAACCATGCTCATGCTTCTGAGGAACTCTGACCAAATCCATTTGAAAAGTTCTCTAATGGCAGCCCCTGCTTGCAAAAAGAGATGCAAATTGGGTAAGAATCCTGGCTTCCTTGTTGACTCGACCCCTGCCTCTGTCTTCCAGCCCTTTCCTAGTTCTGATCTGCAGGGAAGTGGAGCCTGTGGAGCAGACAGGCAGTCCCCTGCAAAGCGGCACTCACTCTCCTCAGTCTTATTCCCTACTTTGACACTTTTCATCTTCTGCCTGAAGTGAAAACTCCTTCCTTCTCCCCACTAGGTAGACATGAGGGAACCCACTTACAGCAATGAGGGAACCCACTTACAGCAATGAGGGAACCCACTTACAGCAATGAGGGAACCCACTTACAGCAATGAACACACACACACAGCTTACTGGGCAAGCACAGATGATATTCATTCATGTGTCACATACCTCAGTGTGTGGTCCATTGAGATGGCATCTTAACAGTGGTGGGTCTGTACACTAGTGAGTGAGGCACTCTCCTGTTTAGGCTAGTGTGGCCTTGGCCATGGTGTCAGCATGCCCAGGGACTGGTGCTTGGACCCCCATTATAAAATTCTATTGACCATATTCTCAGTCATCCCAAAATGTTCCCTAGGACCAAAGAAAAGAGTCCCAGCACCCTTCCACACCACTTGGCCACTGTCCAGGACTTTCTCCTTTCCTCCCACAACCTCAGGGTGGAATTTCTCGTAGTCTCTTGGGACAATGCAAAGGTGGAAGCCACTGGAAGTTTATAGAGCAGTAACCAAGTGCCAAGTGTTTCATTAATGATCAACCTACCATGTAAATTCACACAGCCTGCCTGATTGGCCCCAGGCTGACGCTGTCTGCCCTGTCCTCCTCCCTCCTCTCTGCCCCCACCTCCAGCTACCAAGGCTGCTCTTAAACATGAGGTTAAAGAGGGAAAGGTCAGAGCACATGTGTGTAGTCAGCTAAGAGCTGACTACAGTTCAGCGTTCTCCTGATGATACCCATGGGAGCATCCTCCAGTCTCATTCTGCAGATGCTAAGCCTGTTCACCATGTGCTGCTGGTGTGGGTCAAACCCAGCCTCGGATATAGTCCACACACTGCAGCTGGAGACTGCCTGCCCTGCTGATTGCCAGTGGGAATTTACATTTTGTAGCTTGAGACATCAAGATTAAAGGCAATAAAACAAAGGCCTTCAGAAAGGAGGTGAGGCTGGGTGGGGGTGGGGCGCTTCTCTGCCCTGGCTTTCTGAGGAGCCAAGTAAATTGCTTCTCTCTGTGCTGTCACAAACACCTGGTGAAGTCTTCTTGAGACAGAAAGGTTGATTTCTGCTCCAAGTCTGAGGGTACCGTCCATCACGGCAGGGAAGATGGCTTGAGGCAGCTGGTCAAACCACACCTACGGTTAGGAAGAACACTGGTGCCCAGTGTATTTCTCATTTTTTACTCAGTTGAGGACCTCAACCTGTGGAATGGCACCCCCTCATATTCAGTGTGGGTCTTTCCACCTCAGTTAACCCAGGCTAGATGCTCCCTTACAGACATGCCCAGAGGTCTTCTGGCTAATTCTAGATTTTGTCATGTTGACAACATTAACCATCATATTAGGTAACCTACCGGGTCTCTCCCTGGGCCTCAGTTTCCCTTCAAGGTTGGCAGCCTGTCTGACCCTTCCCTGAAATAGCTTCCCCAGACAGGCTCCCCAGTCTCATCCAATCTCAGCAGCTGTCACTGGCCTCCTGTAGCAGGAAGCTTTATCGGCTCTCACTGGTTATGACACACACATGCTAGCTGCCTACTCCTCGGACAAAGGAGGAGAGTCCAGAGTTCTGGCCATCTCATGTCTGGGCAGCTTACTTGATTATAAAAAGTCAGGTGATGCCCAGTGGTGTTGACACATGTGTTTAATCCCGGCACTTGAGAGGCAGAGATCTTTGAGTTCAAGTCTACGGAGTGAATTCCAGGACAGCTAAGGCTACACAGAGAAACTCTGTCTCAGAACAAAACAAGGCAAACAAATCAAAACAAAACAAAATCAAAAATAACATCCCTTGAAGTGAGGGAGTCTAAGGCATAAACAGAGAGAATTATGGGTAAAAGTCCTACATGCTCTGTGATGCCCACCCAGGGAGCCTATGCTCTCTCTCCCTTTATAAACATCATACCTGACTTTGCATGCTGAGCATCAGGACAAGCCTTCAGCTGTGTGTGGGATGGCTTCAATATTCTTGAGGAAAACCCACAGACTTTCTGGATTCCAACGTAAGAAGCCATTGTGGGAAAGAGCCAGACAGGGTTCTCAACAGTCTTCCTAAACCCAGAAATGGATAGAGGAAGGATTTGAACTCTGTTCCCTACTATACTGCTCTTCCCGCCCACCATGTCCAGTCGGAATGTTGCCTCATGGGGAACTGTGGGAGGACTTTGAAAAGCAGTTTCTCCACCTTGGGAAGAGTCTTCTAGCCACATGGCTACCCAGGCAAATGTCAGTAATGATAAGGTTGAACTGAAACCATTCCACTCACATGTAATGGGCAGAAGAGATAGAGAGGAGGAGGAATGGGAGAGAGGAGTGAGGCCGAGAAAGGAGACAGGCGGATGGAGACAGAGAGAAAAGGAGAAGACGGAAGTTAAAGACATTAACATCAAAAAATCAATAGAGGTGAATTTTAAATCTGTATTTCTATTTGATCTTATATTATTCTTGTGATTCAAACTATGCCTTTAAATTATTTTTGTTTTCAGATTTTTTTTTCAATGAATCGGAGGAGAGAGTGCCATCGTGTGGCCACATGTTAATTACTTCTCTAGGATTAAAGAGTCGACAGCTCTCTCCACTGCGGGTTGGGCTGATCCTGGAGAGAAGCCTAGGCTTAGAAGAGGCCACAGTCCATCCGTCACCACCCCAGTCCCATCCAGTCCAGGTCTTCTCCTCTTTTCTGCCGACTATCCTCTGATCTTGCACTTCAAGCAACGCATGCAAATGGGTGTTTTCCTAGCACCAAAATACATAGAGAAAGATAAACCCCTGGTTCAGTCATCTCTCTAGAAGCCTCACAGAGAGAGAGCAAGGGCCAGCAGATCTATTCTCTTTCTGTGTGTGCAAGTGTGAAGGCCAGAGAATCCTGTTGAGTGTCTTCCTCAGCAACTCTCTATGTCTGAGACAGGATCTCTCATTGGACCCGAAATGCACTGATAGGCTAATCTGACTGGTCGATGTGGCCCTGGGATCTTACTGTGTACGCTTAGCAAGTACTTGTCACCGGTGCATGACGCCGTGCCTGGCTTTTTACACGGGTCCTGGGAATCTGAACTCAGATCTTCCTGGTTGTGCAGCAAGCACTTTACCTATGAGCATCTCCACAACCTTTCCACACAGTACCCCTTCTTAAACTGTGAATCAAAGTAATTGGTACCAGAAGTGGTACCAGAAGTGGCTAGAATTATCTGATCATGTGATTCTTAAGCCTTCTGAACTGGTCTGTTAAAGGATATGGAAGAATTTGGAGCTTGAAGTCACAGACACTTGAGAATCGAATGTGCAGAGCTTACTGGACCATTCTGACAGGAAAGGAGCAGAAACAAGCTTCCAGTGAGAGGCTGCTTTGTGCAGCGGCCACCCCTCCTTCCCCACCATAAGCCCTCCTTCCTTAAGTTGCTCTCTTCACGTGCTTTGCCACAACATTGAGAAAAGTAACTAGCCCATCTAGACGGCCAAGGATGTGAGAATCCTGACAGTATCGACATAGCAGCGCCTGCGTCCAGTCAGATCTGGAGTGGAACGTGATAGGTGGCATGACATGGCTGTTACGCTAGAGTTGTAAACATTAGGACTGGAGACACTACCCAGCAGCCAAGGACACCTGTTGCTCTTGTTGTTGCTTGGGTCGGAAGACCGAAGTTCAAGTCTCAGCACATACATGGTAGCTCAAGTTTTAGGAGACCCAATGCTGTCTTCTCATGTCCACAGGTACCAGGCTTGCACAAAGTAAGCATATATACTGTTTGGTTTCAGACCCCCGGACAAGAGACTGCGGTGCATATGTATATATCAAAGCAAACCTGGCCTCCAGGTTCTCCCAGCATCCCTCAGTCCCTACCCAGCAAACCGTGCCCCAACCCTGAACTTTCCAGCCCAGGGGCTGGGCTGCCCCCCCCCCAGAGGTTCTTTCCTATATAATCAAGACATTTCAGTCTCTCCCTCTATCTCCTTCTCTCTCTACCTGCACACCCTTTCTCTCTTTCCTTCACCCCCCCAACTCCCTGCTGCCTCAGTCCTTGGGGCTAGTGAACTCACTGAAGAGCAGCTTCCCCATAATCTGCATCTAATCTAGCTTGAACCGGCTCAGTTTGCCAGCAGAGAAATAATGTATCATATATCTTCAGGCAAAACACTCAAACACATGAAATCAATAAATCTAAAACAAAACTTTTAATAGCTTATATTGAGTTTCTGCAACTGTCACTTGAAAGTGAGTTGTTATCTGACAGAATGCTGACATCATGGAAAACCCTGACAGCTCAGCTCTGACGTATACATTTCGGACCCACAAGTAAAGGGAAGCCAGCGGCGGCTTTCCCAGGTCCCCTTCCTGGCTTTTGTGTCCTTGCTCCTCACTGGACTCCCCTTAATTCAGTCTCTCACTTGAACTTGGCTGTGACCAGTTCCCTGAGTGTTCTCACTTGAACTTGGCTGTGGCCAGTTCCCTGAGTGTACTCACTTGAACTTGGCTGTGGCCAGTTCCCTGAGGTCCTGCCTCTAGCTCCTTGTGCGATTTCTCTCCTCACTCACCCCTCTCAGCCCAGGCATCCATTTAGAGGCCACTTCCTGGGGCTGGAGAGATTACTCGGTGGCTAAGAACACTGGCTGCTCTTCCAGAGGACGCAAGTTTGATCTTAGCACCTACCTGGTCACAACCAGATAACTACAGGCCCGGGGGATCTGATGCCCTCTCCTGGCTCCGGCCAGTCCTGAATGTTCACAGTGCACAGGCAGATGTGCAGACAAAACCCCATACTCATAAAATAAAGTAATAAACAGAAGTTCCTTCTTGCACTGGATCCCCACACATCTGGGTCCATGCTCCAAGGTTCTGTGCTCCCATTGCATTCCCCACCTTTCCATCACAGTGCTTGCCACTCCAAACCATGAGTTTCTTCCAGGTTGCTCTGCCCCACCTCACAGGCCAGGAACAAGTTGGCGCGGCTCCTTGTCTAAAACCTGCTGTGGTCTAAATATGCCCTTCCGAGATTCATGTTGGACCATAAGACATACAATGATGAGGTGATCTTTTAGGAGGAGACTGGACCAGGAGGTCTCTTGTTTCCTCATCCATGGCTTGGTGCTGCTATAGATGGGGCTGTGAGGGGCTGGAAAGCTCAGTGGTTAAGGATGCTTGCTGCTTTTTCAGAGGACATGAGTCTGGTTCCCAAAACTAACCATTTGTGCCAGGCAGCTCACAGCTGCCTTTAACTCCAGCTCTAAGGATCTGACACTCTCTTCTGGCCTCCGTGGGTGCTGAGTGTGCATGCAAACACTCAAACGCAGCTGCATTCGTATACATAAATAAAAATAAAATATTTAAAAGGGACTGGTGGGACAAAAGCATTCCTTTAGTCTTCTGTCATTTGTCCTATATGGTCACAGCCTTAGAATGTTTACCCCTACAGCATGTGAGAGGGTACAACAGGGACACCTGTTAACAGACCTTGACCAAGCATAGAAAAGGGAGGAGGAGGAGGAGGAAGAGGAGGAAGAGAAGTATCTCATTTAAGAATGGGTCCGTGGAGCCAGGGCTACACAGAGAAACCCTGTCTCAAAAAAAAAAAAAAAAGAATGGGTCCGTGGACTAGCTGTTGAATAAGTGAATGAATGGCCACATCATCTCTGGAGGCATTCATACCTTAAGGACAAAATGAAGGCACGGCCTCCAAGACTAACCACTTACAGAAGCAGTGTTGGCTCCTGAAACCAGTTAAGGTGTCTTGGTCCAGGGTAGTGTGGGCCTGTCATGTCAGGTGGGGGTCCTGGTATGGAGGGGCTGGTGCCCTGGCCACTGTTCTCTCAGAGAGGGGGGTGTCTTAACCTAAAAGAGACCTGGGTCTGGGGTCCTTCAGTGGCAACAAGCCCCGCCCCTCCTATAGCATGGCCACAGCTTCAGAGCCACTGTTGAACTGGCTGTGCTACATAGCACCTTGAGGCTAGAGATCAGCCAAACAATTGTGCATTCAGAACACAAAAGCTTTGGTAAGGTTATGAGGAGGGAAGGGGTGTAGAAAACCATTAAAGATGTCAGCAGAGGAGGATTTGAATGAGACATGGTTAGCAGGAAAGGCAGGCAAGTGTAAATGTATGTGACAAGAAATGAGGGCTGGTCCCTGTCAGGGAAGAGTTTTAAAATGTCCTAAGTATGATCTATTAAGTTTTCTGCATAGTGACATAGTTCCCACTGAGCACTTGGCTGGCAACACGTACCATCCAAAGAATATTCAAGATGTTTTCCTAAATAAAACATCTTTTATCCTAAATAAATCTCTTTTATACAGAAAGACCAAGGGGCTGGATGTAGCTGTTTCCTATCTGTGGCTACCAGTTGGGACTTATGTCCCTACTGTTCTGTGTTCCCCTGGGGAGCTGTTGTGTCCTCCAGGTGTTGCCACAGGGTTGGCCTCCTCAGCAGAAACGCTTCAAACGAAACCTCTGTTCTCTACACTTTGAACCTTGGACTTGTAGTTTCAATCGGGGCTTCCTGTCCCCATGTTTGTTTTCTTTATGGGGGAAATGTAATCTTTCCAGTCCGGGCTGCAAGAGCATGCAAATCAGCTAACAGTGCTGTTTGGTGGAGTTCTCTCTGTATGCAAAACCTCCTGGAATAAATCAGTCATCCCCAAACGGGAGGAGGCCAAGGGGCAGAGCAGGAAAAAGAAAGTGGGACCAGAGAATGGAGCTCTGTTCAAATGGGGTGAAATGCCCCCACACTGGCCTGGGTACCCAGAGGGCCCCCCCCCACATTGACCTCTTTGTCTCTTTTGCTGCCACTAGGTGGCAGCACACACCAGCCCTGTTACTTGGGTATTCAATCTGTACTTGGACTTTGCCAGGCACAGAGTCCAAGGCCCCCAAATTCACTACCTTACTTTTTTTCTGTTCTTCTACTCTGACTCCTCTCTATGGCTCTGTCGGTCTGTGGTTGTCTTGGGGAAGCTCCATTTTTTTTCTAGAATGAGTTCAGTGGGAGGCAGAATCTTGTTAGTTAAGTGTGATCTGTACTAACCCAGGATCCAAGAGCTTTAAAGCACAGGGCCCCTCCGATGCCCCAGCACGAGTGTGTGATGCTAGATGCCAGGATAGGAGAAACAAAAGGAAAAGGGGAGAAAAAGAGGAGAGAGAAAGAGGAGAGAAAGGAAAGGGAAAAGGGGGGAGGAAGGATGGGGAAACAAGAGAAAAGGGGAAGAGGGAGAGAGGGAAGGAAGGGAAAGAAATAAAACTTAAAGCCAGGGCCAGTCAGCTCCTTCCCACAACCCCCAGAGTCAGGGACTGTAAGTAAATGCTTGACTTTTAAATTTTAATAAATAAGTTACTCGCTTTCACCCAAACGCTCCTCAAAGTTTCTGGAGAAATTTCCAGTGGGTTAGAAGCTTCTGCGAAGTTTTGATAAGCAAATGTGGCTGCACTCGCGGGCCATGGTCATTGGCTGATGCTGCAGCCGCCAGATTTTGACACAAATAATCAGATTGAAAATCAGGGAGGGGAACAGAAGAGGGGGAAAAACACAGAAACGAAAAGGAGAAGTGTCTGTGCAGAGACTCATAAAGTTGACAGAGACGAGAACAGTCTCCAGGGACGGCGTGGAGGTTCTCGGCTCTCAGGACTCGGGCAGAACTCAGAAGAAGGACAGCTCCCAGACGGTGAGTACCACCAGACTGGTGCTGGCTGGGCTCCACTCTGGCCGCTGCTGAAAAGTTCCTGTCCTATTTGCCCAAGGCAGGGAGGGTGTCTGCTTCCCTTTACGGTGAAAGGAAGAATAGTGTGATAGTCTCTTCTCTGGATGCAGTGCTCATCACCAGCAGAGAGGAGGAAGGAGTACGGGGCTAGTCTGTGATGCCTCAATATAGGATGGGAATCCTGCTTTTTTCTGGTGAATTTTGAGAAACTTCATTGTATCTGTATTGTATTGTGTATTCTGGCTTCACCCAGATACACAAAGCCAATCTCTGTCCCTCTGCCTCTGTCCCTGTCTCTCTGTCTGTCTCTCTCTCTCTCTCTCTCTCTCTCTCTCTCTCTCTCTCTCTCTCTCACACACACACACACACACACACACACACACACAGAGCACTTTTCTAGGAGCACCAGAGGAGTCCAAATTGTTGTCTCTCTGAGCTAGAGCTGCCCTGTGCCAGGAACTCAGAAGGAATTTGTAGCTCTGATGACCTTCTCAAAAGTTCCTGGAAGCACACGGGAGTCAAACACTCTCTCTTTGGGAATTTACTCAAGGGAAATGACAAGGTGAGGCTGATCAGCCTCTGGGAAGCACAGGATGGTGGAGGGGAGGCGCTGCCAGGGATTCTTGGCTCTTTGAGGATCTGTAGCTCTTTTCACCTAGAGGAAAAGGTGAGTTTGAGTCTTGGGTTTCTTAGAAAACAGGGCTCATTGCAGACATGCCCACAGATGCTGCAGTCCATGACTGGATCTTGAGAAAGCCAGCATCTTTATGAGACTAACTGTGGGGGAAGGAAAGTCACCTCTGGCTGTGGAGTCTGGCAGCCTGGGTGCTGGCAGAGCTATGCCTATCTAGCCACCTGTGCTTGTCCAAGTCCTGCAAAGTCCTCTGTCAGGAGAGGGTTAATGTTTTGATTTAGGGGTCTACCTGTAGAAAGTTCTTTGGGGGAGTCAGGCAGTTTTGGATGATTTAAGTCTGCTAGAATCACTCCAATGGTTCTCACCATTCCCTACACTTCAAAAAATGTGGGTGCAGGTCCCACTAGATGTTCTGGGGAGCAGATAGCTCAAGGTCTCCCTTCACTGGGACACAAAACCTGCTCCTAGGCAGAGATAGCAGATGACTCCTATGTCTGAAGGTGTTGCATTGACTCCTTTCTGGTGGCAATCCTGGCCATGGGGGTGGGGTGGGGTAGCTGCTCTTGGTGTAGACATGCGCAGAGAATGTTTCGTTTGCTCAGTTTTGTTTCCATCGTAGTAAAATATGTCCATAAAATTGATCATTTTTTGCTTTTGAGTTGTGTGGGCATGGGCATAGGATTCAGAGTCTACCACAGACACACACTCCAATCCCCAACTCCTTCTTTCTCTTCTTTTTCAATATGTGTATATATATATCCTTAATTTCTGATCCTTCTGCCTTCTCCTGGCACTGTGTACTGAGCTACAGCCCCAGCCCCTTTCTTCTTTTATTTCATTATTTTTTTAAAAATGTTAATCAAAGGCTTTATATATTTGGTAATGCTCAATAACAATATGCCCACACAATTATAGATATTTCCCAATTAACTAACCTAGATAAAAGTTGTTACCCAGGACTGCTCTCGGTACAAGAGTGGTCATCCGTGGTGCTTCCTACATCTCTCTGTCTCTCGTTATTTTTTTAATCTTTCTGTTTTTAATTTAAGATTACTATCATTAACTAGGCATGGAGGTGCACACCTTTAATCCTAGCACTTGGGAGGCAGAAGCAGGTGGATTTCTGTGAGTTTGAGGCCAGCTTGGTCTACACAGAGAGCTCCCAAACAGCCAGTGTCTCATAAAGAGACTCTGCCTCAAAAGAACTACAAAAAGTCTTATTATTGTTGTTATTGTTGTTTGGTTGGCTTGCGTGTAAGAGAGATGCGGGCTTACATGCCGTGGCATACATGTGGAGGTCAGAGAACAGCTTTATGGAGTCCATTTTCTTTCTGCCCTATGGGTTCTGGGGACTGAACACAACTCACTGGGTGTGCACGGCAAGTGTTTCACCCATTGAAATAGCTCACTGACCCACTTTCTCCCATGTTTGACCAGGCTGACCTAGAACTCTTGGGGACAAGCAAGCCCCCTGACTTCCTCCCGAGTATCCAGGACTAGAGATGCTTGCCCCTATGCCAAGCTCATCTTATGAGCAGTTCATTAGCTACTGAGCAGATTCATCTTGTTCAACCAGGGCAGCCACTGATCCCCGAGGCTGTCTCCTTTTGTGAAACTGATACCCCACACCTATTAACCAATAACTGTTCCCCCTGCTCCCAGCCCCTGCTAACCTCAAATTTACTTCTCTGCAAGCTTGCCTATTCTGTGCAACTAGATGTTTATCCTTCTGTGGCTAGCTCGTCTTGCTCCCCATGTTCATGGGTTCACCATGCCATGCATGCTGGAATTTCCTTCGGTTGGGCATCTGAATCACACTGCGTGCTCTGGCTTGGCTGTACCTTGCTTCTCTATCCTGCCTAGATGAACGCCTGTACCTCTCAGCTCTTGAGGATGGTGCTGTTGTGGATGCAGATGGTCAGGGTCTTTGAACTCTGCTTTGGTGTATACCCGAAGGTCACCACTGACTTTGTTTATGTATTTATTTGGTGGTGCTGGGGATTGAACCCTGGGCCTTGCACATACATGCCAGTCACTGATTTTAGGTTCCCTAAGGTGTCCCAGGCTCCTGGCTATGACTCCGTGACATGGCTCTGCAGCTTGTTTGTTACCTCCTTCCCTTCTGTCCTTACACATAAGGAAGTCCAAAGGGTCCCCTGTAGCTGACCCTGAGAATCAGCCTAGTCTTGCCCAACCCTCCTGAAAAGGGAACCTAACTGGCCAGTGTCTCAGGCAAGGTAGGTCAGTCCCTAGCTGAAGGTCAACAGATTGTACATGGGATTTTAGAGTAAAGGGGAAGTTTAGAAATCTCTTAGCCCAACCGTCTCCTCTGAGAGATAGGAAAACCAAACCCAGGTTAGCGGTGCACGCGGTCATAGAATCAGACTCATCTTTCGTGGGCTGCACCAGGTGTCTGAAGTCTGGAAATCCTGATGAGCCCACTATGCTCAAAACCTGGGAGTGTAGGATGCTACAGCCCTCCAGGCAGCCCCAGCTGTGGTTCTGACTCAGGGACCACTGACTCTTTATGTATGGGGATAGAAGGTTTATGAAGGATGCTGACAAGGGGCCTCTTTCCGGAGGCCAGATACCATCACTGTCTCTGTTTTATGAAGAAATCCGAGTGTCTTTCACAATCTCTGCCCTGAGCTCTTTCTCAGAATGGTCCGTGTGAATCAAAACCGAGTGGTTGTTAATTAACTACATTATAGGTATTTGGTTCCTCTTTCTTTCTTTCTCTTTCTTTCTTTCCTTTTTTTTTTCTTTGCTCAGCTAACAAGGGCCAAAAGAAAGCTCTCTGGGTACACTCGGCTACTACTGTAGGCTTGGGGGGTCTGACCAAGTACTGGCCATCCTGACAGGTTAGGGAAAAGAATGTCCTGGAAGGGAAGGATGGAGCTCTAAGGCAACCCAGTGGGAGGAAGCAAGAAACCCAGGACCTCTTGCTTCCCATGTAAGCATAACGCATTCAATAAGTGCCTATGAATGTAGGAGGGAGGTCCCGGTCCTGCGTTGTTCTAGGTTCAGGTCAGCTGACCTAGCATCGCCTTTAACTGGACCATGGACAAAATGCCCTTTAAAGAAATCTGTTCTTATCTACTGGTTAGGACTGTGTGGGGTCTTTGGGGATCAGCTTCTTTTGATACAATAGTCTATACCAGTGGCTACTGTGAGGAGTGAAGACTGGTGTGCTGGGGATACAGGGTGAGTCCAGTGTCAAATCCAAGTGGGAGAGTAGCCCTGGGCCTGGCTCCATCCTGACTTCGGAGTCAGCATTCTCTCTAAGCCTTGAGATCTCACCCGAAACCCGAGGACACTTCCTACTTCCCTGTACCCAGGAACTCAGTACATGAAGTAGGACAGCCACCATGGCTTGGTTTCCTCTTTGATGTGCTATGTAGTGACTATCTCACTGAGGACCTGACATGAAAGGCCTGGCATAGCCTGAGGCATACAAACCACACTAAATAACTGTTGTTACCCTGCTGTGAATATGGAGGTCCTGGGCCTAGACAGACACATCCACTCTCCCTCCCCCTGCTCAGGATTTAGAGTCCCTCAAGTGAAGGGTTGGGGAGATTCGGGGAAGGGGGGCGCGGGAGGGAGAAGCCCAGGAAGGGAGGAGGTTGGAGAGGAAGGCTGGCTCAGAAAGATAAGGTCGTGGCTGCTATGTGTACCAGGATGAGCAGAGGCTCTTCCAAATCCTTTGGAGAGAACTAAGAATCTGTAAGTGGAACAGACCCAAGAGCCTAAGTCCCATCCTTCATTTTAGAGTTCAGAGTATGGAGGGCCTTGAACTTATGCCAGTTCTCTGGTTCATCCTTAGAGTGCACCTGCTGGGTTGCACCTAGCCTCCCTCCTGGTCCCTTCAGCTCTTCCTCAGTGGGTGGAGATGTCATGTGATGGCTCAACCTAGGTGTCTGCCGGGCACCTTACATGCTCAAGGTCCTTTATTATCCCCAGCAACGACTGACATAGAATCAGGTCCCCCTTCTTAGCTGATCTAGATATAGGCTTCACAGCAAGAAGTACTGGACCTGGCTACCCTGCAACCAGCCCCAACCACTGATACTCCCCAGCAGGGCTCTGGGCCATGGGGCAGGCCGACCTTAGGCCTGTCCTGCCTGGTTTTGCTTCACCCTCTGGGATAGAGGTGACTCAAGCGCCCTTGCCACAAAGCTTAACTCTAAGCTGTCTTTCTAATCTCGCCTCCCACCATGGTCTGAGCTGAGGTCTTATCACCTAGCCCTAGCTGTTGTTCAGAGGCAGCCAAATCCTTTTTCCCGCCTTTGCTAGGCATATCACAGATGCAACCTTCAGTGAGTATCTGGTCCTAGGTGGGTCTGAGACTCCTTCCAGACTTTCTGAGCTTTGGCCTGAACAGTCTGGAGTATGAAGAGGATAAAGAATTCTAGTGGCAGGGGTGGGGGTTCTCTCTGTCTCCATGGAAGCACTGCAGACTAGAACAGGGATAGGAGCCATTAGTGAGAGAGCAATCCGTATGCTGTCCTAGAGGACTACTCAGCAGGAGACATCTAGAGAGGCCCGCATACTTCCCACCTTGGGAACTGGGCGGGTCCTTTGACTCATTTGGGTCTCCAGTTCTCTCCTGGTTCCTGACTAAGAAGTTAAGTGATGATGCCCGCCACTGAGTTGATGGGCATTCACGTCTCTATCTCCATCGACAAGGATACTGAAGCTCCAAATGAAGTGGCAGGGTCTCCTCAGGCCTCTTTCCATGATTAACAGACAGAAATCCCCACCGTTTCTGGAGAGTGGACTGCAGACTGAAGTCTCTGACTGCAGCAGCTCCCCCTGCAGGGCAATCCAGTGAAGTCTCTACTTGCCTCACTAGCCTCAAGTCCCTTTAAGCACCGCCCACCCCCACACCCTCTACTACAGATGGGCAGTGAGAACCTGGGATGCTCACCAGCATTCCAGGCTGGATAGCACACCTTAAAGGAAGGGAAACTAGCTCAGGGAGGTGAGGAGTCTGCCCCAATTGAACAATGGGCTGAGCTCTCCTGAGGAGCTTGGGGGGAGGAGTATTGTTGTTTGTTTTGTTTTGCTTTGTTGGAACAAGGTCTCACTATGCTTGTCCTGGCTGCACTGGAACAGGTTCTATAGACCAGACTGGTCTTGAACTCAGGGAGATCTAACTGCCTCTGCCTTCAGAGTGCGGGACTAAAGGCGTGCACTACCACACCTGGCTTCTCCATGAGCGGTTTATCTAAAACGCTAAGCTCAGTTTGTGTAGTCCCTTAAGTGTGTCGAACTGAGCCTCAAGGACAACTTTTTAAATTTGTTGTTTGAGGCAGGGTTTCCTATAACCTAGGCTGGCCCTGAACTCGTATGTAGCTGAGGATGACTTTGAACTCTGGCTTCCCCTGCCTCCACTTCCCAAGAGCTGAGTTGCAAGAATGCACTGTCATAACTGGTCTTATGCAGTGCTGGGGATGCAGCATGCAGCACTCCACCAACAGACTGAGCTCCAGCCCCTCAAGTGTGACTAACTGGGGTCCGCATGTACCTGCTTCAGGGACCCCAGGTCCTCTCTCCCTTCTCTTTCCCAATGCAGTCCAGACTGACTCAAGTTTCTTAAGCATGAGTATACTCTGCCTGTGACTAATTCACCATTCTGGGGGGCCAGATGGTCAAAGTTAAAGTGTCAGTAAGTGTGGTTCCTTCTGGGAGTTTCGAGAAGATCAGTTCATGGATCTCTCTGAGCTCTTGGTACCAAGAAGCAGCCCTTAGCATCCTGAGTCTTAAAGAGTCGTAACTCTAATCCCTGTTTCTGGCACACAAGCAACTCCCCCTGCACCTAGCTTTCCTTCTTCTTGTAGGGAGGCACACTGGTCATTTGGGGATCAAGGCACATCTGAACTTCATGTGATATTCACAGGTGTCAGGTGAATGTGAGCATTTGGGGAACAGTATACAAAGCAGCATGGAGTAGCATGCCTTTGATCCAAAGGAATAGTGGTCGCTCTTAGCTATTCCTATTTCCCCACCCCAGCAGGTGTGGCGCACACTCTGAAAGATGCCACGGTCCTTTCTAGTGAAGAGCAAGAAGGCACACACCTACCACCAGCCCCGAACACAGGGCGATGACCTGGTTTGGCCTCCTGCTATAATTCCTGGTGAGTCTGAGCCTAGGCAATGGCCCACCCCAAGCCCACTTGGCATTGTCTTGATGATGCTGTGGCATCTCTTCTGCATCTCTTAGCTGTCACTGAATGAATGAATGAATGAGTGAGTGAATGAATGAATGAATGAATGAAATAGATACTCATCTCCTCTAGCCTTTGGAGTTCTGGGAACATCAGGCACAGAGCCAGGAAAAGACTATGGCTCCAATTGAAGTCTGAAGTCAGGGTATTCTGGGTTCCCCACCTCTACCTGTCCCGGGCAGAGGTGTGAGCAGCGGAAAACTGGTGTCCCTGGGTCCCCTCTCCCTGGAGATATGGTACTCCTTGCTCTCTGCGGTCATTCCAGAACTGACTCCTGGGTCTTGTCTCCTCACAGTGGCAAAAGAGCATGCCCAGAGTGTCAGCCCTGTCCTCAGCACACCACTTCCGAGCCAGACCTTGGACTGGAACACAGTCAAACAGGAGCAGGAGATGTTGCTGAACCAGAGCCTTCCCAAGATGGCCTCAGCCCCAGGTACCCAGCCAGGGTCTCCACTGTCCCCTACAGGTGCCAGAGAGGAAAGTGGTTGGCTCTGTGGTAGCACTTCTTACGGTCATGAAGTTGGGGAACATCAGTCAGTCACTGGATGCCATCTGGACTTTCAACTTCTGCTGGACACTTCTGGGCAGGCATTTGCTCTAGATGAGGAGTGTGTGTGTGTGTGTGTGTGTGTGTGTGTGTGTGTGTGTGTGTATGTAGCAACTGGGAGGTCCATAGGGCAGTGGCCTGGTGGTCCCCCAAGGGGAGGGAGCTGAAACTGCAGTGAAGACTCACACCAATGAAACACAGTGGGGCTGCACACTGGAACCCTCAACAGGAGGTCACCAGGGGAGAAAGAGCACCAGGGCACCTTACTTCAAAATTAATCACCTGAACTAGGTGTGGTGGTTCACACCTCTAGTCCCAGCACTTGAGAGGCAGAGGCAGGCAGATGTCTGTCAGTTGAAGGACAGCCTGATCTACATAGACAGTTCTAGGACAGCCAAAGCTATATGGAGGACCCTGTTGAGAGAGAGAGAGAGAGAGAGAGAGAGAGAGAGAGAGAGAGAGAGAGAATATGAGAATGAATCCACTGGTGGCCATTAGGAATATTCACTGATCTTCCAAGACCTGAGCACCACAAGGCTTACAGCTGCCTGTGGCTCACCTGTACATACGTGGTACACACACAGCTACACACATACACAGACTCACCTATACACACGTGGTACACACACAGCTACACACATACACAGACTCACCTGTACACACATGGTACACACACAGCTACACACATACACAGACTCACCTGTACACACATGGTACACACACAGCTACACACATACGCATAGAGAGTTGAAGGCAAATCCTTAAAATAAGTCACCTGCATGTGTCTTTGTACAGAGGGGCCTCTCGTGACATCCCAACCCCTGGATGGGGAATCACCACTCTCTGAGTCACCCCCTTTCTACAAGCCCAGCTTCTCTTGGGATACACTGGTCTCCTATAGCCACAGCTACCAACAGACCTCCTCCACCATGCAGTCGGCACTCCTGGAGCGCTCTGTGAGGCTGTACGGCAGCCCCCTCGTGCCCAGCACCGAGTCCCCTTTGGACTTCAGCCTCCACTACTCTCCAGGCATGGACACTTACCACTGTGTCAAGTGCAACAAGGTGAGTGATGGCACAGGTGGCAAGCGGGGCCCTGCCCAGCACCCTTTTGTTCCAGGACACTGGGTCCTGTTATTATTTATGGCTGAGTGGTCCCTATGCTGGGACTCTTGAGGCCATGTTGGATTCAGATCAAGCCCTGACTGTCTTGCCTTTGCTTGACATGTGTAAGTTCTTGGGGATAGAGAGAGGTCAAAACACCCGCCCCAGCCACAAGGAGATATCAGGAACAGCATCTATGTGGTTCTTGTTTGTTTGTTTGTTTGTTTGTGACAAGGCCTTGTGTAGGTCAGGCTGGACCTGAGCTCTCTTTGAAGCTAAGGATGACCTTAAACTCTTCGTCCTTCTCCCTTTGCCTCCTAAGTGTTAGGATTGCAAGTGTGCACCACTACAGCTGGTTTTGCCTGCGTTTATGCAGTGCTAGGGCCCCATGTGCAATACAAGAGCACTCTATCAACAGCTACCTCTCCAGTCCCCGAGACCTAAGATCTGCCCCAGTGGATTACTCGGCCTCCGGGTGGGTATGGAGGGACCTTCTGGCTCCCTCCCGCAGCCCTCATTTTATAGACAGGAAACTGCCATAGAATGGTAGGAGACTCCCTGGGATACACAGCAGAACAGGGGGACTACCAATGAGGTGTCCTTCTCCTGCTCCATCCTGCTCTGGAGCTAGGCCCATGGCTAGGATGACCACAGGCTGGCCTCCTTCCGGGGACTTGACTCTTTGCTCTGCCCCAGGTGTTCTCCACCCCTCATGGGCTAGAAGTGCATGTCCGCCGCTCTCACAGCGGAACCCGGCCCTTTGCCTGTGACATCTGTGGCAAAACCTTTGGCCATGCTGTGAGCTTGGAGCAGCACACTCACGTCCATTCTCAGGTGAGTAACTGACAAAGGCTGAGGGACACAGCCTCACGGGGTTGGGGAGGAGCTGGTTTGAGTCACCTAACATACTGGGTCTGTGATTGGTTGATATGACTTCACATCTAGTTGGAAGAAACTGGGGTTTTAGGGGTGGGAGCTGGGGTATGTCTGAGAGAAACCATTCTATGCTCTGGGTGGCCCCACAGGCATACTCAATTCTTAGAGTTTTAGAGTTCAATTTAAATGCATATCTCACCCCCATCTCTGTCTGTGGGGACCCATTCCTTTCCAGAGAGGTCACACAGGCCAGATGGAAGTGGGTTACCAACACCTGGGGAGGTGGCAACGGTAGTGGGATGTGACCTAGGAGCTTCCATTCCTCAGCTACAGGCAGGGAGCTGGCTCTGTCTTCTACTTGCCAGCCTTCCACAGCCCAGTCAGGTCACAGCTAGACTGCCCCAGTGCACAGATGAGGAAACCGCTACACCAGAAATGGCTCCCCCAAAGCATATGGCTGCTAGGCTGGTGGGCGTTGGCTCTCAGAGCGCTTGCCTAGCATACATGAAACCCTTGGTGTGAGGCCTAACTCCAGATGAACCAGGAATGGCAGTGCCTAAAGCAGCAGGAGGTGGAGGCATGAGGATCAGAAGCTCAAGGTTATCATTACCCACATAATAAGTTCAAGGCCAAACTGGGTTACACAAGAACTTGTCCTAACTAAACTGAGTCAGCATGTCACCAGCTAAGAGGAGCTCACTCTGTGTTACTGGTGAATCCCTGAAAAACTTCAATTAGTTGTTTCATTAGTCAGTCAATAAACACACCCTGAGGCTTATTTTGAGAAGCATACTGTGAAAGGCACAGGGAGATATCTCATAGGAAGCAAGTCAGCTCCCAAGTCTCAGTCTAAACTGAGAAAGCAGGAATAGGGGCGGGGTTCTTCCTGCTCCTCTGGACCCCTGTTCCCGAGGCCACCCCAACGGAGTGTCCTCTTTCTCAGGGCGTCCCAGCCGGGTCCAGTCCTGCGCCCAGCTTGGCTGTCCCGGGCCTCGAGGCCCCACCTGCACCTGACCCCCCAGGGCCTCGTTTCCTCCGGCAGGAGCGTAGCTTCGAGTGCCGGATGTGTGGCAAAGCCTTCAAGCGCTCATCCACCCTGTCCACCCACTTGCTCATCCACTCGGACACTCGGCCCTACCCCTGCCAGTTCTGTGGGAAGCGCTTCCACCAGAAATCAGACATGAAGAAACACACCTACATCCACACAGGTGAGCGTCCATGCTGAGCCTGAGGAAAGGCCCGCCTGGCTTCTAGGCAGCCCATCACTTGCCAAGAGGCCCCCTTGAGGAGGGGCTGGAGGACTGCACAATCACTCAGTGTAAAGAATCACTGGCAGGAAAGCCAAGCCAACAAGGGCCTGAGGGCAGGAGGCCAGCATGCGGGTTCATCCACCCCTTGCCGCTCGCTCACTCTGTCTGCTGGACCTCTGTGCTTCTTTGAGCTAGTCCTTGCACAGCCATGGTGATCTATTGAGAAACAAAGAAGGGCCTGTGCCAGCTTGGACCAGCTGAGAAATCCAGAAATCCAGAGAAAGACTTGTAGCAGTCACCTGACACTTTATTGTGACAAAGACGCCTGACAAAGGCAGCTTAAGAAAAGGGGTTAATTGTGCCTCACAGTTTGAGATGGAGTCCATCAGGGCAGGATGGCCCAGTGGTAGGAGCACGAAGCAGTTGGTCACATTGCTTTAGGAAAGAGAGGGCGGAGTGCTGGTGTGCAGCTTGCTCTCTCCCTTTTCTGCAGTCAGTCCTGGACCCCAGGCTGTGGGACAGTGCCGGCTATTTTTAGCCCTTCAGTTAGCCCAACCAGAAAATCCCTCACAGACGTTTCCAGCAGTGTGTCTCCTGAGTGATCCTAAGTCCCATCAAATGGACAGTGTTGCCTGTCAGAGGGGTATTTTGCTTGTTTGCTTGCTTGCTTATTAAGACAAATTCTCATGTAGCTGAGGCTAGCCTCCTAGTTAATATGTAGCTGAGGCTGACCTCAACTTCAAACTTGCAATTTCTCTGCCTCTACTTCCAGAGTGCTAGGGTTACAGATATACACATTTTTCTTTCCTTCTTTCTTTCCTTCTTTCCTTCTTTCTTTCTTTCTTTCTTTCTTTCCTTCTTTCTTGTTTTGTTGTTTGGTTTTATTTGTTTGTTTGTTTTTGTGACAGGGTTTCTCTGTGT
The DNA here is from genome assembly GCF_004785775.1 of Grammomys surdaster. Classification (NCBI taxonomy): domain Eukaryota; kingdom Metazoa; phylum Chordata; class Mammalia; order Rodentia; family Muridae; genus Grammomys; species Grammomys surdaster. Next base: position 5,654,454 of record NW_021620941.1, read on the forward strand.
AGCCCTGGCTGTCCTGGAACTCACTCTGTAGACCAGGCTGGCCTCAAACCCAGGAATCTGTCTGCCTCTGCCTCTCAAGGGCTGGGATCAAAGGTGTGGCCACCACACCTGACTATTTCCCCCATTTTCTGAGGTGGGACATAAAAGAAGCACTGTAGAGAATGAGCATGTGCAGGGTGGCGGCTGCCACCACCTGCTGTTTGTCCCTTCCCCAGGTGAGAAGCCCCACAAGTGCCAGGTGTGTGGGAAAGCCTTCAGCCAGAGCTCCAACCTCATCACCCACAGCCGCAAGCACACAGGCTTCAAGCCCTTCAGCTGTGAGCTGTGCACGAAGGGCTTCCAGCGCAAGGTGGACCTGCGACGTCACCGTGAGAGCCAACACAACCTCAAGTGAGACTACTGGCCAGCCTGCTCCAGTGTGTCTCACCTGAAGGCCAGCCTTGTGACTCTAATCCTGGTCCCCAGGCCTCCTGGAAGTAGCCCTGCCCATGAGCCTCTCTGTTTCTTTTGAGACTGGATGACCTGAAGCCAGCCACACTCCTCTGACCGTAGCAAGGTGAATCAGCTCTGGCCTTTCTGAACTGAAGCAGCCACAGATGTACTCTGATCTCATCTGCTGCAAGAGCATAGAAAGCTACAAAACCCTTGTGGACAGGATGGCAAAAACAGGCAAGAGCCAGGATCCACAGAGAAGCCTTCTTGCTTGCTTCTCTGGGTCTGGTGACTGAATTTTTAGGGATTATCTTTCTGGCTGTCACAGTCAGGGTTGTCTCCTGCCCTAGAGGTCTGGCACCCCTCTGCTTCTGTCCCTGTGCTGGCTTTCCCCCACCTCCGACTACATCCATCTGCCCACTGGGAGTCAGGCTCCACAGTCGGGCCACAGGCTGTGAAACCAACCATTGGTGTATTGGAAGCCTGCCCTGTCTGTTGATGTAAATATAAATAAAAATGAACTTGTTTACATGTGACACTGTTTGTAAAGTGCCTACTAGGTCCCCAGGTCGCCTGAGGACTTGAGGGCCTTGACAGGGAACAGACCAACCAAGAAGCGTCATGACAGGTGTCCAGCCCAGGGCTACTTCGAGCAGTTATCAGTGTCCGGCCACAGCTGTAAGAAATCACCACAGACCTCTTTAGTGTTGCCTTCTGAATATGGCAAAGGGAACTTGGCAGGAGTGAATAAGTTAAGCCTCACTAGCTCTGTGACTTCACACGGGGCTCTGAACCTCTGGAGTTTAGCTTCATTGAGCTACGTTGTAATCACAACAGTCCAGTCTTGGTGGGGATATTGGCAGGATTCTGTGAGATTACCCACGGAAAACAGTGCACATGGTAAGCACTACCAAGCCCTCCTCAGCATTCTTGTTGAAAGTCCTACCCCACCAACAAGGTCATGCCAGTGCCATCTCCTCCATGAAGCCTCCCTTGATCATCCCAGCCAGAGATTCTCTCTTCTGGCACTAAGCTAATTGTGTCCCTTGCCCACGATCCGGGAGCTGCTCATAGTCCTCTGTAGACAGTTTTGGCCTTGGTAAAAAGGCATAGACATGAGAGTTTACATACAGTTTCTCCAGTCCATACAACCCTCTACAAGGCACATGACATTGTCCCATTTTACAGATAGGACAACTGAGGTTCACAGAGCCCAGCTTCATGGAGATGAGGTGTTCAGAAAAGAAATTCCCTGGGGACTTGGCTATAGCAATGGTACAGTGCTTGCCTGGTATGTATGCAGCCTTGGGTCAATTCCTAATACCAAAATTCAAAGAATGCCATTGTCTTCGAATAGCTTCTCTACAAAACACAATTTAACCCCATGTGGTGTATATGTGTTTCTGTCTGTATGTGTGTGTGTGTATGTGTGCACTTCTGTGTCTGCGTGTGGGTATGTATGTGTGAGTGTGTGTGTATGTATGTGAGTATGTCTGTGTGTGTGTCAATGTGTGTGTCTCTGTGTCTGTGTGTGAGTGTGTCTATGTGTGTGTCTCTGAGTGTGTGTGAGTGTGTGAGTGTGTGTGAATGTGTGAGTGTGTGTGAATGTGTGTGTGAGTGTGTGAGTGTGTGTGAGTGTGTGAATGTGTGAGTGTGTGAGTGTGTGTGTGTCTATGTGTGTGTCTCTGAATGTGTGTGAGTGTGTGAGTGTATGTGAGTGTGTGTGAATGTGTGAGTGTGTGTGTGTGTGTGTGTGTGTACATACAGAGGATCAAGTTCCAGTCCTGGTACTTGCAAACCAAGCTCTTTACCTACTGAGCCATCAACCCAACCCAACCCAACTGACTTACTTAGGATGTTTGGCCATTGACAACAAAGCCACACTTAGAGTTCGAGGGGTGTGTGTGGGAAATCCTGCACCTCTCATCATGTAAGGCGATAAAGAATGCACACGCATGCACGCGCACACACAACACACACACACACATACACACGCACCCGATTTGCATGTGGTTTGTTTGCTAAACAAAACCAAGACAATATGAGGGTTTCAGCCAGTTCTGCAGTGGGGTGGGGTGGGCCAGGAGAAAGTGAGCAGAGAAGGGAAAGTAGGTGGACATGTTCCTCCAGGCTGGCTGAGGTGGAGGGTGGGTGAGGTCAGGGACAGTCAGCCTGTTTATCCCTTGAGTGCCCTTAATGCAGAAGGGGAAAGGACCACAGTGGCCTCAGAGCAGGGAGCAGGCTGGGTCTCCATTTCATATCACAGGCATGTGCACAGGTACCAGGGCCCAGGTTGGGAAGGCTTTGTGGCCCAGGCTGGGCTGGAGCAGCTCCATGCCCAGAGATAAGTGGGGTTCTGTAGGGTGAGTTTCATACAGGCAGCAGCGCAGGGACTGAGGAAGCCTGGAGGTACCTTACAGACCGGCCTGTGATAGTTTTGTCCGGTGGGGACACACTCGGCTAGCTACAGTCTGTCTCTATCACACCTCACATGGAGGAAGGCCATCAGTGGGTGTGGTGGTCCCCTGCTCATCTACTGGAATTTGGCGGAAGTTAAAGACCCTTTCTCTCTACTTCTGCTGGTGCCTCCTAGCTTCCTATCTGGCCAGGAATTCCCACCGCGTGTATCACTATAGAAGCTGAGAGACACCACCCAGCCCTGTGAAAATCACCTGTCCCCTTCCTTTGTTACAGACTAGACAGGGCAGCCTCACTCAAGGTCACAGGGACGGACGTTTAGGAGCCCTGTCAGAATCCAGCTTTCAAAGGTTTAATCCTCCTGCTGAGGACTCAGGAGCTGCAGGGTGTGGTGGGGAGATGGGAGGTGGGAGAAAGCTGCCAGCCCTAACTCCTCTGTGGAGAGCAGGGGAGGAATGGAGGGGGTGCTGGTGAGGCCATATAGAGCATCAGTCAGCTAGCTACTCGCTGGAGAATAGCCAAACGAACGCTCTCAGGCTGTGGAAATGGCTCAATGCTTAAGAGCTGTTGCTCTTGTGGAGGACCCGAGTTTGACTCCCAGCACCCACAGCAGGTAGCTCACAACTGCTTATAATTCCAGCTTCAGGAAAATCCAGCCTATGGCCTCCAGAGGCACCAGCACTCCCATACACACACACACACACACACACACACACACACACACACACACACACA
>NW_021620941.1:5658048-5668395 GCF_004785775.1 Grammomys surdaster
CACACACACACACACACACACACACACACACACACACACACACACACTTAAAAAATAAAAGAAATATTTTGAAAACCAGTATTTTAATATTGAAACAAATTGGCCATGTTAGGAAATGGACTGTTATATAAAATATCTCCTTGGTTGGCTGCTTGATACTGCACCCACAGTACAGGGCTCTGTGCTCCTTTTGAATATGGGTGAAGGCTGGCCCATGGCTACTATGTAAATCACTGATAAGTATGGAAATGTTCCCTAAGTCAGCTGAGGACTGTAAGCAGCTGAGTTGGCTCCATACCGCCCCTTTCTACCCCCAGCTAGAACGGCTGCCCCAGAAGAGGAGGTGGAGTCCAGGAGGCAAGGAGGGGTGCTGGCCTTTTGAGAGCAGGAGGAGTCTGTGCTACCTTTAAGATTGGAACAGCGTCAAAGGGGCCTTAAAGCCCAGGTGAGGCCCATCCCGTCGTCCAGTTGAGTCCTAGCCCTTGCTGCTGTTGGTGACCCCACTTTCATGGGTGACCTTAGTCCCCAGATTTGAGAGCCTTTGCTCCACCCTGTCCATGCCCTACACAGCCCATAAGTCCTCTCAGGTGACTGGGTGGACTTCCGGGGGGAAGATCTGAGGATGAGGAAGAATTTTGGCCCTCTGGGTTCAAATACAGCCAACGGATCCTTGTCTGTGGGCCTGAAGATAGGCAAGACAGACACAGCAGGGAGCTGTGCTTTGGAGGGTGACTGAGGTGGGCAGGCGAGTGGTCCTCGGAGAGTGGAAAGTGTCCCAAGACGAAGGAGAGACAGGAGACTGGAGGCGGCGACAGGACATGGGAGAGTCAAGCTCTGCTGGTCCCTCTAGCACCAAACACTCCAGAACAGCAGGTCTTCTCCATCACGTTCATGGGGTCCCCTCTGGGAGCATGCTCTTCTTTCCCTTCCATAGTCGTCCTAGCTCAGGGGCCTCAGAAAACATTTTCAAACTGTGACCAACTCTTGACCCTTATTCCACTCCTGGGGGAGGGAAGGCAATAGGTGTGCATCCTGTCTACAGAAAAAGAAAAAAACACTCTCGGGAACCACAAGAACCAGCTGGCTACATGGCTGGTGGCACATCTGTACATGGCCTGGAAAACGAGTGTGCTTTTTAAGAACTAGTCTGAAGGGGTGCCTATAAGGCTGAGCAGAAGCACCAGAGCATAACAGCACAGCAGTCTTTAAAACAGAAGACATCTGTTTGTCTGGCACCCCTGCACACTCACAGTCTCTGAGCCTGCCAACTGAGAAGAGCTTTATGGGGATAAAGAGTCTAAACTTAACCACACCAAGCCTTTCTCACTAGTTTTGATTTTAAGATTCATTTATTTTTATTTTATGTGTATGTGCATGCATGACTTTATGTGCAGGTGCTGCTGAGGCCAGAGAGATGGCACTGGATCCCCTGGAACTTGAACTAGAGATAGTTATGAGCCCACCATGTGGATGCTGGGGCATGAACCCCGGTCTTCTGCAAGAGCAGCCAGTGCTTTTCCCTGTGGGGTCATCTCTCAGGCCCCTTTGCCCATTATTTCTCGTCATTCCTGAACAACATAACAATCATTTACACCATGTTAGCTGTCATCAAGTCACAGAGCAATGACTTAAACTACAAGAAGAAAATTGAGGGGAAAGTCTAAAATAAATAGAGTGTTCACAGGGCTGTGTGTAGGTTATTTGCAAGTATCAGGCTTCAGCCCGTGCCTATAATCCTAGCTCTCACGAGGTAGAGGCCAGAGGATCAAAAGTTCAAGCTACATAGGGCGTTCAAAGTCAGCCTCCAGTTTGAAGGATCTTAATCTCAAAAATAAACGAACAACAAAATAAAGCCCCAAATCAATACTAGGTCATTTTATATGAGATGAACATTCATGGTGACTCCAAAATGAATTTTCCCCTGATACCCAGGGCCTGTTGAATATTTTAGAAGACAAGCCTGAAAAAGGCACACCGAAGTATTGCTACTCCAGGCTTCTGGGGGCTGGCAAAAGGAGCAAGCAAACTCCCCTGCTGTTTGTCAAAGTACCTTGGATTTAGGGTATGTATATGCCTGAGGAACAGAAGAGAAAATACATTTACAGAATTAACACATTCAAAAAGAAGCCATTTCAAGTGGAAAGGTAGTTTAAAAATCAGTATAGATGGGCTGGAAAGTCGGCTCAGCAATTAAAAGCGAGTACTTCTTTTGAAGTGGACCTAAGTTTGGTTCCCAGTCCCACTGCTGAGCAGCGCACACTCCCTTGAAACGACAGCTCCAGGGAATCTGATGCCTCTGACCTCTGCAAGGTGCTTGTACATACTTCAGGACACTAACCAACCCATGCATACACATAATTTTTAAGAAATCACTATACAGAGTTGGGTAGGTGGTTCAATGGTTAAGAACACTGGCTGTTTGCTCTTCCAAAGGACTAAGGTCCAACTCTCAGCACCTATACGGTGGCTCACAACCATCTGTGACTCTAGTCCCAGGGCCTCAGAGAGCACTAGGTAAACTGGGTAATGCACAGACATACATACAGACAAAGCACCACACCCGAAAAAATAGACAAAATGTTTTGAAAAAAAATAGCATATGCTTTATGATACTATTCTGTTCATTATAAGTACTCATAGAGGGAGAAAGCGTGCAGGGATGTTCCCAGGGGCTACTGCTGAGGGGAGGGAGTATGCACACTTCTCTCTCTCTCTCTCTCTCTCTCTGTGTGTGTGTGTGTGTGTGTGTGTGTGTGTGTGTGTGTATGTGTGTGTGTGTGTATGCCTGTGCACAGTATTTTTCTGTATCAGGCATGAATGATAACACTATCGTTGGTATTAAAAAAAAAAGACTCCCTCAGCTGAAATATAACTTGAGCTTTGTATTTGAGGTTTGTATTAGTTTGAGATTTGCCTTTCTGCGCCTTCCCTTCAAACTGACAGGCTCTCCAGGATCCTGGTATATGAGTACATGGCTCCCTGTTGGGGACAACTTTCTTTTTGCCTTAGCAATGTTGGATGGCTTGCCCCAGTCCCAGACCCAGGCCCAGACCCAGACACAGGAGCAACTTTTTAGCAGATGCTAGGTCCTATCATTTGGGGCTGATACCTAATTGTCCCTCATACATTTAGGTCCACAGGGACCTGGATCCTTAGCAGTTGGGACAAGATTTCCTAGGTAGAGCAGGGCCCTGAGGTCTGGACAGTAGACACTTGACTTTCTTAGGATACACAGTATTAGTTCTAGAAAGATGCCCCAATGGCCCCCATAGATCTAGCTGGGGTTGGGCCCAGCCAGGATCCAGGCTGGCCCTGTGCTTCTTGGGGACCATGAGTGCAGAAAGGCAACTGGAGGGAAATCTGAGGCAGGACACGTTCTGACCTAGCCATGCTCAGGTTTGGCCTGATAAGTTTATCAGCCTGTGCCGGCTGCCAACTGTCAACATGGAGCCGGGCAATGGGCTGGGCGGGAGGACACTCCTGGGTCGATAGCGCCTTCCAAGTGTTATCAGGGGCACAGTGGCCCAGAGCGCGGGAAATGGGGGAAACTTTACCCAACACAAGAGCTGGGAGGGGAAAAGAGGCCTCAAGGTTCCTGGGGCCCTGATGACTGCCGAGACACCAGCAGTCACAGCTGAGAACCAGTCCCAGGCAAGCACAAACTGCCTGCCACAGACATCCAACAGGGGAAAAGGGCTGCTGTGGTCCAGCCTTTGTGCAAGTTCCAGAGAAAAAAATCCTGTTCTCTAGACGGCTCCAATGCCTCAGGACACATGAGAAGCGCTTAGGAGCACAGAACACTGAGGCCACATCACTGTCCTTCCCCCATGCCATCCCTCCTCTGCCTCAAGTTCTCAGTTAGCAGTCAAGTCACTTTACCTTTAGCAAAGCCACTAGACTGTGCAGCCCAGCGTCACTGAGCCTGATTCTCTGCCACAAGAGCCATGTACGGAGTGCGTCACAGATACCAGTCGGTGTTAACTTTAGTGTGAATTTTTTAAATATCCTTTTTGCTATTTTCTTCTAGAGTTTCCATGGTTTTTATAACAGAAAGTGTTTTGGAGAGGAATCCAGGGAAGAGCAATTATGCATTGTCTTTTAAAAGGAAGAGGAGGGTCAGGGGGCGGCGAAGCACAGTTGGTACTGTACCCATGCAACTTGTGCCCTAAGTTTGATCTCAGCATGGCGGTGCTCCCAGTGCTTGGGAGGCAGAGGCAGGATGGTCAGGAATTCAGTGGCATTCTCAACAATATAGTGAGTTTGAGGAACCTGGGCCACTTGAGACTCTGTCTGAAATAAATAAACAGTAAAGAAGGGAGAGAAGGAAGAGAGTCAATAAAAAAAAAGACAGACAGACAGACAGACAGACAGACAGGGGAAAGCCCCTGCTGTGTTTCCCTGCCTGTTGGGAAAAGGGATGGTGAGCTGGGCCTTCCAACCCAAGACCAGTCTGTATCTGCAAGTCCCCCTTCTGCCTACATGAGGTCCAAGCAGGTACCTAGGGTAACTTCAGAGCAAGCCAAGTGTCCAGGAGAGTCATAATGAGAGCTGGACCCAGGATCCTTGCAAAAGCACAGCGATGGTCTTACTGAGTTGAATGTCACTCACACAGATCCATCACTGGTCTGTCATCTCCAGGCAACCTTCTAGGAAGAAAGGTCAGGATCTCAGGATGCCAGCCAACAATCTCAGCTTCTCCCCGGAAGGGGGCGGGGCACAGAATAAACAGAGCTGATGAGAGAGGTGTAGCATGAGGTGAGGGTGGTGATGTCCAGGGACTCACCAAGTCAAGGGGTGGCCTGAGGAAGCCTCACCAAAAACTCTGGGTGTGGAAGGACAGCCCTGGACATGTGTGGGGCTGGGGCTAGGGATGGAGATGCCATGGGATGCTGCAGGAATGGCTGGATGCCTTGGTTAGCTTACTCACCTTTGCCATCCCTTACCTTGGCCATCTCTGGAATTCTGAACCTTGCCTCCCCAGCAACCTGTAGACTGCATTTTCGTTACTTTTCTGTCCTTTTTGAAACATAATCATGCTATGTCATCTAGACTGGCATTAAATTCATTACATAGCCAGACTGGCTTCCAACTCTTGATCCTCCTGCCTCAGGCTGCTAAGTGCTGGGATGATGGGTGAGCCACCCTGACCCTTCAGTCAATTCCTGAATGAGGGAATGAAGAGTGGGGGTGGCAGTGGTGGGGAAGAGAAGCTTGCCTATTGAAAAGAAACCACACATGGAGAGCCCTGAAGATCGGAACAATAGAAAAATGGCATTTGATATGTATCTGCTGCTCACCTCCAGCAGGGCATCACTGAGAAGCTAAGATCTAACATTCCTCCGGAAATCACACAGCACCAGACAATGGGGCGAGAAGCATATTTAACAAGTTTGAAAGCTGTTGTTACTACTCCCATTTCCCTGGGAGGGAAACTGAGGTCAGAAAGGTTATGCCACTTTTGGATTCATAGATGGTATGCTATAGCCAGCACTTGCCAATGGCCCTGAGGCTGGGCCTCTGTTCTTCCTGTTCTTCCTGTTCCTCTAACCCAGTGCTTGTTCCTTCCTGTCATATTGCTTTCTCCAAACCATCCTGCTCCAACTCAGACTCCATGCTTCCTCAGGAGCTCCCTCTCTTCTGTAACTTGTGTCATGATTTCAGTGCCTCCCATGAGGCAGTGGGGAGCCATAAATGCGGCTGTCAGTATTATCCTTAGAACAACTCTGGTTCAGGGGCACAGGCTCAACCTTCCAGGTCAGACTGGGGCACAGGTGGCAGGCACCCTGCCGTTAAGTGATGGTTCCAACTGTGACACACTCCTCACTCGACCCTGCCACCAGCTGCAGCCACAGGCGCCAGGCAGAAGCTTAGAGCTATTTCTGCCAAGGGTGACTTAGAACTTCCTCCCGGATCTCTTAAAAATAGAGGGGTTATCGTGGTCCTCAGACCCCTTCCTCCACGTGGGGGATTCTGACATGATTTCTGGGGGAGGCCTGGGCCCCTGGCCTCTCTGGGCTGCACCAGGACTTATCTCTGAGCTCAGTTGGGCAGCAGGAAGGGGCCAAAGCGACCACTGTGGGCAGCTCTTCCTGTGCCCACAGTCCCTTTTGGGAGCAGCAGGGGATGTGGCCACAGACTCAGGGGTGTCAGTCACCCCCCTTCCTCAGGGCAGTGGTTGCACACTGGCCTTCAGGGAATCAGAAATAAACGAGGTAGACAGCGTTCTGGGGAAGCCTCCGGTTCTGCCTTCACTGCACTGATCTGTCTGCCCTTTCCCTATGCCCATCATAAGCCCCAAATCTGTGTATGGCCTACTCATCTGCTAGGTCCTGGAGAGGCTAGGGAATAGGGCACTTGAAGCCAGGTCACACCACTCTGCCGAAAGTGTACAGAGGAGAAGCATAGAGGTGTGTGGGAGGTAGGCAGGCGCCACTTTCTTAGCCACTGGCTCTACTCCCCAGCAGATAGGAGGCCCTGGAGCCTGTGTCTCCATTGAGGATTTGCCGGCATCAGATAGGTCCTAGACTTTTAGAAAACAACTCCCTCTAAGAGTTGGAGAGACCCTAAGACTGGGTGGTTCTGCTCTGCTCCCTGTGAGGCAAGACCTGGGGAAGAAGGATATTTGGGGGTCTTTGAATGACCGAGGGAGTTGCTAAGCCCAGCCTCAAGTGTCAGGGAAGGGTTTGCGGGTGAAGCACAAGGGAATTTGATCTGTTAAGATAAAGAAGATGGTCTTTAGTGAAGAAGACATGTGGAGACTGGCTGAGGAGACCAGGCAGCTCCAGGCCCTTCCAATCTTCCCTAACTGTTCCCACCTGAGAGGCCTGGCCCAACACTAGGCCCTTCCAGGGCCTCATGCAGTCAATGTGTATGCCAAAAGTGATCTAATGCATCCCACCATGACCGTCTCTGTCCAGACAATCACAGGATGCAGAGAAGCGGGGAAGGAAGGCGCTCCCCCACCCCCACCCCAGGGCCTTGCCCTGCACTCTTCAGAAGTGGATCTTCAGGATTCTGGGCTCAGCCTCATTGGGGCAGCTCTACAGAAGACGTCAATCTTAGCTAGAAACTGTCAGCTCTGGGTTTCCTCCCGCTGGCTCCCCAGGCCCCTTAGCTCAGCCTCAGACTTATCAGAATCCTCCAGCTGCCTAGACCCCCAGCCCCCTCAACCACCTCCCCAGCATGACTCAGCGAATCTTCCCTTGGTGGGGAAAAAAACAAGGATGAGAAATCACAATTGTCAGATTACAAAGCCCCAACTGTAGGGCAGGCCCTCGGCTGAGAGATAAGGGGTCTGCCCAACACCCAAAACCCTTGTGCAGATAAGCCCTCTCCCAGAAGCCCCAGGCTGCTGCAGGTACGAGCTGGGACATCTGGGAGGAGAGGCAGAGCAGTTGGATGGCCCTTGGTGACCCTACAAGTGGCTCTGTCACTGCCCAGCTCCCTGGGCAAAGAGGAAGCCCTGGTGTTGCCATCCACCCCCGTCCACGGGGCAAGAAAGAGAAGGGCGGGTGCCTTTCTAGAAAGTTCGAAGGGAGGGTACCCCACAAATGCCCTTCAAAGATAGGGTGTGGGTGTCCCAGTACCAGCTCAGCCTGCAAACTGCTCTTTACAGGACATTAGTCGCACCCTCTCTGGGCAGTTTAGCAGTTGCTGGGTTGAAGAAGAGAGGCCTGGCCTCAGGGACCAACCAGGCTGGTAGCATGCAGGCTGGGGAAATCATTCCCAACCTGGAGACGTGGGGGTTGGGAGTGTCTTTGGAGGATGGGGTGAGGGTGAAGGTGGCTCCCAGTTGAGCTGGTAGCCTTGGAGACCTGGGAGGGTGGGGGTGGGGGTGTCCTAGCTTTCCAAGCTAAAGTCAGCATGTGGGGACCTCAGGAGACCCTCTGATCATGAGCAGGAGGCTGGCAGAGGGAAAGGTGCAGATAACAGGCTGGGAGTTGGACTCTCTGCTACCCTCTGTCACCATAATGCTCATTTCAAAATGCAGGCTGTGTCCTGAAAGCTAAGGTGCCCACTGTAAGAAGGCGTGACCCCAGGCTCTAGCCTCGTTTCCCAGGCTTTGGGGACCAGTGACTGCTGGAATGGAGGTATAAGTGGACGTAAAGCTCAACACAAGGCTTGTGTGCAGGGCACAAGATCCACTTGTCCAGTGTCCCAGCCCTAAGGACTCTCCTGTCATATGTCTCCTGCAGATTCAAGTTCCCCAAATCTCTGCCATGGCTTCCTCTTCTGGATTTGTGTTTTCTGGAGCTGCAGAAGGGAAAGAGCTAGTCCAGACGAGGTCTCCAGATCCTCAGTGTGTAACTTTGCAAAACATAGACTGCTGGGCTGCAGAGATGAGTAAGCAGTCAGGAGCACTTGCAGCTCTTACAAAGAACCCAGCTTTAGTCTGGGCACCCACACGGAAATTCTCAACCTCCTGGAGCTCCAGTCCCAGAGGGTCTGAGACCCTCTTCTGGCCACTGCTGGAACTGCATGCGCATAGCACACAGACAAACACCTGTACACAAAAAAAATATAAATACATCTTAGCAAAGCAAAACTACTCGGCTTTGGGGTTGAAGCACTAGCATAGTGGAGGCTCTGTGTTCCAACCCCAGCACCGCATAAAACAAAACAACAAAACTGGAACTGTTTATTGTGTGTGTAGCTGGCCCAAGGCCGGAACCAAAGAGCCATGGGAAGCTGATTGGCCTCAAGCTGATCACAGCATTGCTTACTGTGATGGTAAATGCTTGTTTGTCATTTTGATGGGTATGGAATCAACTGTGGGACAAGTCTCTGGGAACACCTAGGAGGCATTTTCTTGATTGCATCCACTGGAGTAGGAAGACCCATCTTGAAGAGAGACGGGTGGCACCTCCTGCCAGAGGCCCAGATATAAGGAGGTTGGAAGAAAATGTTTTTGGTTTTCTTTTTTTGTTGTTGTTGTTGTTTTGTTTTTTGAGACAGGGTTTTTCTGTGTAGCCCTGGCTGTCCTGGAACTCACCCTGTAGCCCAGGCTGGCCTTGAACTCAGAAAGCTTTTGGTTTTCACAAGCTTATTTTTCTATCTTATGCTGGCAAGTGCATCTACACGGGGTTGGAGGTCATCTACACTATTGCTGCCATCCTTTACTGACATTAAGGCCAGCTTTTTTGGCCTTCTATGATGGACCGAAACCAGTGGCTCTCCATGAGTACTGCAGGTCTTCAGTGCTATACTGGGACAGGCCAGTCCCGGGGCCTGGGTAGCTTCTGATTCTCAATGTCTCTGTTGAGAAGATGGCAACTGTTGGATGATGCACACACCATTGTGGAACCAAACCTAGCAATAATATATGTTCATTTATTGTGTCTGCGCCTCTAGAGCAGAGTTTCTCAACCTGTGGGTCGTGACCCCTTTGGGTAGAATGACCCTTTCACAGGAGCCACCTAAGACGGTTGGAAAACACAGATATTTGCATTATGATTCCTAACAGTAGCAAAATTGCTGTTATGAAGTAGCAATAAAAATAATTTTATGGTCGGAGGGGGCAGGTCACCACAACAGGAGGAACTGTATTAAAGGGCCACAGCATTAGGAAGACTGAGAACCATGGGGCTAAAGAACCCTGGCACACTCACAGTAGCACAAAGGTGGTGGTAACCCACAGCCCACTGACTAGTTGCAAATGTGCGTTATGATGGATATTGTCCTGCCCTGAAAGGGAAAAAAAACATTCTGACATGTGTTACAACAGATAACCTTAGAGAAACCACAGTACATGAAGGAAGCCAGTCACAAAAGGCTAGGGCTGTAGGATCCTTCCCAGGGTGCCTAGAGGTGGTCCTAGAGGTAGAGTAGAATGGGGACCCACCAGTAGGATTAGCATATGCAAGAAGCCAGTTGACAAAACCGCACTAGAAGACCTTTCTCTAGTAGGGCTACAGGAAATAGAGCATGCTCAGAAAAGCCTGCCACATACAAACACAGGAGGGGCAGTGTTGTGCAGCATCGTAAGTCTTGTAGCCCAGCGTTTCTGAACACAAGCATTTACCCAGTTCAGCAACTCATAACCATTCTCAGGGATGGAGGGCAGGGGTATGGGGAGAGGGTTTGGGTTCTGTCTTTTTGTTTGTTGTTTTGTTTTCTTATGTACATCAGTGTTTTGCCTGCATGCATGTCTGTGTGAAGGCTTCAGATCCCCTGGAACAGGAGTTACAGACAGTTGTGAGCTGCATGTGGGTGCTGGGAATTGAACCTGGCTCCCCTGGAAGAACAACCAATGCTCTTAACCATTGAGCCATCTCTCCAGCCTGAAAGAACCCTTTCCTTCCTCTCTCTCTCTCTCTCTCTCTCTCTCTCTCTCTCTCTCTCTCTCTC
>NW_021620941.1:5668795-5765023 GCF_004785775.1 Grammomys surdaster
TCTCTCTCTCTCTCTCTCTCTCTCTCTCTCTCTCTCTCTCTCTCTCTGTGTGTGTGTGTGTGTGTGTTTGTTTTAACATAGGGTTTCTCTGTGTAGCCTTGTAGGATTTCAGGTCTCAGTTCCAACTTAAAATTGAAAGAATCCCACTGTCCCAGGACACATCCTGGGAGGGGCACAGAAGGCCTAGAGCACACAGACACATTCCAGGAGAACCAAGATGAGAGGTAATCGGGAAGCTGGGCCCTTAACATGGTAAACCTGGGCAAACGGAAGACACTCATTGTCATAATCTGAGTCACCTAGAGACCTGGGAAGGTCAGCCTTTGTGGTTGCTTGTGAACTCTATATAAAAACTGTTCCCAACTTTGGCTCGGGTTTCCTCTTGTCTGTGTGCAAGAGAACCCCAGCGCACCAGTTATTATTATTACTATCATGGCAGCAAATCCTCTGTCCGTGTGTGTTTCTGCGGGAGCGCGTCCCCTGGTTTGGAACTTAGAGTCTCACACCTCCGCTGCTCTGGAAGTCACTATGTAACCCAGGCTACCCTCCAACTCACAGATCTGCCTGCCTCTGCCTCCTGAGTGCTGGGATTAAAGGTGTGCACCACCACCATACTTGGCTTCTGTCTTTTTTAAAACATATATTTTGAAATTTTTATTTTCCTTAATGTGGAATGCTTCACAGCATTGTGTTCACCCTTGCTCAGGACTATGCTAACCTCTGTATTGTTCCAATTTTAGTATATGTGCTGCTGAAGCAAACACTGTTTGTTTGTTTATTTTGAGCCAGGGTCATCCTATGCAGCTCTAGCTAGACTGGAACTCACTATGTAGAGCAGGCTGGCCAGAAGCACAAAGATCTACCTGCTTCTGCCTCCCAAGTGCTGAGATTAAAGGTGTGTGCCACCATGCAGCTGATTGATGGAGATGTGGCTTGGTCTGGTCATCAGGCTTGGCGTGGCAAGTGTCTTAACCCACTCAGCCATGTTGCTGCCTGCCTGATGTGTTTATAAAAAGGTAAAGAGACAAAGAGAGTATGTCCTGTGGGTGTGTGGAGAGGTGTGGGGGAAGGGGATGTCTCAGCGGGCCCATGCAGAGGCATCTCTTCTCCCTGAGGGACCAGTCACACACCGGTATAGCATAGAATAGAGTTTATTCAGGGCATGGGGAAGGGAGCCAGGAGGGTAGTAGAGGCAGAGAGAGAGAGAGAGAGAGAGAGAGAGAGAGAGAGAGAGAGAGAGATTGAGAGAGAAGTAGAGGCCGGCCAGACCACGTGGAGATAGGGGCAAGGGAATCGGGAGGGACAAGGGGACAGAGAGAAGCTGGAGACAAGAGAGCAAGAGAGAGAGGAGGAAGCAAGCAGCCCCTTTTATAGTGGACCAGGCCTACCTGGCTGTTGCCAGGTAACTGTGGGGAGGAGCATACCTGGCTGTTGCCAGGTAACTGTGGAGATTGAGTTTAGACAATACTAACACTGTCCTCCCCTTTATCCCTTAATAAACTGCTTCTATTCCCACATGTACCTGGTGCAATTCTTTGTTTTGGGACATAAGTCTCGGGGAAACGTCAGTGAGCACTCTCAGAGCTCTGCCCCATGCCAGTGTTGTTACCAGGCATCTGAGATGAGGCATGAGGACTTAGTGCTCATGCAGAGTTCCAGTTTTACAAGACAGAAGTTCTGGAGATGGTCCGTCGTAATGGCAGTATCACAGTGTGAATGAGCTGCGTGCATGAACCACACCAGCACTTGGGAGGCAGAGGCAGGCAGATTTCTGAGTTCGAGGCCAGCCTGGTCTACAGAGTGAGTTCCAGGACAGCCAGGGCTACACAGAGAAACCCTGTCTTGAAAAACCAAAAAAAAAAAAAAAAAGAAAGAAAAAAAAAGAAAAAAAGAAAAAAGAAAAAGAGAGAGAGAAAAAGAAAGAAAGAAAAGGTTCAAATTGATGTTTTGTTATGTGTATCTTTGCACCAACTTCTCCTCAAACAAAACATCAACTGGTTGGCACAGAGTGACCTCAGTCTTCGCTTTAGAAAAATCTTAAGAACCAGCCCAGCCCCTGCATCTCCATTCTGAGAGAAAAACAGGGAGATCCTGGAATGGGACCCACAGCCATGTTCTCTGATGGAGCTGTGAGGCACCTACAGGGGTGTGGGAAAGCTGCAGAGAGACTCCCCTTCTAGGAGTGACCTTAAACACCAGGACTCCAGTGTCGTTCTCTTAGACTGCCTTTGCTCGCCTCTGAGCTAGGAATGATGGTCCCTGTGCCCTGAAGCATTTCTCTCAGCTCTCCACCTTCTTTATCCCTGTCCCATCCCACGTGGAAACTTCTTTCCCCAGTTTAGACAATGACAGCCTGAAGACACTATCCCTCTGAGGGTGGTGGTCATAACCATCATTGTAATCTTAGTATGTGGGGGGCTGAGACAGAGGCCACCCTGGTCCTGTGAGACCCAGGTTTTGTTTTGTCTGTTTTGTTTTTTTAAGCATCGTGGTTGGAATGTAGCTCAGTTGGAGGAGCACTTGTCCAGAATGTACAAAGACCTATATTCCATCCTAGCGATACAGAACTAGACATGGTGGTGACACACCTGCCATACCAGCACTGAGGAGATGAGTGACAGTAGATCAGAAGTTCAAAGTCATCTTGGCTGTGTAGCAAGCTTGAAGTTAGCCTAGGCTACATGAGACCCCTTCTCAAGGAGGGCGTGGGTAGAGGGTAGCTGGGGAGATGGCTCAGAGGTAAGCAGTTGCAGAGAACTGAGAGATTCCAAGCTTTATGGTCAAGTAGTTTACATTTACCAGCTTTAGCTCCAGGGGACCTGACACCTATAGCCTCCCCAGGCACCTGCACTCAGGTCCCCACACAGAAACACATTCTGGGAAAGTCCTTCCTTCTTTCCCACCATCCAAGAAAGAAATTCTTTTTCAATGGAGGATGGAGAGCGGCCCCATGTGTCTCCTCTCCCGGAGCAGACCTGATGTTGGTGGTTGGATAGGAAAGCCTGTGCCTGTGTGATCTGCCTGCCTATGTTTCAGAGTGCTGGGATTGAAGGCGGATTCCCTGACTTTAAAGGTCGTCTGCCAAAGGCTTTTTAAACCTAAGACCCAAGGGAAACTAAAGTCCGGTGTTGGTTGGGTGGTCCATTCTTCTCCCAGACCCAAGGACAGCAGATCCCGTCTCCCCTCTCCTTTCTTTCCTTTTCTCTTCCTCCTGACATCAGGTGGCCAAGGACCTGGGGAAATTCCTTAGTTTTTTGTGCCATAGATTTTGGTGCTTCTAGCAGGAGAACGGGGATCCCCAGGAACGCTCACCGTGCCTGGTCTACTCTCTTGACGCTGCGGAGGGATCATGGCGCCTCTTAGTGGCGGTACTGGGAGGAGACTTCAGAATTTGGACATCCCACTGGTCTCAGTTCCTTTAGATTAGCTTCGTCACCAGGGACAAGAATTCCAAGTCTGTCTGATTTGTGACAAGTTCTAGGAAAATAAAGGCCAGTGAGACCTGGTAGGATGCTATGTGCTCGCCACAGGCAGGGATTCATAGAAGTAAGGGCGCCAAATTTCTTAAGGACTACCCTGAGTTAGAAAAGGGGTGGCCACAGCAAGGGCACCAGGACCTATGGAGGCCTTGGAGCCACAGCTAGGAACTTTGCAGTAGGGAATGAAACGGATGCGGTGGGGAGGAGGTAGGAGGGCCAGAATCCTCAGAGTTTGTTAAAAGGTTTAACCTGGAGTCACAGTAGGTCTTGGGCAGGCTAGGGATGGATCAGACATGTACTATGGGGAGAGAAGGGTCTGGTTCGTGGAAAGAGAATCTGTAACAATCACGAGCTCCAGCAAAAGAGAATGGCGTCCCTAAACTGATGGGAGTGGAGATAGATAGATGCCTTAGGGCTTAAGGCTGCTCTTGTGAGGACCTAGGTTGGGTTTACAACCATCTGATCTGATTGATAGCCTCCGAAGGCACAAGGCATACAAGTGGTGAACATATATAATGCAGGTGAACACCCACACCATACACACACACACACACACACACACACACACACACACACACACATATATATATATATCTCCCTGAAGGACTGAGACTCTGCCACATGCCTCAACGACCCCTGTGCCTTCACACAGATCTCAGGAACAGAGAGATACAGGTTGCTATGGACCCAATGGGGAAATGTAATAAAGGTTGACAAATCACAGATGCACATGCCCTTCCACCCAGTGTCTCCCAGATTTCTAGCTCAAGTGTAAAAATGCCACAACACAGTGATTCACTGCAGCAGTGTTTGTGTTGGGACAGGCTGGAAACAACCTAAGTGCCCATCCTAGAGGGCTGGCTAAATAAATCATGGCCCAGCATATGGGGAACAGTGTGTGTCTGTCGTCAGAAATGAGGAAGTGTTCTGTGAATTGATTCAGGAGTGATTGATTCCATGATATGTTGCCAAGTAAAAAAAAAAGGAAGGGAAGGAGGGAGTGTCCAGTAAGAGGCCATTTGTGGTCAGCCGAGGGACAGATGGATTTATATAGTAATGAGTCATACGAGAACCCCCAGGGAAGTCAGTAAAAGAACCATTCACTACAGCGAGAATAGAGCAATAGAGCCAACTTATGGGTTAACTGTTCCTCTTTTAAGTGGGGTGTGGAATATGTATACTATTTTGGGTTCAGGGGTATAGTTTTTCTCCAAAGATATGAACAAGAAACTGCCCATCAGTCACCTACAGAGAAAAGTTGGACAAGCATGAGGATCTGAGTTCAAATCTTAGCACCCATGCAAAAAACAAGCACTACATGCATGCCTGGATGTCGGCACTGGAGAGGCAGAGACAGGAGCAAAGCTTGGGTTTATTGGCAGTACAATGCAAACTAACAGGTGAGCTCTAGGTTCAGTAAGAAAGGCTCCTGTCTCAAAAACAAATAAGGGCTGGGGAGATGGTTAAGAGAGCTGGCTGTTCTTCCTAAGGGCCTGGGTTAGAATTCTAATATCCAAATGTTGACTCACAACAGTCTATAACTCCAGTCCCAGGGGACCCAACACCCTCTTCTGGAGGTCAGAGGACAACTTTCAACAGTTGGTTCTAACCTTTCACTACATGGGTTCAGGGATGGAACTCAGGTCTTCAAATTTAGCACTAAGTGCCTTTACCAGTGAGCCATCTCACCAGTTTGAGAACATGTATTCTTTTCAAACATTTCCCAGAACTCTTCTTCAGACAGACTCGATGCTGGACACAAAACAAATCCAAACAAACTTCAAGGAACACAGTCAAAGTGGTATATTGTCTGGTATCAGTGGAATTAGGCCAAAAGTTTATAAATGTCATTTAAAAATAATCAAATTTTGGCTGTTGGGTGATAGACTTATAAAGGAACTTCTATATTGAGGAAAAAAATCAGCTGAACACATGCCTTTAATCCCAGCACTTAGGAGGCAGAAGCAGGTGGATCTCTGAATATGAAGCCAGCCTGGTCTACAGAGTGCGTTCCAGGACAGCGAGGGTTACATAGAGAGACTCTGTCTCAGAAACAAACAAAACAAAACAAAACAAAACAAAACACAAATGGACGTATAGCCTTGGGGGTTTCCAGATTTAGAGCTCAGCAATGGAAGGGCAGAGAGCATGTTACCATGGTCTGTGCTTGGCTATGCTTGTTGCTTGTGGTACTGACACAGATACTGGTAAATTCTATGCTATCAAAATGTCAGCCTGCTCTTTCTTCCTTTCCTTCCTTTTTTTTTTCTTTTGAAGGCAGGTGGGAGATAGACTCTTAAGTATCTCGGGCTAACCTCAGATTATAAAGCCAAGGATGGCCTTGAACTTCTGATCTTCCTACCTTCATCTCCTAGTGTTGGGATTACAGATGTGCACCACCATACCTGGTTTACTTTTAAATTGAATTTTTATTTATTAGATTTGTTACTTTATGTGTATGGGTGTTTTGCCCACGTGTGTCTGTGTGCCATGTATGTGTCTGGAACCCTTGGAAGTCAGAAGAGCGCATTGGATCTCTAAACCTGGTGTTACACATGGTTGTGAGCCACCAGATGGATGATGGGAACTGAACCTGGGTCCTCTTCAAGAACAGCAAGTACTCTTAGGTATGGAGCTACCTCTCCAGCCCCTATATTTTCTTTGATTGGTGAGCAAGGGATGAGTGAGCAGGGGTCAGGAGATGACCTCTAACAGTTGGTTCTCTCCATCCACCATGCGGGTCTAGGGTGGACCTTTGATTGGCAAGCCTTGCATGGAAAGCTTTTGCCCACGGAGCCACCACAGCAATTCTACTGTAGTTTCTGAGACAGGGTCTTCCTAAGACAGTGCTTTGTGCTCACTGGTTGGTCAGCAAGCTGATGGAAACTACCTGTCTCTGCTCACGTCCAGTGCAAGAGTAACAGATGAGTTTTGTTTTGTTTTGTTTTTAACAGGCCCAAGTTTTACACGGATGCTGGGGATCTGAACTCAGGCCCTCATGTTCCTACTTCCTGAGCACTGTGCCCAGTGAGCCAGCTCCTCAGCTCTTCTGTCCGAGATGGAATTTCCCACAGGATGGATTATGGCTCTGGAAATCAAGAGGACTTCACCCCCTTAGTCCTGGATTTTCAGGTCACAACATCAGTAAATTGTCACGGACTTGGATGGGACAAGTGTTCCCGGAAGCCACCCCTACAGAAAAAAAAAGCAGCACTCCTTTATACATGGAAGTGACGGCAGGCCACGCCCATAGATCCTATTCTGTCTTACTGACTTCCCAGCTCACTTCCGCTTAGCCAAGTCCCCCATACTCCCAAGAATCCCAACAAAGTGTGACTGAGGACAGTAGGGCTGGAAAGGGACAAATGTCTTACTCAAATGCAGTTAAAAACATGCTCCCATGTGAGCACAGTGATGCAGGGCCTCCCAAGGCCTTTAGAAAACCTATGTGTACTTGAGAGGCTGTGTGCTTAAATTTCATTAGCTTCACTGTGAATATATCTTGGCTAGGCAGCATTTTGAAAATATTTAACTTGGCAACATAAACTATATCTATGAACAAGCTCTGACACCCAGTCTTGTACTTGGCTTCCTTTTGCTTTGGAATGACAAGCTGACCGTAAAGGAGAATGCCCAGTGAGGTGATTTGTTCCTTTTGGAAGAGAAACCTGTGAAAGACTCCATGTCCGAGTCCTGTCGGTCATTGTCACCCAATGATGAGATCCTGAATATGTGTATAAGTGGGCATGGTTGGACCAGATGGACAGCAAGAATACTGGCCCCAGGGCTAGCTTTTCAGGAGGCTGCCGAACTCTAGAGAGTTCGGGCTTGGACTGGAGTTTCTCAGCGTGGCAACTTCTCCATCTTCCAGGATGTCATGAGCACCTACTACCAGCAGATGGAGGGCCTGCCTATGTGAATGCTCTGTCGCCATCTGATGGCCAAAAGGAAACATTACACTTCTCATCCCGTCCAAGGAGACTCAAGGCCCAGCAAAGGAATATTACAGAAAGCACCTACTGTGTGTGATGTAGACTGACTTTGCGAATACAGTGAGCTATATCCCATCTCTATTGAAGCTAAGAAAAATATTTTCCAAAGACTTTCTCTTCACTAGATGATAAAAGGTTAATATTCCCTCCACTCCTGGTTCCTCCAAAGGCACACTGCTGACAATACTCAGAGTTCCGAAAAGCTCTGGATAGGACGAGTGCTATGCTGCTTCTCTCACCATGCTTTCCCGTGGAGTTAGGCTCTGCTATGAAGCCAGCATTCCCTTTCCATTGCCTTGCGTCACCTCAGAGAATAGGACAGTTGTATATCAGGGGCAGGACCTGAGATTTGCATGCACATGAGGACAGCTAAGGCCCAGAACATCCTCAGTCCTAGAACAGTGGCTGGAAGGGGTGTTAAGGGTGTAGGTCACCGAACATGTCTCCACACTAGTGTGCCCCAGTTCCGAGCCTTGGAAAACTCACCTTGTGTGCCAGGGCATGATGGAAAACTGAATCTGAAGAGGCTGGGTGCAGGAAAACGGATAAAATGCCACGGGCTTGAATTTTCCTTGATGTTATCTTTGATAGGTGTAATGATAGGAGCTTAGAGATGGAACTCAGCACCTTGGACATATAAGCACACCCTCCACCGCCCAGCGGCACCCCAGCCTCCACCGCCGAGCGGCACCCCAGCCTCCACCGCTGAGCGGCACCCCAGCCTCCAATTCATTTGCTAGTTGTCTTTGCTACACAATGCAAGGTCTAGGAGGACAGAGTTTCTGATTCATCATCTATGCCTCACACAGAACCAGGCATGCAGGAAACCGCATTTCCTAAATGCTAAACTTGTGGACACTGCTTTCATTAGCCGCCTGACCCCTTCGCCTCCTCTTAGCTCCCAGCCTGCCCTCCCTGGTTTGGATCTCAGGCAGGACCAAGTTTTTGTCTCTCAGAAGCTTGGTCTGGTGTCCTCAGGTTGGTCCTTGTCTTCCCCTCCTGCCCTTCTCCTTGGTTCCCGTTCACACATGGACATTCCTCTACGGAATGAGACGGATTCAGTGTTCTGTAACCTGTCCTGATTTAGGGACTGGATGGAATGAGTCAAGAAAGTCGCCTCATTCATTCACTGGCTCACAACATCTTTCTTGAATGTCTACTCTGTGCATATCCTTGTGTCCAGGTCTGAGAGTTCTGTAGCAAAGCAATTCTTACCCTTAGGAAGCTGCCAATACAGTAAAGCAAGGCCAGCATTAAGCAAATAAGGCTGTGTGGCAAGGCTCCCTGATGTGTGCATTTGAGTGCCATGTGTACCAAGGAAATCACCAGACTAGGCTTAGGTTATCATGGAGGATTCCCAGGGAAAGTAAAGCCTACACCTAAATGAAGAAGGGAAGCTGACAGCTAGGTGGTGGAGGGAAGAGGGGTAAGGGAGCCGCTGAGAACAGGGACAGCATGAGATCCCAATCTAAGATCATGTTTATGTATATCATAAGGAGAAGAGATTGCAGCTGTAAATCACCCTACATTGGATGAGGGACTTTCTGAGGCTCCGTGTAGTCTAGAAGCAGCTTTGTAGGCTCAGGATCCCCCCTTCTTCTCATTCAGAGATAGGAACACCATGTTCAGCAAACAAAAACTTACCTACCTAGTCAGACCCTCACAGAGCCAACAAGTGATTAGCCTATGTTACAAAACTTGCTAAGCAGGTGCTGTACGTACATCCCAATATAGGGTGCAATGTGCATCTGATATTTTACCGTCGTCTCTGCAAAATTCCAACAAGGGCTTGAAGCTTGTATATCAAACTCACAGAGGTGCGATGATGGGAAGTTATCAATTTGTTAATTTACAATTGCACAGCAGTAAATGTATTTGCTGCTTAGAGTCTCCTTTCCTGGAAATTAAGCCATCAGATGATGCTTGGGGAACAAGGGATAACAAGAATACGTGTTGGAAGCTTTTCTCAGTGTGTGAAAAATTGTGAAGAGGTTTCCTGGCTTCACTACCCAGGGTAGTGTAAGGGCAGAATGTGGGTCCTAACTGGAAAAGGTAGGCCAAGAACTACACCTCCTTTAGTTCAGTTCCTTTTCAGCTCACCAGTGTCTGTTGTTAGCTGACAGCTCCTTGTGCTCAAAAGGGGCTAGATGGATAGTTCAGCAGGAGAGTGCTTGCTGCTCCTTTAGAGGACCTAAGTTCAGTTCCTAGAAACCATGTTGGGTGGCTTGTAGCCACCTGTAACTCCAGCTACAGAAGATCAGACACATTTGTCTAGTCTTTTCAAATACTCAACACAGACACATACTAATAAAAAGTTTTGGGTTCCTAGATAGCTATTCCAATCCAAATAATCATAAATACTTTATATCAGTTCATGCTTTCCCTTTTTAAATTGTCTAAACTTTGCAGTAATTTATGCTACCTTCTTTAAATTTTTTAAAAAGATTAAAAAAATTATGGACATGAGTGTTTTGCCTGTATGTGAACCACATGCATATCAGAAACCTGTGTCAGATTCCCTGGAACTGGAGTCACAGGCCATTGTGAGCCTCCATGTGGCTACTGGGAACCTGTCCTGACTCCTTTTGCAAAGGAACAAATATTTACTCTTAACCACTGAGCCATCTCCAGCCCCTATTGTGGCTTCCTAATCCACCTACAACTATGAGTTCTTTGACTGAGACATCACTTTAGAAATCTGGGATCTCCTACTATCCTAAAGTTCCATCTCACAGCCACTTTCCTGTCCCCAGGATCATCTCCTGCCTCAAACAGGCTGCCTCGTCTGAATCCACTTTCACCTTTCTGATCCATTCCTCCACACAACAGAGGTGTTTAGTAGCTGCCTAATGAATGGAGAAGCATGCCTGCATCCTGCCCCAAGCTCAAGCCTTTGAGTATGTGTGGTGTGAGGAGAGCACTTGGTGCCCAATGCCTCAAGCCCACCATTCTCACACAGAATTCCCTCTATGGGCCCTGGTGGCCCACGACTTTAATCCCAGCACTCAGGAGTTAGGGGCAGGCAGATCTCTGTGAGGTCCAACGCAGCCTGGTCTACACAGCGAGTACCAGGCCAGCTAGGGCTACATAGAAAGATGGGGGGTGGGGGGGGGGAAGAGGAGAGAAAAAATCCCGTCTTGCATACTGTGTCCTCAAGGGCGGGAAAGCTGCACCCATGAAGTCTCAACAATAAGATCTCCTAAACAACGTCGTGGGCATGTGGGAAATTTCACAAGGGCCCACCCTTAGATAAAGAGGTACCGCCAACCAATGGCTACTGAGAGAATTTGCCTTCTCCATTGCTGAGACCCTGATATCCAGTTTCAAATACATGCCCTAAAATACGTGCACACACGGGCATGTGCTAAGAGGGCTCAGTGGACTGCTTTTTGTTTGACAGCCAAAAAACAGCTCACCGATGAGAGGCGGGCTAGAAAGCGCCTTGGGCATGCCTTCAAGCTCTCATTGGACGGGATATCCGGAAGAACCCGGTCGAATCCTGGCTTGTCCTGGTTGGGTTGGCTGGTAGGATACGCCCTCGTCTCGCCCCTTTGTCAAACCCTCTTCATTTTAAGGTAGAAAGCCTCCAAGCCTCTGTGGTGTCGCAAAATAAACAGATGCCGAGGCGCCCTGGTTCCTGGAGGCCTTCGAGTCTCCCTGTTTTAAGGAGAAGAGAAAGGTAAGGAGAACCGGAACAATTCCTTCGCGGAACCTTTGAGGTGAGGCCTCGAGGAACCATTTGAGAACGGACCGCGGCGGGCTGGAACCGGACTAGTAGTCATGGCGGAGCCGGAGGCAGATCCGAAGGCCGCCATCCCTGTGGACCTGCGGCGGGAACGGAGACTGGTGTGCGTGGAGTACCCGGGTGTGGTGCATAACGAGGCCAAGATGCTACAGACCCTGGGCGGCGAGGAAAGCGTCTCTCGAGTAAGGACCTGGGAAACTCCAGGACCGCGGGAATGGGCGGGAGAGCCGTTTCCTTGGCAAC
The DNA here is from genome assembly GCF_004785775.1 of Grammomys surdaster. NCBI lineage: Eukaryota > Metazoa > Chordata > Mammalia > Rodentia > Muridae > Grammomys > Grammomys surdaster. The sequence goes on from NW_021620941.1 coordinate 5,680,255, forward strand.
GGAGAGTTTAGGCACGCTCTAGGACCTGTTGTGAACAAGGCATTGTTTTCTTTCTGTTTCCAAATGTAGGTAGCATGCTTAGCATCTGCCCCAGGACAGTGAGCTGCTCTGACCTTATTGCGTTCGGTAGAAAACCGAGGCACCGGAGGAAAGAGAACTTTCACACCACTTGTAGTTGAAACTAAAAGTGACACAATTCGCTGACATTGTATTCTGTGGTAAACACGTACAAAGTGCTTTTTAAAGTTTTATATGCCACAGTCCTTGCAATCCCCACGGCAGGACCTGACAACATCTGCATTTTACAAGTGAACAACTGTAAGGGACTTAAAGTGATGCTCTGTGGAGTCTTGGAGTCTTTCCTTAGAAATGATTTCTCTGAACATCTTAGCATAAGTGGATTCTGTCAGTTAATATCTGGCTCCTTCCTTTGATAATTACGCTCAGATTTCAGTTTGATACATTTATTACTTGTTCATGTATTACATTTATTACTTGGCCCTGGGGCTGTAAACTCAGAGCTAGGACCTCTCCTGTTTACCTCTGTTCTAATATGTGTACAGATTCCGCGTTTTATAAAAGTTTATCAAGTATTTAGTTAAGTTCCAATGAAGCCGGGCAATAATGACTTTACGGAGGCAGAGGCAGGCGGATCTCTGAGTTCAAGGCCAGCCTGGTCTACAGATCGGGTTCCAGGACAGCTAGGGCTACACAGAGAAACTGTGTCTCAAAAGAACAAACAACAAAAGTCCTAATAATATCCTAGTGAACTAGATACTATTTTTCTTTCCATTTTTCAGATAGGGGGGCAGGTAAGAAGGTTAAGCCAGACAGTTATTACAGGTACGACAGGAAATTGAATTCCAGTACAACTAGAGTCTGAGCTGATGCTCCATTTTTTTTTTTTTTATGGTTGTGGGAAAGAGCTGATGGAGGTTATGACATTGAGAGAGTCCTTATTCTCCCTTACTTATTCTCCCTTACCCCAGGGTTATGTGATACGGACAGTCCTCCATAATTCATATATTCTACTTGGATTTCTGGAGTCCTCCTAATGTGCCAGGCCGTGTCTGGGCTCATCCCTGCTCTGTTAGGTCAGAGTTGTGTGTTTTATAAGAAGGGATGCCTGAGGAATGAGGCTGCTTTTTTTAAGAATTTAACCTTATTTTTAGCTGTGTATACAGGTGATTGTGAAAGCCAGAAGAGGGTGTTGGGTACCTTAGTGCTTCGATTACAGGTAGTTGTGCACTATACCCAATGTGTAGGTGCTGGGAACTGAACTCCAGTCTTGGGAACAGCTCTTAACTTCTGAGTCTTCTCTCCATACCTGGGGCCTCTTTTGACCTTCCTGTTTTCCCTAGCTTGCTACTGAGCTTCATGAAGGCCCGTCCCGAGTACTGGGAGTCAAGAGTTAAACTTCTGGGTGATGAGTGGATGGAGCCGATGTACACTGTTGGTTCACTCACACATGTCCACACACATGCACGCACGCACACACGCACGCACGGCTGACACTCACTGCATGCCTCTCTTGCCATCTGCCGCATGGAGGCGCCACTATTTAATTTAATACTTGTAACAGTATCGTGTATGAGGTAGACACTATTCTTTGGGGTGTTTGTTTCTTTATGAAGAAGGAACTGGGGCCTCGAAGGCTACTGGTAATAATAAGCAATGACTACCAGAAACTATCAGTTGAGTCCTAGAGCAGGTGGATAATTTTTGGTATAGTTAACCCTACCCTAGTCAGTTCTGAAAGCATGTCTATTTGGTAGTAAACAGGACTGTAACCCTGCCTGTGGTGTAGTGCCAAGAGAGTCCTTTTGTGTCCTGCACTTGATAGGTGATGGCTTTTACTTAATTAGCAGTTATCTCTCGCTTTATAACCTACTGGAAGGAGGCTCTTTGACTTCATTCTCTTTACTATTTAAACATGAATAAACTTGGGTTTAAAAAATGAGTCCTAGTTGGCCCACAGAATCAACTAACCAGGACTCATGGGAGCTCCCAGAGACTGAAGGGACAATGTGGGAGCATGTGTGGGTCTGAGCTAGGTCTCTGCATATATGTTATAGTTGTGTAGTTTGGGGTGCTTGTGGGACTCTCAACACTGGGAGCAGGGGCTGTTGCTGAGTCTTTGCCTGCTTTTGGGACCCATTTCCTCCTACTGGGTTGCCTTGTCCAGCCTTAATATGGAGGTTTGTGCCTAGTCTTATTGTGTCTTGTAATGCCATGTTCAGTTGATATTCCTGGGAGTTCTGCTCTTTTCTGAAGGGAAACAAAAGAGTGGATCTTGGGGAGAGGGGAAGTGGAAGGGAGGGACTGGGAGACCAGGAAGAAGAGAAAACAGCAGTCAGGATATGATATGAGAGAAGAGTAAATTGAAAAAAAAAAAAAGAGTTCATTGGGAATGAAGAGCTGGAAATAGAGCATGCGCCTTTGGTCCTTCCTGGGTCTCCATCGGCTGGGCATTGTGGGAAGAGGAGCAGAGCTCTGTTGGGTGTTCAGCTGCTTACTGCTTCCCCTGTCTCCCTTGGCATTGCTACAGATCTACACTGACCCTACCAAGAGGCTGGAGCTCTACTTCCGGCCCAAGGACCCATACTGCCATCCTGTGTGCGCTAACCGTTTCAGTACCAGCAGCCTGCTGCTCCGGATCCAGAAAAGAACAAGGCGTCGGAGAGGTGTCCTGGGAGACGAGGCCCACCCCCATGTCACATTCAACTTGGAAATTATTGGCATCATCTCCACGATTTACAAATTCCAGGGTAACTGTATATCTCTAGTGGTGTTGGGTGATTTCAGGGCTTCATGTGGAGCCCATGGAAAGTGGGGTAGGGTATGCCCATGCTTGAGGTACAGCCATTTCCCACTGTGGAAGCAGCCTCTTTAGTCAACAGTCTTTACGGACTGTGGGTATACTCTTTGCAACATTTATTCTCATTCATATTCTCTCTCTCTCTTTCTCTCTCTCCCCCTTTCTCTGTCTATCTGTCTCTGTCTCTCTCTTTTCCCCTTTCTCTATCTGTCTGTCTCTGTCTGTCTGTCTGTCTCTGTCTGTCTGTCTGTCTCTCTCTCTGTCTCTGTCTCTCTCTGTCTCTCTCTCTGTCTCTGTCTCTGTCTCTCTCTCTCTCTCTCTCTCTCTCTCTCTCTCTCTCAGACAGTGTCCTAGTTTTAGTTACTATTGCTGTAATGTAACACATGACCAAAGCAACTTGGGGAGAAAAGGGTTTTTCCACTCACAGTTCCATATAATAATTCATCAAAAGCAGTGAGGGCAGAACCTGGAAGAGGAGCTGATGCAGAGGCCATGGTGAGGTACATGGCTTGCTTCTCATAGCTTTCTCAACCTGCTTTTCTTACAGAAGCCAGGACCACCAGCCCAGGGGTGTTACTTCCCACAATGAGCTGGGCCCTCCCCCATCAATCACTAATTGAGAAAATGGATACAGGTCTGCCTACAGACTGATCTTAAGGAGCATTTTCTTAATTGAATTCCCTCCTCTCAGATGACTAACAAGTTGACATAAAACTAGCCAGCACACAGTGTTTCTCTGTATAGATCTGATTGTCCTGAAGCTTTCTGTGTAGGACAGGCTGGCCTGAAACTCACAGAGATCTGCCTGACTCTGCCTTCTGAATGCCAGGACTAAAGGTGTGTACCACCACACCTGGTTTTCTCTATGAGTTTATTTTCTGTTTTTATATGTGAACATTCCACACATAAGTGCCTGTAAATGTCTGAAGAAAGAGTCTAATTCCCTGGAGGTGGAATTACAGGCAGTTATGAGCATCTAATGTGGGAAGTGTGGGAAGTGAACTTAAATCAGGAAGTGTTCCTAACTCCTGAATCTCGTCTCCAGCCCCAGCCTTTTATACTGTTGAGAGAAGCTAGTAAGCTGGAAAGATGGCTCAGCAGTTGGGAGCACTGGCTGGTCTTCCAAAGGACCTGGGTTCAGTTCCCAGCAACCAGATAGGACTCATGACAGTCTGTAACTCCAGTTCCAGGGAATCTGACACCCTCACACTAACATACATTCAGGTAAAACACCAATGAAGTAAAATGCAGATGAAATAAAAATAAATAATAAAGAAGAGAGAGAAAAGCTAGGAATCTAGAGTTCTGTGAGAAACCTTCCCGTTTTAAGATAAACCATTGTGTGGGGCCAGATCAGACTAGTGGTTGGATCTCTAGTCTGAGACAGCAGTGTTTTGGAACCTTCTCCCAAGCTGTCCTTAAACTCTAAGCCCATTGAGCTCTGCATCGGCCTCCCAAACAGTGCGCTGCAGCACTGTGACACTGCCTGCCTCCTATCAAGTCGTGATGACTGCTGGCTTCATCCCCTCTGAAGTGTCCCCAGCTGACTCTGGTTCTGAGCTTCTTTGAACTGGATGCCTAGTGTCATAGGATCCTCATTCAGAATGGCCCTTTCCAGGGGACTGTGGGGAGGAAGCAGGAAGGCCGTTACTGGAAAGGCAGAGCCAAAGAGCATTCACTTGGGATTGTGGCTGATGAGCCCTAACAGTTTGCTACCAAATTTTAAGTTAGCATGTACAGTAGTGAGTTTCCCTGTAACGTTCTCACACAGGTGTGTCACTGTACTTGTTCTTAGTCACCCGCTCCCCACTCCCCCCCCACTCCCCAGTTTCTTTAGGCAGGTGCCTCAGCTTCCCTTTGCCTCAGTCTCCTTGTCTGTGAGCTGGGGCTGCAGAGCCAGCATTTCAGTAGGCTCTGGAGAAGATTCACAGAGATGGCGCCTATTAAAGAGCTTATGGGAAGTGGTTAGCAAATGATCAGTATTCCTTAGACTGATTATAGCTGCTGCCTTAAGGGTGAATCTGGAGAGACTAGTGAGAAAAGGGAGTCCAAAGAGAAAAAAGGAGCAGGAGAGGACTGTGAGGCCAGCCTCAGTTACAGGAAAATCAGATCTCAAACATGAAACAAAGGGAGAATAGGACCTCTACCTGAGGTTCCTTGGGCTGGGCATTGATGCACCTCATCCTGGTAGATGGCCAGCAGCCCCTGTAGCTTGACTGAAATACTGTATTGTAAGCAGAGGTGCAATTTGTTTTATGGATTAGCTCCCTGGGCTTCCCTATTGTTCCATGGCTCACACACACACACCCTACACCCCCCCCCCTTCTCTCCCAAGCCACTGTTACTGCACTAATTTGCACAGCCATCAGAGGGCGCTGCACAGCTCACTTGGCACCTCCCTGAGGGTTTGGGTGTCAGCACAGCAGCACCAAACCCTGAGGGAGAGCCTACCATCTGTTCTCTTGTCTTTCCAGGAATGTCTGACTTCCAGTACTTGGCAATGCACACAGAAGCTGATGGCAAGCATGTGTCCATGTACGACAGAGTGCTCATGCGCAAGCCTGAGAAAGAGGAGTTCTTCCATCAGGAACTGCCACTCTACATCCCCCCGCCCATCTTCTCCAGGCTGGACACCCCTGTGGACTATTTCTATCGCCCTGAGACACAGCACCGGTAGGCAGTCCACAGCCTCTCACCCAGGCCCCAGGGCAGCAGAAGGCCTGGGGCAGAGACATCAGGATTAAATTCAGAAGGGGAGTGTCCTAAGCAGTGGCTTGGTGACCATACACTGGCTTCATTCCCAACATACAGTGAACTAGTGGGACTCGAGAGTGGTCTCTGGTTTTAATCCCCTGGTCATTCTGAGAAGCCTCTTTGGACCCTCAGTCACCAGTAATGGCACTACCTGTGAAATGCCATGTACAAATGTCCCATGCTAACCCAGGCCTCTTTTGTCTCCTCTGTCCACCTCATGGCCTCCTGGTTCCTGTCCCAGCAGAGTTTATAGATAGCTCTGTAACCGAGCCTTCTGCCATCTCCCTGAAGAACCTCAGCTTGTTTGTCCCACTTGCTGTCTCCTTGTCTGCACACATGACTAGAGGTAGCTGCCAGCACTCTCCAGCACTTACCTATCTGCTGGAATCTCCCTTCAAACCCCAGAATCCTCATTGGTTGTTCCTGAACCTGCTCACTGAGTACGAGCTGTGTTCTGTGTTCTGAGTGCAGGGATGATTAGCTTACACATGGTCTAGGCGTGGGCTCCTGTTGGGTGGTTGTGGTTTCCACCCATAGAGACTGGAATGCCGGAATTTGACTGACCCCCTTCCACATGGCACCGGGCGGATGCTGGGCTGTGAGAAGCCTCGGGGGCGCCCCCAAGCAGGGAGAGAACTCAGTCTGAAGTTCCGCAGGGGCTACGGGCTGGCCTGCAGCTGAGAGGAATGAGGGAGAGAAAAGACCCTACTACGCCCCACAGGAGCCCCACAGGAAGAGACTCGGTTACCGGGCACTCGCTTGGCAGGGTCGTCTAGCTTGGTTGAATAGGCCGTCCCCATGGCTGGAATGCAGAGAAGTCCTTGACAGGAGATTAGACATGGTTCAGTAGTTGAAACCTTCTCCACAGTTCCCCACTGTGGGCCCCAAAAGCATGAGAAAGTCCAGGGTTCCAAAAGGGTTTACTTTCATAGGATGGTAGATGGATCTAGATGCACCCCTGCACCCCCAGGGCAGGCCTTTAGTTAAATACCGTTTGTAAAGAGGAGGGTCTGGGAAAGAATACTTAATTGACTACATTCTCTGGCCTTTAGGTGTCTCATTAATATGGAAATCTCCCAAGGCCCTGAGACCTGTAGTCATGCCTTCTACCTGTGGAGGGGCTGGTGGGGGTGTTGTCCTGTTGCCCTACATGACTGAACGGCACAGTAGATCAAATGGAGGTCTTAGAGTGTGTGTTAGGAACCTCGAGTATGGGAGCGTAGCAAAATATACGCTGTCCCTCACAGGCATGGACACCTGTTGAGTCTCTGGCTCTCTCCGGCCAGCGTTCCACCAGAAACCAAGCCATCCTTTCAGGGTCCCACTCTGACGATGGGCACGAGGGTCTCAGAGTCAGCAGTGGGCACGGGTCTCAGAGTCAGCAGTGGGCATCTCTTGTCCCAACTAAGACCACATGCAGCTCAAGTGAGAAGAGTTAGTTAATTTTACACAGTCTGGACAGAGTGGGGCTGTTGGAAAGGCAGGTCCCAGGCATTGTCAAATGTGGGTTTTTCTCTGGAGGCATCTGCACATTGGCACAGAGGAGGAAGAATTCCTTTGTATAAAAGCCAGGACTGCACTTGGGAGGCAGAGGCAGGCGGATTTCTGAGTTCGAGGCCAGCCTGGTCTACAGAGTGAGTTCCAGGACAGTCAGGGCTACACAGAGAAACCCTATCTCAAAAAAAAAAAAAACAAAAAACAAAACAGCCAGGACTGACTAATGTTGAAGAAATTAATTTGAATATTCTCAATGTGAGATTAATAATGGCCACCAGCTGTGGGGAAGTATGAGCCCACATTTGGTCTCGCCTCCCAGCAGTTTGCCAGTTTTCTGTCATCCCCATTTATAAAGGGTGCAGATGAGACAGGGGTCTCCAGGCCCCATGGGAAGCCTGGCCTTGCCCAGTCCCTGAGCCTTGCTTGGTCCTTAGTCTCACACTGTTCTTACTATCATGCTTGTGATGTTTAGAGAAAGGGTCTGTCTCTGTAGCCCAGGCTGGCCCAGAGCATATTGCAGCATCCAGGCTGGCTTTAGACTCACAGCCTTTCTGGCCTTAGCTTCCCAAGTGCTGGGGGTCATAGGGTAGCATCATCATGCCTGCTACCTTTTTAAAACTATATACACAAAGACAGCCTTTCTTATTGTGTTGTGTGCTTCCCAGGGCAGTGCTTTGGCTGGCATTGTTCTCTCCTGGGACCCTGGGCCAAGTGCTCCCAATAGCTGGGACCCAGCGGAGGGAACCTTGGAAGCAGGTCAGCACACAAATAAAGCAGCAGATGAAAGCAGCTTGAAAGCCAGCCAGTCTCTGGTGTTCCTTGAGGAGACTCTGTTGGCTGTGCACAGTCTTCAGAAGGTTGAGCTCAAGTGCTGACGTGGCACATGGTGGGTTCTGCGCTGCAAAAGGGCAGGTGCTTGAACAGATACTGTAGCGTAAAAACAGATGGTAGTGTGAGCGAGAGCAGAGGCCTGGGAGGGTCCAGAAGGTGTCCAGGTGGCCATTTTTGGATGAGGTAGGACTGAAGCTCTGATAGAGTCCTGAGGTGACCCAGGCTTGGAGCTTGTTGCCAATAGATGACATGGCAGGGAGGCTTTGTTCTGAGTCGGAGGCTGGGAAGCCGGGCAGAATGTGAGCAAATGGGTGAGTGCATTAAATACATTGTAAGGGTGGCCGGGGCTCAGGGAGACATTAAGGAGCCAGCTGTAGAAATGAGTGATGGAGGAACAAGGCAAGAAAGTGTTCAGAGAGAACATTCTAGACCAAACCTGAAGCCCGTGCAGAGGAGGCATGAGGAGCTGCCACCTCCAAAGCCAGTGTATATGTGTGTTAAAATCTCAGAGTTCACCCCCCAATGGTACACTTCCTCCAACAAGGCCACACCTCCTAATCCTTCAAATCCTTCTCAAAAGGATCCATAGTCTGGTGACTAAGCATACAAATATGAGTCTATGGGGGCCATTTTAATTCAGGGCTAAGACCCCTAGGCTGTGACAGCAAGCTTGGATCTCATCCCAAAAAGTGTATTGTTCCCTGCTTTTAAAAACTGCTGTGAGCCGGGCAGTGGTGGCACATGCCTTTAATCCCAGCACTTGGGAGGCAGAGGCAGGCGGATTTCTGAGTCCGAGGCCAGCCTGGTCTACAGAGTGAATTCCAGGACAGCCAGGGCTACACAGAGAAACCCTGTCTCGAAAAAAACAAAACAACAAAAACAAAAAACAAAAAACCCAACTAACTGCTGTGAGCAGGATTTGGTGGTGTATGCCTTTAATTTCAGCACATGGGAGGCAGAGACAAGGGGATCTCTGTGAGTTCAAGGCCACCTTGGTCTTCAAATCCAGTTCCAAGACAGCCAGGGCTGTTACACAGAGAAAATCCTGCCTTGGGGAAAAAAGCCCAACTGAACTGGAGTACAGTAGTATATACCCTCACTCCAGTTATCAAGAAAGCCGAAGCAGGGCATTCACATAAGCCCAAGAGCTTGGGACTAGCCTCGGCAACAAAGAGTTTGTCTCAAATAGTAAAACTGGGATTATAGATTCACACACTGGTAATCCCAGCATTCAGAAAGTTGAGGGTCATGAGTTCTAAGGCCACCCTGAGGTAACTTAAACAAAAGCCAAAATCAACAGTGCCTGGGAACCCCATCACTTGGGAGGCTAAGACTGGCAAGTCTCTGAGTCTGAAGCCAGTCTGGACTACAGAGTGAATTCCAGGATAGCCAGGGCTAAACAGAGAAACCCTGTCTCAAGAAAAGGGAGAAGCTTCAGTGCCTTTCGTGGTGCTCTTTGTTGCCGTCTTCCAGGGCTGTTTGGTCTATCCCTCTCCCATCCTCTGCCGGTTGTTCTCATTATGAGAGTAAGTTGTGCTTGTTCAGAAGAAACAAGTGTTATGAAAAGAGTCAGCCACAGAAGCATAAGTACCACTGTCTCTCTGACAAACCCTTCACAAGTAGAGGACACATGTATGTTGTCCTGTGGGAGAATGTGAGCCCTGCCCTTGGTATGACTGCCGTGTTCTTAACATTTTTCCTATTACATTTATTTATCTAATTGGTGTGTGTGTGTGTGTGTGTGTGTGTGTGTGTGTGTGTGTTTGCACAACTATGCCTGGCTGCCTCATTGCTTTTTGAGAGTTAAATTTCAGATGTGTTTTTGTCCTCTCACAAAGTAATTTACACCTGTAGTAGGAAAACACTACACAGAAGACAGTAAAGCCCCTGGGCTGCACTCTGCACAGAGGGGCTGGTAGGCAGCTGTCCACACTTCTAGAGTAGGCCATGGCTTGGTGCCAGCTGTCTTTGGGCCCATGGGTATGACCCTTTTTCTTCCTTATGTGATTGAGCAGATTCCCAGCACATGGAAAGAACCTGCCTTTCTTCCCAGGCACTGTTGATTTTGGGGGCATGGCTGGCCAGCCAGGGGAAGGAGGGTCTGGCTATCTACCCTCTGGGGTTGGGTGTCCTATAGGCTGGGGTTGCAGGGGGAAGGCTGCAGGGTGTTGAGCCCCTTCTGCTCCTACCAGCAGCTCTCCACAGATTTAGGGTCACTGTGGTCAGTAGAGCTAACCAGAGGCAGCTATGAGGCCCTTCCCTGATGCTCCTCTCTGAAAGGAAGGCCAGCCACCTACTTTCCTTCTTGAGGGTGTTGGGGCTCAGGGAGAAAGTCCTTAAAGCAGTATAGTGTTGTACCTACCTGGGATGGCACCTGAAAGGCACATTTGGAAAAAAGCAGACTTGACCCCTTGTTTCATATTTTGTTTGCCAATGTGAAAACTACTTGTTATTTGTTTTTTAAGTTTACAGTTGATAAGGACTCATGGAGAAAAGTAGGGTAAAGTGCAAATTAGATGAGGTTGAGCAGGATTGCTTGAGCCTAGGAATTCTAGTCCAGACGCATTCATGGCAGCAGATTGTTTTTGTAAAAGGGAAAAGGGGCTAAGAGGTGGCTCAGTGGTCTGGTGCTCTTGTACAGAGGACCAGAGTTTAGTTCCCAGCACCCACATCAGGTGGCTTACAACTTCTGGCCTCCTCAAAACTCACACACATGTTGCATAAACAGACAAATACACATAAAAAGAGGATGACTGTGGGGATGGGCTTGTGGTATCCTGGATACACAGTAAAATGCACTTGCGGTGCTGCGGGGGTAGGGCTGGTGTGGGGGAAGCACGGGCCTATGTATGGCAGTAACTGCTGAAGCTGAGGATGTGTGCGTCGGGGGTCTTGATACTACTGTCTCTGATTCTGCTGTTTCTGACGACTACCCTTAAAGAGTTAAGGAGTTGGGCTGGAGACATGGCTTGGCCGTTAAGAGCACTGACTGTTCTTCCAGAGGTCCTGAGTTCAATTCCCAGCAACCACATGGTGGCTCATGACCACCTGAAATGGGATCCGATGCCCTCTTCTGGAGTGTCTGAAGACAGCGGCAGTGTACGCACAGACATATAGTAGTATACATATACATGCAGTGTATTCACAGACATGAAATAAGTAAATCTTTAAAAAGAGTGAGGGAGTTGCTGTAAGTGCTTCAGGAGCCATCCACTGGAGCAGGCTCTGTGCTGGCACATGTACACAATTTGTGCGTGGGTTTTAAAACTGCTTCTTTTAGCCAGCTGTGTTGGTGCATGCCTTTGATCCCAGCACTCAGGAGGAAGAGGCAAGCAGATCTCTGTGAGTTTTAGGCTAGCCTAGTCTACAGAGTGAGTTCTAGGACAGCCAGGGTTACACTGAGAAACCCTGTCTCAAAACAACAACAGTAACAACAAAAATCAAAAACCTATTTTTTAAGGTTTATAGCAAACTAAGGACAGTATAGATCTCTGCCCCTGTGTATGAGAAACACTGTTCACCCACCTCTCAACCCTCCCATTCACACACAAGAGGTCAGGGCACATTACCAGCACACAGGGTGCAGTTGACACAAGTCTTTCCTGTGTTGGACACTATAGGGTGAACAGATAGGACCCTAGCTTTCCCTCTGGGCTTTGGTGATCCCATCTGACTGCATCCTTTTCATTCATCTGTGTTGTCAGATGCTTCTGGACCAAGTCACTGTCTGCTGGGTGGAAGAGCAGTTGGCTCAGAGAGTGGTAGCCAGGCTGCTGCTGCTGCTGCTGCTGCTGCTGCTGCTGCTGCTCCTCCTCCTCCTCCTCTTCCTCCTCCTCTTCTTCCTCTTCTTCTTCTTCTTCTTCTTCTTCTTTTTTTTTTTTTTAAAGATTTTGTTTATTTTATGTCTGTGAGTACACTGTAACTGTCTTCAGACACACCAGAAGAGGGCATCAGATCCTATTACAGATGGCTGTGAGCCACTATGTCATTGCTGGGAATTGAATTCAGGACCTCTGGAAGAGCGGTCAGTGCCCTTAACTGCTGAGCCATCTCTCCAGCCTGCAGCCAGGCTTCTTGGGGCTAAGGCCCAGCTCCTAGCAGATGCTGTTTGGACACATTTCCTAATCTGGGTAGCCTCAGGTACTTCCTCAGAAACTCCTTCCTTGAAGGACCATTTTGAGAGTTAAGTGAGTCCACAACCCTGTCCACATGCAGCTGATGGACGTTTTGATGGTGTGCTGCTCTGCGCTGGCTGGCTGGGGTTGTGTGGGGCTAGATGAAGTTGCGGTTGGGAGACCACCAACCTTTCAATGATGTTCTTTCCCATACACCAGCTCTGAGACTTAGGGCCGTTGGCACCACAGTTTCCCTGAGCCATTGCAGGCAGCAGTCATAGGCCCTGTCTCACCCTTGATGGAAGCCTGAGGGCACATGCTTTTCCAGTAGGTAGTGCTGGAGTCCCCTCCACTGCATCCAGAGAAAGGCGTGTGGGAATGGTCTACTGGTGAGACCTGCTGGATTCTCTGCCCCACTGGCCAGGCCTGTGCCTTAGATGGTAGTCTAATTGTCTATCTCTTTGTCCACAGAGAAGGCTATCACAATCCCACCATCTCAGGGGAGAACCTGATTGGACTGAGTAGAGCCCGGCGCCCCCACAATGCCATCTTTGTCAACTTTGAGGATACTGAGGTACCTGAACAGCCTTTGGAGGCTGCAGTCCAGACATGGAAGAAGGCCTGTACCAACCCCATAGATCAGAAGGTGGAGGAGGAGCTGAGGAAGGTGAGGCTTGTGCCCCACCTAGCCTGCTGGTAGTACACCACTGTGGCTGGCTCTGCTTGTTCTAGCACTGGCTGCTTAGCACAGAAATTTTAACCTCCAGCTGTTACATCTAAAAGCTGTGTCAGAAGCTGGGCTTAGTGGCCCAGCCTATGACTTCAGGAGCAGGGGTAGTTGGCCGGCAGAGTGAGATTGGGGCTTGACAGTGAGACAAAGTCATGTAAGTAAACTAAAGAGGGCTGGGAGTCACTGTGCTGAGTCAAGTGCTGTCTGGAACATGCAAAGCTGAGTGCTCAGAAGCTCAGAAGTCTTACATTTCCAAAGTTGAAAACGATCCCCAGAGTTTTTTAAAAGCCCTTTAGGGTGCCAGAGATGGGTCACTGCTGAGATGTGGTTGAATGTGCAGCTGGGTCTAAGGGCCTGTGCAGAGCAATTACTTGTAGCAAACCCATGGAAACTGGCCATGTGCCAGGCTATGGTGCCTTCACCCTGGGTGTAGCTAGAAAAATGTCCCAAGACACTGCACTACCTTCTGGCTTCCAGTGCTCTGTGACAGTAGCTGGATCTCTGCTGGGTCCACAGTGCTCAACAGTGGGTTCTTGGGGGGTGGGGGGGGTGCTTTCTGTGTTGAAGCTGAAGTCACAGCCTGTTCAAGGACGGTCCTTCAGGGACTGCAGCCCTTACTGAGGCTTTCCCTGTGGCTCATCTCTGTTCTGGCTCCCAGTGCCTTGTACAGCCCTCCCCAGGACCAGCCCACCCCTTCACTTCCTTCAAGGCCCGTCCCCAGCACTTGCCGTCCAGGTTAGAAATGACCGGGGCTCTGGGGTTTCAGCACATGCTTGCTCAGCCCTGGTGCTCCACTGTGCTGTGAACCATGTCAGGTCAGGATCCCCTGCACTGCACAGTTGCTCTTGCACGTCACGTCCAAGATGTATAACCCACGCCTCTAAGGGATTGGGGTAGGGAGGAAGGGACAGCTGATGGGAGAAGCCAGTTGCTGTTAGCATTCTTCTCAGACTGTCCTTGACTTTCCTCAGCTCTTTGACATCCGTCCCGTTTGGTCACGAAATGCTGTCAAGTCTAATGTCAGTGTCCATCCCGACAAGCTTAAGATCTTGCTTCCCTATATGGCTTATTACATGGTAAGTCTAGTCTCACCTGCATCTTAGCTCCCACCAGTGTGTTTCCTGGTGGCACACATTAGAGCCATGGTAACAGAAGGCATATGTACTTCCTAGCATCCCTGGCACCTGGCACCATGAGACAACTTGTTAAAACTAGTTATCAAAAAAAAGGGGGGGGGGTGTCAGGCAGTGGTGGTGCACACCTTTAATCCCAGCACTTGGGAGGCAGAGGCAGGCAGATTTCTGAGTTCGAGGCCAGCCTGGTCTACAGAGTGAGTTCTAGGACAGCCCGGACTACACAGAGAAACCCTGTCTTGAAAAACAAAAAACAAACAAACAAAAAAACCTAGTTATAGAGCTGGAAAGATGGTTCTGTGGGTAAAGTGCTTGCTATACCAGCTTGAGGATGCCCAGCACCCCTATGGTAGCATGGCCTGGAACCCCAACATTGCATAGGTAGAGTTGGGCAGGTCGTGGTACACACACACACACACACACACACGTATACCAACACATGTGCACACACACACCAAGACATGAACACAAAAAAGAAACAGAAAGATTTCAAAGCCCCCAGGTCCACCACAACCTTCTAATCTGGCTGTGTGCGGATGACTTTAAAGGAAGAAGAATTATGTGAGCCATAGGTAAGCCTTTCGTGCATAGTGATGTTGTAGTGAGAAATTCCTGAGGGCCTGACACCAGGCGAGACTACATATCACTGCCTTCATTCCTCATGGAGGTGACAGCAAGAGTCCATTTTTATCTCTGAGGGAAAGCTGGGCTCAGGGCGTTGACATGGCGTGTCTTGGTTCTGCAGCCAATGAGTGGCAGAGCTGAGGCCTAAAGCCCAGGCCTCTTAGTGACAGCACCTCTCAACTCAACTCCCCATGCTGTATGGGGCTTAGTGGAAGAAGTCCATCCTCAATTACTCCCAGGAGAGGATGGAGATGGGGGCAGGGGTAAAGGTGGTACAGAGCGTCCAAAAAGTTGAGAAGGAAGGGGGTCCTACCTGCCAGGGGAGCCAGCATAGAACCTGACCTTAGAGGTTGATGACGGGTAGGGGCACTGTTGGGTTCCAGTCTGGAAAGCTGCCATCTCTCACTGAACACGAGGTCTAAGTCTCACTGTAGGGCTCTTCATGGAAAGGACAGTTGTCACACTGTGCCTTGGGTACCAGAAACAGTGGTAGAAACTCCTGGTCTCACTTTATCCCCATAGAACTCTGTCAAAGAGTGGGGTCTAAGGCCATGTTTCAGAGCTTAGGGGGTGGGTCCTGCTGCCTCACTGTAGGGCTTGGTCCCACCTACGTACTAGAGGACCTCACACTCAGTACCTTCTTGGTCTCCAGATAACAGGCCCATGGAGAAGCTTGTGGATTCGATTTGGCTATGACCCTCGAAAACACCCAGATGCCAAGATTTATCAAGTCCTTGACTTTCGAATCCGTTGTGGAATGAAATACGGTAAAATAAGTTTATTTCTGTCCTTGTCTCTGTGTCTACCATTTCTAGCACTGTCCTTACCAAAAAAAAACCAAAAAACAAAAAACAAAAACTTAGTGTCTGTATCTGTGTGCTTGAGTATCAGCACATGTGCGTGCAGGAGAGCAGAGACAAGCGTCAGCTGTCTTGTGTCACTTTTCACATAGTCCTTTGAGGCAGACGCTCTTCGTGAACCTGGGGCTCACATTTTCTCAGCTGGCTAGAAGCCAGAAAGCCCCAGCCATCCTGTCCCTGTCACACACACCCAGAGCCGGGACTGGTAGGCATGCATGCTGGGTGTCCGTCTTGCTGTGGAGATGCTGGAATCCCAACTTGAATTCTCTCATTTGCACGGTCACCTCTCCAGCCACCATTTCTAGCACTCTTCTATTCTGGGGTGGAATAGGAATGGCCCAGTAGTTAAGAGCTCATTGCTTACAGAAGACTGTGCTTGAATTCCCACCATCCATATAGACAGCTGACAACTGGCTGTAACTACAGTTCCAGAGATACAATGCCTCTGGTCTCCACTGGCACCAGCATTTACATGTATATACACATACACACACACATATACCATATATACACATAAACATATATATTATATGTATTATAATTATATATAACATAATTATAGTATGGTGTGTGTGTATATATATTTATATACTTATTTATTTTTAAAAAACCTATTTCCAGCAGGGCATAGTAGCACCTACCTTTAATCCCAACATTCACAGGACAGAAGCAGTTCGATCTCTGTGTGTTCAAGGCCAGCAGTCTTAATAGTGAATTCCAAGGTAATCAAGGCTACATAGTGAAAGTCTGACTTCAAAAACTGAGTCTATTCCTATGGACAGACTAGGCTAGAAACATTTCTGTATCCTCCCTAGCCCCTCCCACCACTGAGAGTCTATGGACAACATAAAGGAGCTTGGAAATGGAAGGCTGGCTCTTTGCTGGCTGTGCTGTGACCCTCTAGTTTATAAGCAAAGACTGTGACATGGGTCCTACTTAAGCCCAGGATCCCAGGGAAGCCACACAAGGATATCAGCACCTGAGAGCTGCTGGATGTGCTGGTGTCCTTTCCTCCTTAGGTGGTAGGCAGAGCTGGCCACCTTAAGGTGAATCCCTGACCATTTCCCAGGTGGGTGTGGCACACTTCCTTCTGACACATGGCCCTTGAATGTAGGTTATGGCTCCAGGGACATGCCTGTCAAAGCGAAGCGCAGCACATACAACTACAGCCTCCCCATCACTGTCAAGAAGACATGTAAGTGGCTGAATCATCTACATCGGGACAGTCAAGGGAGGTGGGCATTTGGACAACAGGATGGGAAGGTCTGCTGGCCATTCCTTACAGACAGATGCAGACGGTCAGGTGGGGTGATCCCACTCATTCTACCAAAGCACTACCTTGCTTCCATGCAGCCAACCAGCCTGTCACCATGAATGACCTGAAGCAGGGCCTGGGCCCGTCAGGAACTGATGGCCCACGGAAATTGACCTACAATAAGTACAAGCTCAAGGTGAGTGCCCTCCAGCTCCAGTGGGCGGTCAGGTAGGGCGATGGAGGGTCACTGTGGGGCCGGAGGGTCACTGCGGGGCTGGGCACTTCTTAATGACCCTGGGAAGGGTCTTTGACTCAGCTCTTTCCCTACCCAGTGCCTTTGCATTACTCACCCCTCAGGTCCCTCCAGAAACAAAGAGAACCTGGGGTGCTGTCTACCCAAGATCATGGGGAATTAGGGCCATGTGGGCAGAGAGGAGGTGAGACGTCCTGGAGAGGGAAATTTGACCACAGCAAATGTGTGCAGCTGCCCCTGGGGAGCCTGGCTCCCTGAGGCTTACACTGCTGCTGGGATGTGTGTGTGTGTGTGTGGGGGGGGGTCAGACATAGACATGAGCACAAGCCAAGCCAGAACATCTGGGGACCAGCTGTGGGGTAAGATGCAGGATGGGATGCACACAGCCCTCCAGGGCTCAGGTTTTCATCAGCACCACCCAGCAGGAGCTAGTACATGCCCACACTTCTCGTGACCCCTCCATGGTCCTGGGAGAGGCCAAGCTAGTATCTACCTTGCAGACCCTGCTCAAATAGCTGTGTCAGAATATGTTGATCAGAGACAGGCGACATGAAGAAGACAGCTTTCCCCTAGTGCCATCATGCCTTGGCCACCAGTGTCTTGGGGCCTTGTTCTTGACTCTAGGGCTATATTCCAAGAGGAAAAAGGGGGAAATGGTACTCATTAAACCCTGCCTCCCCCCACCCCCCCAAAATCGGCCAAGGAAGCATGCTGGGACCGTAGAGTGAGTGAGGAGAAACGGCCGGTGAGGTGCCAGCCGGCTCCTTTGGAAGGTGCAGAAGGAAGAGCCCAGCTCAGGTTGGTGGCAGTCCCATGCTGTAAACTAAGGAGAGTCTGACTGCCTCCACCCTCCCAGTACCTCCTGGGGAGGGAGAGCCTGCTCTCTCCACATCTGCTGGCCACCCTAGGCCTGGGGACAAGCCAACCCCTTAGACCTCCATGAAAGCCACAGCATGGGTGTCCTCAGCATTGTTAGACCTGGAGTACTCTGCAGCCATTCCATCTCTTCCCTCTTTTCCTCAGGATTCGGTCTACATCTTCCGGGAAGGGGCTCTGCCACCCTATCGACAGATGTTCTACCAGCTGTGTGATTTGAATGTGGAGGAGTATGTATGGGGGTCCTGTGCCCAGGGATGGCGCCTGGATTCCGGGCTAGAACTGGCTCAGGAGGAGTGTTCGCTGCAGCTCTTCTACAGCTGAGCTCTTAAGGAAGACTAGGCCACTGGGAGTTGGGTGCAGCCTTGAGTCTTGCTGGATGTGGGCTGTAAGGCTCCTGGCAACAACCACAGGCTTGCACTGTGCCCTGTGAAAGCAACCCTGCTTGGTAGTAGCATTCGCTCCTTGATTGCCGTGGTTCCTGATCCTGGGCACCTTCAGCCTGTTTGTTCTCAGCTACAGCTAAAAACCACCAAGAGTGGGCAACAGCACTAACGGGAACAAGGCAGCACAAGGCAGCACGAGGCAGCATGCGGGACCCAGGGGAAGCCTGACTGTTAGCAGGAGAGTGAACCCAGCTGGGAGCTCTTCACTACTCACTACCTCTGAGACGTCTGTCTGAGTAATGTTTCCTAAACAGAGTCCATATAAGAGTCTCCCACTGGCATCCTGTTTCCACAACCCCCCTGCCCAGAGACCTGTGTTAGGACTAACCCATGAGCCACCACACATGGAGCGACACTCTGGAGCTTTGTATAAGCTCACCACCAAGCCCTGTCCCGGGCTCTATCCACTCAGCTTCCTCTGCCCACAGGTTGCAGAAAATTGTTCACCGCAATGATGGAACAGAGACTGTGTGCACAGAGAGAGATGGGTGGTGCCTCCCCAAGACCACAGATCACCTGAGGGACACCATGTCACTCATGATTCTACAGACCATCCGCTCTGAGAGGCCTGGTGAGAGCCACTTGTGCAGGGAAGCCTCTGACAAAAGCTGACAAAAAGCTCCAGGGACCCTCATACTATCCATGCTGGAAGGAAGGTCTGTGAGCCAGGACTCAGCTATGACACTGAACAGTAGACAAGAGGGAATAGATGCTGCCTTCTAGTGCAGGAAGGATAGCTCTGCTTATCCCTCCCATGGGGCTGTGTGGCTCATGGCTCTGCACTGCATTCCCCAGCTCCTTTCTCAAAACAAAGCCTGAGCTACCCCTGGGGGCACTGGAAAGTGAGGTACTTGTTAGGCAGGGGTCTACAAGGGGACCGGAAGAGCAATGAAAAGCTCTTGCAAAGGACTCATTCCAAGCTGGGTAGCAGGCATCTGAGAAGAGCAGGCTTCCTGGCTGGGTTTAGAGTGTAGTGTAGGCTTCACCTCTTGGGAGCCCAGTCAAGGCTTTGAAGCTTTTCTGGGAATAGTGGTGTATGTCCCTCGAGGTGCATTGGGACCCAGGCTGCTCATGGTTCTCCTTAGAAAATGGATTCAAACATGCCTTACTCGGCTTCACCACACCCTCTGGTCCCCGCCCTCCCTCATGCTCTCCTTTGTGGCTACTTCACTGCTTGAGCCAACTACCTGTCACAGTGGAGGGGCTCGAAGGCCACCTTGGAAGCCTGCGTTGGAACACAGCCTTCTTTCCTTCCTGTGCAGCTCTCTTCTCCAACACAGGTAAGGCTGATCGTGGGAAGGAACAGCTGATGTTTGAGTCTGGAGAGGAGGAGGAGGAGGAGGAGGAAGAAGAAGAAGAAGAGGAGGAGGAGGATTTCAAGCCTTCAGATGGGAGTGAGAATGAGATGGAGACAGAGATTCTGGATTATGTGTAAGGAAGCGCTGCTCCCAGGCGACCAGGTGAGACCAGCAGCTATCCTCACAGAGAAACCAGAGCAAGGGCACAAGGAGTGAGGATGGTGGTGGGGCTCCTCTGAAAACCCGTGTCCTAACAAGAAGCCCTGGCTTTGTCCTGCTGCTTGGTGCTATGTTCTGTACTGGGTGGAGGATGCCCTGATTGCCATGCAGATGACCCAAGATAGATGTGGTAAACCTAGGGCACCCATCCTGGCAGGGGTCTTGTGAATCTAGTGACAGAGAGGGCCTGAGGAGCCTGGCTGGCCAGACCGCTCTTTGGTTTGGGCACTGTCTGTCTAGAGGAGCCTTGGTACAAGCCCAGCCTAGCCCTGACCTGTTAATCAGTTTTCCTGGGTGTCTCAACATGGGGTAGGGGTAACGTTGGGAGTGTTTCCTCTTGCCTGGGACTCTAGCACCTCATGTGTTCCTTCCCTCATTCAGGACATGCTGGCATGCCGTGATGGGACAGCTGGGACAAGCCTGTGCCCCCATCCAGGGCGGTGAGATGAGAACACTGGGCAACCCCAGGCCATGCTCAGGCTGAGTTCACCAAATGGACCAGCTCTTCAGTTCCCTGAAAACACCCTGTCTCCCAGCTCCCTGTTGTGCAGAGATCATCAAGTCCTTGCCAAGCAGGCCTCCATGGAAGGTCCCCAGGGTAGCAGCACCACTTCCTGAAGGGTGCTGAGCCAGAGATGCGTGGCCTCTGCCTTGAACAGCCTGCCACACACAGGCAAGTCACAGCACTTCCAAAGCCAAATGCCTTGAGCCAGCCCATCCTCCTGACAAGATTGAAGACCCATTGTTTGATTTGGCCCAAGTGGGCACTCCTGGGAACTTCCTGGCCTTGCAGGGAATCAGCCAGCCAGACCCTGTGTCCCCTGCTGACCCTGATTCCTGCTGCTTCAAAGAATGCTCAGCCCAGAGGCAGGAAGTACTTCTTCCCCAAAGGCTAGCCAACCTTGCCTGTCACCATAGGACTTCTTTCATAGTGGCTGCCAGGATACTTCAGCTGGAAGCTTTCCCACTTCTAGTGGCTGCCCATCCTGGTCCTTGGGGAGGAGAACTGGGTTCTGATCCCATCTACCCAGGAATGCTTTGACTCTGGATCTGAGGAGGGTGCTGAGTGAAGGACCCCATGCCCTCTGGAGGCCTCACCTACACAGAGCCCAGGGCAATGGCCATCCTGCCTTAGCTTGGACAGACTAGAAGGACTTCCTGAAGTCTAGCCACACTTGGCAAAGTATTGTAATTCTCCTGAATTCCCAGGTAAATAAAAGTGCTTTTAGTACAAAAAATATAAAACCCCCTCAGAAGCCAGTGCTGGTTTTTGATGCCCTGGTTACTTGCCATCTGACTTCATATCACTGAGTCTTGTTGCATATTGCACCCTGTATTGATTTTTCAATTTGTGTTTTGCTGGGTGTGTTTGAGAAAAGGCCACTTGTCTCTAACAGAACTACAGCACTTTGTGGCACTTGCTAGCCCAAATTCTCAAGAAGTGGAACAGTTAGGATTTATTATAAGCAGTTGGCTCACAGTTAAGGTACAAGTCCACAGCCTTCAGGGCATGGTATAGGGTGGAGATTCAGCGAAGGGCTGCAGTCAAATGCAACCTGCTGCCTGCATAATCCCACCCCTACCTCTGCTGCCTACCTTGTCTCAGCCCTGCAACAGGCTGGGCATGAAGCACCCCTGCCTGGAGGTGGGTCAGCACCCACCAACTTAAACAGAATCTCATCAGACAACAGCCTTATAGAAACATCCATGATACTTGACCAAATGTTTTAGAGGTCGTTGTTGGGTGGTTTTGTTTCTTTTGGGACAGGCTCTCTCTATGTATCTGTCCTGGAACTCACTGTGTGGATCAGGCTAATGTTGAACTCATTAAGATCCTCCTGCCTCTGCTTCCTGAGTGCTGGGATTAAAGATGTGTACCACTATGTCCACTTTGGCCGAATAACTGGGTACCATATTAGTCAAGTTAATGCATGAAGTTGATCACAATCCTTAACATGATTCCCAGTAATTCCCAGTCCTTTCCAGTGCCCCCATCCCGGCCTCTGAAGGCACCTGCACTCATGTGTACATACTCCAGAGACATACATGTACACATAATTTAAAATAACAAACCATTGAAGTATATATGTTTAACAGTTGATAAATTAGACAAAGTACATGACAATGTTGTAAGACGACTTAGGGTCATTTAAGCCTCTGCTCTTTGTCCTTGGGTTGGGTTCTACAGGCTGGTGTCTGCAGGGAACTCTGCACACAGGCTGCTCACTGACCCACACTGGGTCCACTACATCCTTTAAACTGTCTTCAGGGAACTACAGACCCTGCCCTTGCCACGCTAAGCACTCTGGCAGCAGCAGGCCTGGCCTAGGTTGTGGTGGCAGTTCTGCTTTATGTGTTTTCAAGGTTGGTGGGTTTTGTTTTTTAGGAAAATTTTTTTCTCTTGAACCCATTTACCTGCCCCTCCCCAAACCCAACCCCTTTTAAAATTACTTACCTATGTCCTGGTGTGTTTGCATTGGTGAGGTTAGTTTTCTTTGTGGTCCCTCTATCAATCTGCTTTGATGCCTTCAGCCCAGCCTTTAAAGAGATTGTGGGCTCTGAGCATCCAGCTATGGCCCTGGAATCACACAAATTTATCCAATGTCAGCAGCAGCCAGCACTACTGGGCTGTGTGACAGAGATGTGTCCTTGTGAGTGTGTCAGTGTAGAGAGTCACTCTAGTGCTGGGGAGGGGACACAGGGGTTCCCGTCCTTGATCAGTGTCACTGGGCGCCTGAGACAGTCTCCGAGCTGGGTACAGAGAGGCCTCTTCTGTGCCCTAGGCCACCTGCCAGGGTCAAGCCAGCACTCCCCAATACAAAACTGCCTTCAGAATCAGAATCAGAATCAACCCAACATGTGTTTCCTGCTTGCTACCCCACCTCTGCTGTGTCCCAGCTTCTTCTTGCCCCGACTGCTCATCTGCACACCTACTGTGTACCATGGAGACCTGCACACTGGATTGGGCAGAGCACACAGACACACTAGTGGATGTAGATGTATACCCCGCCCCCATGCTCTCGCACAAGTGGAGCTATAATCTGAGCTAGGGACTTGGGCTCCCAGAGGGGAGGGGCTACTGGCCTGGGAAGACTGGCCATTCCTGACCGGCTGTTGTGCCCTGTGGGTGTCTGTCATAAAAAGCTGTTTGTTCCAAGGCAGCTGAGCACCTTAAAAGGAGCCTCTTCAGACCTGGTTTATGATCTAACACCAGGATACCCTTTTCCTGGTAGCTGAGGCACACATCCCTAGGATGGTGGCCTACTCTCTGATGACCTCTTACTGGCCTTTGCCTCCAGGCCCAGTACGTTCCCCCTCTCTCCCTCCCTCCCTCATTCTGTGCCTCTGTCCCTTCCAGGCTTTGTCTCTTTCTGCCTGGGTGTGTCTGGTATTCCCAGGGAGCCCCATCCACCCGTAGTGAGGCACAGATGTGAAACAATACCCTTTCTCTGAAGATGTCACCAAGTCCTGGTGAGCCATGCCAGGTTTTGCTCAGGGAGCTCCCCTTCCATCTGTGCCACTATGTCCCCACTCTGCCTCCTGCACCCAGCTCAGCCTGCACTACCCCATACCTTAGTGCATTACTTGGGCTCTCTGAGTTACCAAGAATAAACCACATCAGTACCCAGTAGCATGCACCCACCTCTGGCTCAGGAGTCCTTCATAGATTCCCCACTAAGGTAAGGGGCGTTCGGTACCTCAACATGAAGCCCACCCATTTTTCTGAAGGTGACACTAACTGAACCCTGATGGGACAATGCAGAGCACCTGGCATCCAGTCTGAGTTGGCTCTGAGAGGCACCCCCTCCATAACATCCATACCACCTGCCTCTGCTCCCAGGTGGGCAGTAACCCACACAGGTGCACTGTAGGCACCACTCCGGGTGCTCAGGGCCAGCCTGACCTGGGAAAAAAGGACCATCCCACACCTGCAGGTCTGTATATGTGTTATGCACACACATGACCTTGGCCCCAGCTCCATAAATAGTGGAAAAGAGGAGAGAAGGCTGCCTAGAGGCAGATACTCACCATGAGGCACCTGGAGGTTCTGTTTCTTGGCCTCACCTGCTGCTTGGCAGCAGCTTGTGCTGCAAAGGTAAGCCAGAGCCCTACAGGGGACTACTGCCTTCTCTCATTCAATAAGATCTGGGAACTGGGACAGAGCCTGGAGGATAGGGGACAGAAAGAGCACAGAAAGGGATGGAGTGAGAGGCCAGTGAGCCCAATAGCACTCCAAGCTCTGGTCCTGCCTGAGACACCCAGTTTGTCTTGGTCACATGAAGCCCAGTGCGGCATGCAAAATTGCACTGGAATCTCAGACCAGGAGCAGTTTTATGTAAGGATGACCCATGCACTATTTGAAACAGTGTACTAAAAAGCCCACTATTGCTCGTGGTTTCAGGTATGCCTAAGTCTGGCAAGCCTCCCCACAGACCCTGGCTTTTTATTTTCTAAAAGGGGTACCCCCCAAGAGCGAAGCAGCTTGCCTGATATTACACAGCAACCACATCCTGTTCTCAAACAGGGATCTGAAGCGTCTGTTCCAAATGAGGGCTCTGCCTTCCAAGGTACCCTCCTGAGAAGGAGTGAGAGCCACCTGCTGTGTGCAAGGCTCTCCTCTGAGTGCCCTGAGGAGACTGCACCAGCTCTTCTAGGGTACCTGTAACATCTGCCCTTTAACCATCCTTCTCGGAAGTGTGAGGCCGAGTCACAGAAAGCTCAACAGATGCAAGAAGATAGCATAGGTCCCTGGACAGGGGCCCCAGCAAAACTCTCCAGCTGTTAGTTCTCCAGCCCTTGTCTTGTTTTCTTGGGCCCTGGAGACCATCCTCCCTCTCCTGGAGCCTGGAAGTTGTAGTTCTGGTCCGGGGCTCCTGCCATGGGAAGGAAGTTGTTTTCTTTCTTGGAAGAGATTTTTAGGGTATTAGAAGGACCTGAACTGCCACCCTACTGCTCCAGCACACATCCATCCTGCCACTGGCCAGGATCACTGCATCTGGCTCAACGTGAGACACTCAAGTCAACCACTACCGCACAGACACACTTCTGAGAAGTGGCCACACACACACACACACACACCTACTCCTAAGCTGGCTTTCTGACTCCTCCCAGTAACCAAGAATCTTAGATGACCCAATGCTCTGTATCTCCCTGGCTCCTCTCTTCAGTTTCCTTACCCAGTATAGTAGGGGGTCCATGGCCTGGACTTAAAGGGCTGCTGGGATACCAGCTTGGGCCTGAAGCTACAGGCCACCTACTTCCCCCTACCTGAAACCTTGCACAGAGGAGAAGCAGGAGGCCATACTATCACCACTGCCAAGTAAGTAGAGCTGGTCCTGTGTGTGCCCTGGACTGATGCAGGTAGGATAGGAGGGGACGTGCACTGCACAGAGGTTAGACAGCCTTGTCTCAACAGAACAACTTCTGGTGGGAAAGCCCTTGTACTTCAGTTTGCAGGGACAGTGGACAGATGAGTACCTGACTCCAGGCCTCTGTTTGAGGCTGGACACCAAACAGCAGTATTAATTGGCCCTGTGAAGACCTGGACATGGGGCCACCAGTTCCATGCCCATCTAGGAAGGCAGTGGGGAGAGGTGAGAGAAGGAGAGAGATATCTCAGAAACTTATGGCTACGTTAGAAACATTCTGGAAGTACTGAGCATCCACCACTGTCTGTAGTTAGACAGGCCTTCCCTCTGACAGCCATCAAGCCTTAGGGGAAGGCACTGTGGCCCACCTTACCTATGGGGAATTGAGGCCCCAGGTCTTAGCCAAGATCTAGACTGTCACTGCAGCTCAGCAGATGTGGGCCGAAGCGGCCTCAGATAGCTGAAGGAGGATGTGCCAGGGTCTGGGAGGAAAGGGAATCAGCCCCTCCAGCACTTGGCGGAGGACCTGCTAGCACCCTGGAGCCCTCTCAGTCAGCGACTCTGACACTGTCCTGTCTCACTTGCAGTTGGGTGCTGTGTACACAGAAGGTGGTTTCGTGGAGGGCGTCAACAAGAAGCTCAGTCTCTTGGGTGGTGACTCTGTTGACATCTTCAAGGGCATCCCCTTTGCTACTGCCAAGACCCTGGAGAATCCTCAGCATCACCCTGGCTGGCAAGGTGGGTGCTGGGTGCTGAATGCTAGGTGCTGGGTGCTGGGTTCTGGGCTTGCCCTGGCTGGTTGTCTTTACACCTTGCCCTTCTCTCACTGTAGGGACGCTGAAGGCTACAGACTTCAAGAAACGATGCCTACAGGCCACCATTACCCAGGACAACACCTATGGGCAAGAAGACTGCCTCTACCTCAATATCTGGGTCCCCCAGGGCAGGAAGCAAGGTCTGGATCCCAGTTTCCCGAAAGATCCGACCCTACCCCCACCCCAGAGCTCCAATCCCTGTTCTGGGTTCCATTTGGTGCTGCCAAGCTCAACAGCCCTGAAATCAGCACTGAGCTGAGGGGGTGCCCACTGCTGATCCTCACAGCCCTGGCTGAGCACCTGCTCCAACAGGGTTACTGAGCTGGCTGGGGAGAGGACCTGTTGGTGTCTGACATCCCCATCTGCCCCTTTCAGTGTCCCACAACCTGCCTGTGATGGTCTGGATCTATGGAGGTGCCTTCCTAATGGGGTCTGGCCATGGAGCCAATTTTCTCAAAAACTACCTGTATGACGGGGAGGAGATTGCCACTCGGGGCAATGTCATTGTGGTCACCTTCAACTACCGTGTCGGACCCTTGGGTTTCCTTAGCACCGGGGATGCTAACCTTCCAGGTATGTTGGAGCCTCTGATTATGAGAGCGAGAATAGTGAATGTGCAGAACTCTGTGAACTCTGAGCCCAGCAGAGAGAGGCTTCAGAAGCTTCTAACCTGATAGCTAGGTGAAGGCCCAGAACCTTCTTTACAGAGTTGGGGTACTGAAGCTAAACTGTGCGACGTGGAGCCTAAGGCAGTCACCAGGAAATGAGAGAGGCCAAGAGACAAACAGAATGGCAGAGGTTCAACTTGAGTCCTAGAGACCAGTAGGAAAGCCGAGGTAGAGTCAGGTAGACATAGATGTCAAAGGAAAGACAGACATAGGAGAAAACGTGCAGGAGGGAGTCAGGCCAAGCCACAGGGGGCTGTACCTCCCACCCCTCCTACCCCTCCCTCCGCTGCTACTCCACTTTTAGCTCAGCTTCCTGGAGATCCGTGATTTGCCTTCCTGGGGACTGGTTTCTTCCTGTTCAGGCTGACTCTGTGTAATCCCTAGGTCACTAATCTCTAAGCTCTTCCAGCTCTAGCTGAGGGCCTCCTGCTGAAGGCTCTCCCCTGACCCTCAGGTAACTTCGGCCTTCGTGATCAGCACATGGCTATCGCCTGGGTAAAGAGGAACATTGCAGCCTTTGGGGGGGACCCTGATAACATCACCATCTTCGGGGAATCTGCTGGAGGTGCCAGTGTCTCTCTGCAGGTCTGGGGCCCTCTGGTGTGGAGGGTCTGACCCCAAGATTGGGGAGGAAGCCAGTGGGGCCTAGGATAATGGTCAGAGCAGGGTATGACTGGGAGCCCTGGGCCCAGGTACAGCCTGTTGACAGAACTTCTGGGTGTTGCAGACCCTCTCCCCATACAACAAGGGCCTCATTCGGCGAGCCATCAGTCAGAGTGGTGTGGCACTGAGTCCCTGGGCCATCCAGAGGAACCCACTTTTCTGGGCCAAAACGGTGAGCACAGCAGGAGTAGGCAGGGTGCGAACCTTTCCCATTCCCTGCTGTCCCGGACCTCCATGCTGCCCTAGACCGTTTGTTTGCCCTTAGTCGTTCCAAACCTCACCACTGGCCTCTCTAACCTCCTGCCTCTGCCTTTCCCTAGATTGCTAAGAAGGTGGGATGCCCCACAGAGGATACTGGCAAGATGGCTGGGTGTCTGAAGATCACAGATCCTCGGGCCTTGACACTGGCCTACAAGTTGCCCTTGAAAAGACAGGAGTGTGAGTGGTGCTTCTGGGTGGGAGGCATGGAGGCATGGAAAGACATATTCCGGTACTCCAGAGACTTTTAAGAAGCCATACATGGCCAAGTGCACTTTAATCCCAGCACTCAGGAGGCAGAAGCAGGCAGATCTCTGTGGGTTCAAAGCTTGCCTGGTCTACACAGTGAGGCCAGCCAGAGCTACATAGTAAGACTGTCTTTAAGAAAGAAAGAAAGAGGGGGAAGGAAGGAAAGGAGGGAGGGAGGGAGGGAAAGAAGGAAGAAGGCAGGAAGAGAGGGAGGGAGGGAGGGAGGGAGGGAGGGAGGAAGGGAAGAAAAGAAACCAAACATGAATCCCAAACAGCAGAAACTCCTACATACAGGTTCAGGGAGATGCGTGGACCCAGACCCAGGGCCACCATGCTGGACGGTGACTCTTAAGCTTCTTTGTAAATATGGCAATCATTTGTAAATTTCCAAATACCTCCTGTGGAACTGCTCCCAGCAAACAGGAAGAACCAGCCTGCTAGCCTAGGACATAGGACTTTTTCCTTTGCTTACCCTTCCAAAGCAAATCTAGCAGTCTGAGTGTTTGCACCTTCCGTCTTTATTCTTCCCGTGGCATAGATCAACCCACATCCTGTGCTTGACAGGCAGATGCTCTCCCTCTGAGCAGCTCTGCCACTCAAACACACTATTTTATTTGGAGAGCCACTGAAGAAAGCCTGGCTGTGCTGGGCTCAGGCAAAGTCAGGGTCTCTGTCTGCTGAGCTAGCACAGGCCGGTTGGCAAGCCTGGAGGACAGGTAGGCCTCACCCATGGCGGCCAGCAAGCCACCTTGTCCCTGGTATAGGTTTAACAAGACAAGAAGGAGTGGACAGGACACTCAAGCAGGACAGACAGCCGTGGTCTGTGGAGCTGTGGGCTCTCCACGTGATCATGAGACAAAAGGAATGCTTTTTTCTGGCATACCCAGAAGGGTGCCAATGACATCTACCAGGTTATGCTAGGGGCACTACTCAGCATCCCACACACAGGACAGTCACCCTTATCACTAGCTGACTGTAACCAAAGGTCCCTGGGGCTGGGGCCTGGTCAGAAAAGGAAAGATGTCAAGTCTAGTACAAAAGGCCAAGAGGAGGAAGAGACAGGCTCTGGAAGGTGTAAGAGCTGTCGGCTCTCCCACCCAGACCCCATTGTGCACTACCTGGCCTTCACCCCCGTCATCGATGGTGACTTCATTCCTGATGATCCCATCAACCTGTACAACAACACTGCTGACATTGACTACTTAGCGGGGATTAACAACATGGATGGCCACCTATTTGCTACCATTGATGTGCCTGCCATTGACAAGACCAAACAGGATGTCACAGAGTGAGTGGGGGCAGGGAGGGAAGGGAGGATGGGGGAGGGGAGGGGGAGGGCAGGATGAAAGGGAGGGAGGGAGGTTGG
Organism: Grammomys surdaster; assembly: GCF_004785775.1. Taxonomy (NCBI): domain Eukaryota; kingdom Metazoa; phylum Chordata; class Mammalia; order Rodentia; family Muridae; genus Grammomys; species Grammomys surdaster. The sequence continues at coordinate 5,709,352 of NW_021620941.1, forward strand.
TACCATGTTGGTGTGACCGCAGGCAGACACCACCAGGAGAGTTCAGTATGTTTCATCATCCCCATGCAGGGAGGACCTCTACAGGCTAGTCAGTGGACACACTGTTACCAAGGGGCTTAAGGGTGCCCAAGCCACCTTTGACATCTACACTGAGTCCTGGGCCCAGGATCCGTCCCAGGAGAACATGAAGAAGACAGTGGTGGCCTTTGAGACTGACATACTCTTCCTGATCCCCACGGAGATGGCTCTGGCCCAGCACAGAGCCCATGCCAAGTGAGGTTCTGGGAAGAGGTTGGCTGGGGAGGGTCATGAGAGGCCTGCCTAGACCTCTTGGCTAACTAAACAATGAGCACATCCCTGAGCTTCGCTTTAGTCACGGTTAAACGTGTAACAGAAGCATGTGCCTTGTCTAATCATGTGAGAAATAAGAGTTAGGTGGAAAAAAAAAATGCTCCTTGACCCTGGATTATGGGAAGAAGGAGGCTTCTGGATATTGTAGGGTGGAAACACAAACATTGAATATGGGCTATGGCGATTCTTTCTCTTATTATTAAGAACTTCAGTTCAGAGCTGGGAGTGGTGGCACACACTTTTAATCCCAGCACTTAGAAGGCAGATCTCTGTGAGTTTAAGGCCAGTCTGGTCTACATAATAAGTTCAAGGCCAGCCAAGGGTACATAAAAAAGACCGTCTTACACAAACCAACCAACCAACCAACCAACCAACCAACCAACCCTAGTTTTTTGGTGAGTCTTGGGAGGTCCCCCCAGGCCCTGCTCTGTTCTTCCTGGCCTCTCTCCAGGGCCTACCTCCCAAGGAAGCCGCCTACCCACCCAGCTGCCTTTATTCCCTCAGGAACGCCAAGACCTATTCTTACCTGTTTTCTCACCCTTCACGGATGCCTGTCTACCCAAAATGGATGGGGGCAGACCACGCTGATGACCTCCAGTATGTCTTTGGAAAGCCCTTCGCCACTCCACTGGGCTACCGGCCCCAAGACAGGACTGTCTCCAAGGCCATGATCGCCTACTGGACCAATTTTGCCAGGAGTGGGTAAGATGTGTGGTGGAGGCCGGGACCAAGGGCAGCAGACTTGAGGTCTCCTCTGTCACTGAGGCCAGGCAGGCCTGTTCTCTCACTTGGGCAAAGTTCTTATCCTTAAGCCTTGGTAGCTAGTTTGCACATGAGCAGAAATGCTGCTGACCCAGCCCCAGGGCCAAGCATGCACTCACTATGACTGAGCCTCGAAAAGTTGGGTTGGATGGCCAAGCTGTCTGTGCAGCGCTGTCTGGGAGCGCAGGCCTCCAGTCTCTTTGCAGGCACCCCCTCAGTCTCTTCTCACTCTGCAGGGACCCCAACATGGGCAACTCACCTGTGCCCACACACTGGTACCCGTATACCTTGGAGAATGGCAACTACCTGGACATCACTAAGACGATAACCAGCGCTTCCATAAAAGAGCACCTGAGGGAAAAGTTCCTGAAGTACTGGGCTGTGACATTCGAGGTGCTGCCCACAGTGACTGGTGACCAGGACACCCTCACTCCCCCTGAGGATGACTCAGAAGTTGCCCCTGTCCCACCTACAGATGACTCTCAGACAGCACCAGTGCCCCCGACAGGCGACTCTCAGGATGCCCCTGTCCCCTCAACGGGTGACTCTGTGGAGACTCAGATGCCTGCCGTCATTGGCTTCTAAAGTCTTATAAGCCGGGGCTGGAGAGATGGTTCAGGAGCTAAGAGCACTTATTGTTCTTCTGAAGGTCCTGTGTTCAATTCCCAGCACCTACATGGCTGCTCACAACTGTCTGATTCTGTCTACTGGTGTGCAGATGTACATGCAGACAAAGAACCCATAAACATAAAATACATACATAAATAAAGTCTTACAAGCCTTAGTCCCAGGGTCCTCCTCTTATTGCCTCTCCTTCAATAAAGCCTCAGCCCTCACCACCTGGTATTTGGTCTTTGCTCCTGAAACAGCCAGGAGGAAGGAGAGATACCCTGTCAATGGTGACAGGCACTTGGCCCCTCCCCTCCAATCCCCAGGCTGCAGAAGTCAAAGGACTATCTTTGGGGGTGGGGCAGTAGCAGTGTAGTAGGGAGGGAGGGAGAGGCTCTTTCAGGCAAGAAGCAGCACCCTGGGATCCTGAAAGATCTCATCCATCAGGAGCATCCTCCAGCATGGCCAGCATGTGTGGCAGAGAGGCAGGGCCATCTGAGGCACAGGCAGCCATAGGAAGCTGGAACCTACTTCATAAGCCACAAGAGTGCTAACCTACTGCTTTAAGCAGTGCACTCTGGCTTTCCCAGGCATGGTGCAGCAGGGGATGGAACCCTAACAAGGTTATCTGGAGTGTCTTAGGAAAGCGGTTGGCCAGTGTCCTACATGTCTGAGGTAATCCTCCTCCTTAGACTTTTACAGAGAACTTTGAAGCCTACTTGTCCCTAAACTGTGACCAAATTCTCCACAGATGTGGGACAGCTTTCTCTTGGTCAGGAAACCATCCTTGCAAGAGGCTTTTGGAACCTAGATCTTGCAGTATTGTCCACACTGGTCTTGAACACTCGGCTCAAGGACTCTTCTGCCACCAGCTGTGTAGCCCTGGCTGTCCTGGAACTCACTCTGTAGACCAGGCTGGCCTCAAACTCAGAAATTCGCCTGCCTCTGCCTCCCAAGTGCTAGGATTAAAGGCGTGTGCCACCACCGCCCAGCCAGACAGTGCTCTTAACCACTGAGCCATCTCTCCAGACCCCAAACCCTCTTTCTAAAAATTACATGTAGTTACTTATTTATGAACATGTGGTGTGCATGATCATGACATTTACAGAAATTGGATTTATCACCACCATGTCGGTCCCAGGGAGCAGACTTGGGTTGTCGGGCTTAGTAATGTGTTCTTCTACCTGCTGAGCCATCTTGCTGGCCTTACAACCTTCCATTTCTTTCTTTTTAAATATTTTTAAGTTCTATCTCATCTACCTACCTACCTACCTACCACTTATCTATCTACCTATCACCTACCTACCTCCTACCTATCTGCTATCCATCTGTCTACTGTATGTGTATGAATGTGGGATACATGTAAAGTACTCCAGTGTCTGAGGAGCCAGATCGCTGTGAGCGGCCTGGTGTGGGTGCTGGGAACTGAACCCAGGTCCTCTCCAGGAACCTTGCGTCTGGGCTCTGCTCTCCACACACTTCCTGACACCTCCCCAGACGTATGTGCTCTTAGCTGTAGAGCCCTCTCTCCAGCCCCCACCCACTCCCCAATCTCCCATCTCGATGGAGACTGAACCTTGGAGTCTGACATCAGCCATTCTCCTCAGGAGAACCCTCGGAGTGCTGAGAAGCTATAGCACAGAGCACATCAGCCGTTTAACTAGTGTGCTGCACATGAGGGTGTGTGTGCTCCTTCAGCATGCCTGGGAAGGGCAGCTGCCTCTTCTATGCCTGCATGAAATCAACTGAGAATCCTCATGAAAGAGTCAGAAAACCTGCTAGTAAGTAGCAAGGAAATAAAGAGAATAAAATCACGGTGAGCAGGCCATAGTAGAAACGGGATTTTTATATAATATTCAAGTCTAGCATTTTCTATTTACAACAAATAAATATTGCCCCACCCCAATCAGTAAACTTTTTACGTTTTATACAAATATCCAGTCGTCCTCCTCCTCCTCCCCACAAACCTCCCATTGCGTCCTCTTGTGCAGCCCGGGATGCAGCGGTGGTGAATGGCACTTTCCATGGTATGGGATTCAATACCAACAGGGCAGTCCATGAGGGGGCTCCTCTCTCTGATCCAAGGGAGGGCTTGGGCTCGTGATGACGAGACTCCCTCAACTCTGTAGGCCCTGACGGTGGAATCTTTGGTGCAGCCTGAGAAAGGCTAGAGTGTGGGAGGAAAGGCTGGGGCCTCCATAAAGGTCCCGGGCCAGTGCCTGTGGGCACAAGGAGAGAATGCAGTCAGCAGCCCTGCTGGGTGTGTGGGTGTTCTGGAGCATCCGGGAGCATGGGTGGCAGTGATCTGCACCTGGGGAGGTGTCAGGAAAGTGTGGTGGACAGTGTCCAGGGCAGGCAAGGTTCCATGCCCAGTTGGCAGCACTCCTTGGCAAAAGTCAGCTAGTCCTCTGGTTCCAGAGAGCAGAAGGCACCTAAGGCGGCGAGTGGTCCCTGGAGGCCAGGTCAGCCTGTCAGTGGCAGGTGTCAATCCCGGCAGCAGGAGAGGTTCAGGGTCAAAGTGGAGTCTTAGGGTAGCCTGGGCTGGCAGGTGGGCAGAGGTACCTGTGTGGCCTGGGCCACTCTAGTCTGTAAGTGCTTAGTCCCCAGTCAGCCAGGCCCTGGGAGACGTCCTTAGAAGATGCCTTTGGCAATCCTGAGTCCCTTCTGCTTCATACGAGGGAGGGTGGAGCTGGCTCCATGTTTGATTTTAGCCCCCTTAGTGAAAGTCCGCTTCTTTAGGATAAAGTCATAGTTGGCGGTAGAGTTCATGGCATAGAACACGTTGGCGTTTTCTGGAATCTTCAGCTCTGGAGGGAGAGGGACAGGGAGTGGTGCTTATGTGGCTGAGATGCCCCCACCACTAGAGAGCCTCCTCCCGGCCAGGCCACATCAGGGTCACACGAGTCCTCCAATCCAGCTCCAACAAAAACCTTTCCTGTGACCCCATTAGAGCAAGATGAGAGCCTAAGGAAGTCTCCCCAAACCACCCTTACGGCTGTCTCTGCTGGTTGGGACTTCCTGGAATCCACACTGCCTTCCTCCATGCTCCCCTGCTACTCACAGAGGCTGCAAGGACCAGCACAGGGCTGACCCTTCCTCTGGGTTCCATCTCCACTAGTCACCTCTGTCCATCATTACCAAGCTGGACTTGCTGCTCCTGTTGACCCTGGGTCTGACTCTAGTTCCCGAGCCTCTGTAGGCCTGCTTTCTGGAAAGGGGGCAGTCCCCTGACCCTGTCTATATAACCAAAACAGTGTAAGAAGCTGAGAGAAGGTTTGCAATGTAACATCTACATATCCTGGGAGTTATTGCAGATGGGAAAATGGTGGGATGGGGGTGTTCAGCTCACATCAGCAGTGTCTGTGATGACAACGTGCATGGGTGGCCTCTGTGGTGATGTCTCTCTCTAGCATTAACCTGCTGGCCAGAGCCTTCTTTTGGGGAAAAGGACATAGGCACAGAGCCCCTGAAATTCTCCAAGATCCTTGAGAATGGCCTGGCTCTTTGATTTATCTTTTTAATTACGTGCATGTATCTATGGAGGTCCAAAGAGGGCATCACACCCCGTACGACTGGAGTCACAGGAGGCTGTCAGTCAGCTGACGTGTGTGCTGGGAACTGAACTCGGGTCCTCTGGAAGAGCAACAGGTTCTAACTGCTGAGCCATCTCTCCAGCACACAGCAGACACTCTAACCACTGAGCCGACTCCCCAGCCTGGGCTTGGTTTTGATTCCATCCTTCTCCTTTCTAGAACACTGACTCTTCTGTGTGCTCTTTGCATCTCATGTGTGGATTTCTCTTTTAAAGATTTATTTTATGTATGAGTACACCATTGCTCTCTTCAGACACACCAGAAGAGGGCATCAGACCCCATTGCGAGGCACCATGTGGTTGCTGGGAATTGAACTCAGAACCTCTGGAAGAGCAGTCAGTGCTCTTAACCCCTGAGCCATCTCTCTAGCCCTCAGTGTGGGTTTATTTACTTTTATTTTACATGTGCTGGTTTTTGCCTGCACGTATGGCTGGGAAGATGCTGGACCTCTGCAAACTGAAGCTACAGACAGTAGTGAGCTGCTATGGAGGTGCTGGGAACTGAACCTGGGTACCCTGTAAGAGCAGCCAACGCTCTTAACCGGTGAGCCGTCTCCCCAGTCTCTCAAGTGTTGATCTTACACGTGAACATTCTTCCTGAAGTACCTGCTTTCTTATTTTACCCAGACAATGTCCCCTCTGCCAGACCCATGCATAAGCCTCCCTCCTCAACTTTGTCGGGAGGCCCAGCAGCAGATGCTGGGGCAGGGAGGAAAGCCTGGGTGCTAAGGGCTGCCAACAGCTTGTGTGGGCACCGTGGCTACTGTGCTTTCTAGAGTCTGGGCCTTGGAGCTGGGGCAGGGGCTGGTGCTGACCCGCTCCTCAGCACTGGCCTGCGGATTGACTGACTGACTTACTGTGATCCTCTGAGATGATCTGCACCAGCTCATAGTCCTCTGGCTCGTCCTCGTCGAGGTTGTGTTTGTCCATGGCTTTCCGGATGACAGTCGGAGCCTTATCCTGGCTGGTCACCTGAATTGCAATGGACAGCGGGTTATTAGGACAGGGTACAGTGGCCTACAACAGCCTGCCACCAACGCCCACACGACCTTGGGGAGCTGTGTGATCCTGAAGGCAAGAGGATCAACAAGCCCAGGGAGCCAATTATCTCCACTCCAATGGTAAGGAGGAAGCAGCTAATGCTCACTGGCCTCCTATGTCTTGCCCCGACCTAAGGCTGTGATGGTAGACAGCACAGGCTAACTCAGGGGGCTCAGTCATGGGGTCACCCAGGTGAATGTGACTAAGCACAGAGGGCTGAGGCTCCCCTGGGGTGGAGTATGGTAGAGTACCAGACCCAGTGTAGCAGCTGTCTGCAGCACAAGCCCTGGCAGGTGGGAAAGGTCCTCCCTGTGTGCCCATCCATAATCTGAGTAGATCCCATTGGCTCCATGTTCAAGTAACATCCACACCTTGACATTACTGACTCTGCCCATGGCCACCACCCTGCTTTGGCCCCTGCCTTCCTGAGCTTGGACTGCAACAGATTCTTAAGAAGTCTGCCTCCATCTTGGTCAGCAACCTATCTCCGTGGGCACACCAGGTCACCAGAGGCCTCTGTCTTAGACTCTAAGAGAAAACCAAGGGCCTTACAGGTCAATGGGGCCCTGACCAACTACCCGTTAATCCCTGTCCCATTGCCTAGGGCCTGATGCTCTATGGGCCAGTTTCCTGGGGGCTTGGGCATACTGCTTCTCTCCTTCCTCGCAGGCCCGAGTGCTGACCAAGGTCTCCAGGTATTTCTCTCTATTCTTTTTTAAACAGTTTAAAGACCGACAGCAGGCACGGCTGCTGCCCAGCCAAGTCGGGCCCCATGGGGCCAAGGCTGCTGCTCACCAGGATGCTCTTGTACATGTTGCCGTTGTCCACGTCCAGGCTGACGCGGATGATGCAGCAGTCGCCCACCTGCTGGTTGTACAGGGGCAGTGAGGAGCTGTAGCTGCAGACCCCTGAGACGGAACGCTTGTGGGTGCGTGTGGTAGACACAGGCGTGGTAGAGGCAGACGAAGAGGAGGTGCTGCTGGAGGCTGAGCTGATGCCCGAGGTCTCTGGGGATGACTGGGAGGCTGACTCCCAGAACTGTGGGTGACAGCAGTGTCAGCAGCAGCCTGAATCATGAAGGGCCCTGAAGGCCAGTAGCCAGCTTTGGGGACTTCTGGGACCCTTGTTCAACCAAGTGTCAGGAGGGGCCAGAGGAGGGAGCAAGGGTGGTCACCTTCTTTTCCTGGCCGTCAGGAGACTCTGGGACAAAGCTCATGTTGATCTCCTCCACGTCAGAGCTGGAAGAGCCAGCTGAGTGCACACTGAGTGCGTCGGTGATGTCCCCGCTGCCAAGGTAGGGGCTGCACCGGAGCTGGTCACAGGACTTGGAGTGGGCGCTGCCACTGGTGCTGAGCTCCGTGCTGGGAGCCTGGCGGCTGCAGGAAAGACTTGGCTTACTCTGAGTCTTCCCAGGGATGCCAACCTTGATTGCTCTCAGTCTCAGCCCACCAGTCCTGCTTTCCCTGGCTATCTGAGGGATCACCCCATCTCACAGAGGTGAAAACTGAGGCCCAGATTGCCGAGTCAGCTCACTCTATGACTGGCTGGTGGGTGTTAGGGTAAGGCCCCAGCACTTACTCGCTCCAGCGCTTGACAATGGCTGTGCTTTTCTTGCTCCTCAGGGTGTTGCTGGCCGACTCAGATGGGGGCTCCAGCTCACACGATAGGTTGTAGCTGAAGCAGAGGTGGCTGTGAAGCTACCAGGGGCCAAGCTGGGGTTCCCCTTTGGGGCTAGCCCACAAGTTGGAGCCTAGGTACGCAGCTATCACCAGGCAACAGTGATGACACCATGACCCTCCCCCCACCCCATCCCCCAGCTAGCACCCTCACCTCTCAGCCTCGCTGAGTCGGTCCATGGCTCGGAACCAGGCTCCAAAGTGCTCCTCAGGAGCGATGCTGTAATTGTTGCAGGCCGACTGTAGCAACTTGATCTGGGCAATGACTTCAAACTCCTAGATCAACAGACGACAGGTGATGGGCAAGTGCTAACAGCCTCTGGGTCTTCTCGACTTCCCACTTACACCCACTCAGGGTGTCTCCCTGTTTTCACAGGAGACTGTCCTGGATGTCATCACCCCAAGATCCTTTTCTATGGAATTGCCTCGGAAGAGTGTACCATGAATCACCATAAATCAACAAAGGATGGAGCACATGCCTCGCCCAGTCCATGTCCCCTCCCCATCCTGAGGGTGGCAGCTCTCACCTTCCTTCTCTTTTCAAAGTTGATCAGTCTCCCCTAGAAGACAGACAACCAGTGTCCGTAAGAAAATAGCCAGGGTCCACCAGTGCTTACCTTCTCTTGCATTACCACAGACACCCACGAGGGGGCAGGAGGCACCCATACCTGGTTCTAGGCACTAGCATAGGGAAGCCAGAGGGCAGAGGCTGTAGACATTTCTGTCCAGCCCTCGCTGAGTTAGAAGGCCCTGCCCACATGCTGTCTGACCCTGGAGTGTCAAGCTTCACTCTCTCGCCCGGAGCCACCATCTGAGGGTCATGCGTGTCTAGTCTGGCCAACCCTCTCCTCAGTTCTGCTGTCAGAACTCTAGAAAGTCTCCAAGCTCTCACGAGAACCAGACCTCAGGGGTCAGTAGGGGCTCTGTTCTCTCAGGCCTCAGGCCCTGCCCTTCAAACCCCGCCACAGGCCCAGGTTCACTCACATACAGATAGTCCTTCATGGCAGTGTCCAGCATCACCAGGTCTGTGAGGAAGGTGCCCAGGTAGGGGACAGTACCCTGGATGACACCCTGGGGCATCAAGTGGAGAAGAAGCAAGGCTCAGGCCGTCTTCACGACTCACCTAACCCCAGCCCCACCACTTAGGGCAGCCCAAGAACCTTTGTCACTTCCCTCCCAGAGTCCCCTGCTGCCCCCATCCCAGGCTAGAAACATCCATGGCCCCTGTTCATACCCTCCTCTGCCAAGCTCTGACTCTGGTGGTACAACTGTCTCTTGTCCCCAAAGATAAGAGCTGGTCACCTTGCCACAGGACGTAAGGGCCAAGGGAAGCCCTTCCTCTCCCAACCTCCAGGCTACTCACTGTCTCCTTCTGCCGCCTCTGGGCTCTCCTGGGGTTCATCTCCAGTGTGGCAAACTTGGAGGTTCCTTCCTGCCCGGGTTGAATGTGAAGTCAATGAAATTTTCTTCCTCTCCTGAGCCTAACCTATGCTCCGATCCTGGGTCTGGCTGGGCCACCATATCTGCTGCTACATTTAGTATTTCTAGATCAACGTTCTGCTCTAACACTCACTGGGTGGGTGAGGGAGGGCCTGGGCCTGGCCTCAGTGCACCTCACCTTCTAAGTTCCTGGGGACGGGAGGGCTCAATTCCTGGCCCTTAGTGTCATCTTGACAGGCTTCCTGCAAAATGAGGGGTGTGCAGCCCGGTGACCTCCTGCACACCCTCATTTCCCTTAGACCTCACTGCCTCTTGTGAGCTCAGCACCTTCCATTTGCCAGACAAGAAAACAGAGGTCTAGACGCCGGCAGCACTTTTCATGGAGACCCATGGGGACCCAAAGGAGTGCAGCCTGGCTGGTGTCCTGTCCTCTGGACACAAGATGCACGGTAGGATTGTCTCTAACTGAGCTTTGTCCTAACTGGAGGGACAAGGCGTCTCAAGCTCCTTGCTCCACTCTCCAGGCGGGGCCTGACACTGATGTCCCAGCTCCACAGGTCCCTAAGCAGAGGGCTTTGTTCTCTAAGGATTCTGGGCCCTGCAGGGCTATCTCAGCCTGACCTGTATAGCAAGGGCCCATGATAATGCTGCTCTTTTCATGTTGAAGCTTCAAGGCTGAGAGAGAAAAGTAAGTTCATCAGTTCCTGATACATCTAAGCTGGCTGGGCATCCTATGACCTCAAGGGATAATGCAGTCCACCACCATTCCTCATGCTGGCCAGTGGTTGCTGCTCCAGGGCAGAGGGGAGAGCCACCTATACAAACATATCTGCACCCTGGATGTTTGAAATGGAGGGTGATTCCCATCCCAGGTAACCTGTCCCCTGGGACAAGCCTGGCATCACAGAGACAGAACAGGCTGGCTCAGGGAACTTGCTCCCTCGCCCATCAGTCTGTCCGTGGCTAAGCCCTAGCAGGAAAGCTGTAGATCTGCTAATCCGGTTGGCTCAGCTTCCCGCAGCAGCCCTGGCTGGCTGTCTCAACTACATCAGATTACCAGAGGCCTACTGTTCCCCAAATGCCTGCCACCTGTCCAAGGAACAAAGTCACCCCTCCTCCTGTCCAGTCTTGACAGGACTGGAAGTTGGCCAATTAGGAACTGAAACCCTGCCATCTCCTGTCCCCCTGGACCCCCCACACCCTCCCGCCAACACTGTGGCTGCCACCTCACCTTGATGAGCAGCTCTCTGCTCAGGGAGTAGTTGTTCTCATCAGAGAAAATCTCTGACAGTTTCTGGAACACTCGAAAGCTGTCCCTGCAGGAGAAACAGAGTGAAGACAGCGGTTGGGAAGGGTGTGCACTGGGGCAAGCATGGTGGGGAACCCACTTTCTTTTATAATAAAGAGTCTAAGCTACTGGAGAAGAACCTTAAACATGGTTCCCCTGAAGACTACCTGAGTAGGCAAAGCTGTGTTTGCTTCCAGCTGGGTACTGCTGTGCTGTGTGCAAGCATGGGCGCTCACCTGGCTCCAATCAGGGCGCACAAGTTCACGTGCCTCCCAGTGGACCCACCCTCACTGAGGACGGAGCCAGCCTGAGATACAGCTGGGGCTGGGGATGGGAAGGCCTACCTGGAGACCTCCTCCCACGTCTTCTTTAGGCGGTGGATGGCATTGCTCTGCAGGGCAGAGAGGATGGCGTAGAGGGAGGAGAAATTCTTGAGCACTCTGCACTCCTGGGGACAAGGAGGGGACATCCCATAGATGAGCCCCTCCTTCACACCAGGAAGCTCCCAGAGGGCATGCCAGGGACACTCGCTCACACAGCAACTCAAGTGGACAGTGCCAGGAGCACTCGAGTGTACGCTTGCTGTGTGGCCCCGAGGTCTATGAAGAAAACAAGAGGTTCCCAGGCCCCTCCTGTAGCCTACCCTGGCCACTTCGATCCAGTGTTCCACCACCCGGGCCCTGTCCGGAGCCTTCATACTCTGGTCCCCAAGGCATGTAGTAATAACACAGTTGGCCACATTGTTGAACTGGGCGACAGTGGCGCGGATGGTAGGCGCGAGGTGCTCCTTGCCCTTCTTGTCCCGCTGGGACCAGATGGAGCCCAGGCAGTGGTAGGGCACGACTTTCTTGAATAGTTCCTAGGGAAGGGTCAGTGTCACTGCGCCCTGCACAGCCCGAAGGCACAGGCTGTAGCACTTAAGAATAAAGACGTGGCTGAGCCTGTGGGACCCTCGATCCTCCACCTGACTTCTGATGGCACCAGTGCAGGGCAAACCAAGGAAAGTGAAGGGGAGAAGCGCACACACAGCAGTGGCCTGCCTGCTCACCTCAGAGCATCTGCTGCTCCTCCCCAGCAGGCACACCATGTCTCAGCCCTGCCCCATGTCTCAGTCTCCAGTGCACAGTAAGCACTTCATAAATGCTGAGGTTAGATGATAGGCCTCCAGGTGGAATGGAGGAGGGTGATCCAGGCGCACCTTGGCGAGCACTCCTCCATCCCTAAGGGGGCAGCCAGGCAGGCATGCACGTGCACGTACAAACACACACACACACACACACACACACACACACACACACACACACACACATTCTCATTCCCCCCAACCCCCTCTCTTCATGACTACCATGGGGATGGGAAATCAATGCCTTGGGTTAAGTAGTATGCCCTAATCACATGCTTGTTAACAGTGGAGCTAGGACTTGCCCTAGGACATAGGCTCTGAACCAGAAAACAGGTCTAGACAGCAGAGGACAAAGGAAGCCTGTCTTGCCCCACACCCAGCCACTCACTGCGTCCATCCGAGTAAACTGCTCAGCTACTAAGTCAGGAGGGAACAGCAGGAGGTGAGGCTTCTCTTCTAGTCCATTCTCTGTGGCTTCAGACAAAGGCCAGGAAGGCTCGAGCACAGGAGCGGGCACAGGAGCTGACTCGAGTTCAAGGCTCTGTGAGACAGCGGGGTCCAGCTCCGGAACAAGTGCTAGGGAAGGCTCAGGCTCTAGAGGCAGCTCTGGAGCTGGTTCTGGCTCAGAGGCTGGCGTCACCACCGGGCTGGATGCCAGCACTGGCACTGGGGCTGCGACTGGCTCTTGTACTGGAGTGGATGCCACCACGCGGCTGGGCGTCAGAAGTAGTGCGGGAGCTGGTTCTGGCTGTGAAGCTGGTTTCAGAGACAGCACGGGAGCTGGGGGCAAGGCTGCAGGAGATAAGATGTCCACTATAGCTGCCTCGCCCAGAGCATTTCCAAGACAGAGACTCACCGGCTGCCAGAGAACAAGCCCCTGTCCCCACAACAAGATGCTATCCTAGACTGTGGTGTACTACCTACCCATGGGTCCCAGGCTCGCTCTTGCTCCCGCCTAGGAGTTGGAGCATCTTTGTGGTACAAACTATCACTGACTGTTTCTAGCAGGTTCTATGTAGCTGCCCCCCCCCCCCCCCCCCCGGCTCCTCACCCTCAGGCTCAACCTCACTGGGCTCCAGGTCCTCCAGCTGGGCCAGAAGAAGGTGAGCACGGCGCTCCAGGTCTGAGCCAGGCATGTTGAGCTGCACATAAGCCACCAGCTGCTTGAGGCAGGGAAAGTCCGGAGGTTGACAGAAATCCTCTGAGTATTGGTCCAGCCAGGTGCCCAGGATGGAGGAGATGGCACTGGGGACACGCAATAGAGTCAGAGGCATGGCTTTCCCCATTCTTTAGGGAACCATTCCCACTCCTGCCCAACTCCACTGGAATGCAGATGCCCAAATGGCCTGCCATTCAACCAGTGGCGAGGGTTACCTCAGTACCTACTCTTTATGAGCCAGGTGTGGGCTGCATTTTCCTGAGGAACACAGGGACCAGCTAAATGCCCATTCCTAAGGAGGGAGGCTGTATGACTACTGAGAGGCTATGCTAGGAAAGGATTTTCACAGTGACTGGTTCTGAACCCCCCCCCACACACACGCACACGCACGCACACCCCTCCACTCTGCTCCTTGAATGCGCAGTATCACCCTGAATTCTGTCTTCCTTCTGATGCAAGAGGAGCCTCAGACCTCGGCCCAGCAGCAGGAACCAGACGCGTGGGGCCTACAGCTTGCTCAGCCCCTGTTCCCCTTGTTCTCTAAACGTCCCCTTCGGACTCAAAGCCTACTTACTTTTTGAGTTGGTCCTGCGGTCCACCGTCCTCACTGGAGTAGGGGAGGATGCAGCCATATCTAGAGGAGGCCGTGAGGGCGTCACATCTACCGTACCTGCTTATGATGTCTAGTGTTACTGGTCAACTCCCTGAAGGGAATGGCGCCCAGGGAGGAAGGGACTCTCTGCTCTTGTCACAGAGTTAAGTGCCTGGCAACATGGCTACGCACAGCACATGTTTTGTAAGCTGAGGCACTTCAGCAGACCCTGGGACCTTTCAGTCGAGTACCACAAGGCCGTCCTCGCTCTGTGTATATCTAGATTGAGGTCCCCCTCCCTGCTATGTAGGGAAACCACTTAGCCTGAGGCTGAGGAGAGAAAGCTTCTCCACAGAGGAAGGGAAAGTCATGTAAAACCCCACAGGCCTTGACAGGGCCCATCTAGTTTGGTCCTGACAACAGGATGCTTACCACCAAACTGGGGCTCAAAGAAACACAAGGCATTCCCAAGACACAGCCAGGAGGAAGGGTGTCCCTGGGCCTGGCGGTGGTGCTCACCTTTTGAATAGCAGGTCTAGCACCTGCTGAGTGGTAGTGAAGGCTCTGTAGGTACACAGGAAGACGGTGACATAGGAGAGGTCACTGCCCTGGAAGGCAGGCACCAGGTGCTCCACCAGCTTCTCCAGAGTGCCAGCCTTCACTGTGCGCACCTTGCAGGTCTCATAGAGGTTCAGAGCCGACTCGTTCTCACACTGGGGGACAAGAGAAAGGCACAGTCACTGGCGGGGTCATGTTCTCAGGGAAGCAAGAGGCTGGAGCTCGGATCACCTCATGTACACCCTCAGCAGAATGTGGCCAAAGCTGGGACAAGAGGGTCTCTGGTTTTAAAACGTCTCTAATTTTCAAGCAGAATTTGAAGTGTTGAGCTCTTCAGGGTGGTTTCTTAGGTGAGTGACATTCTCCTAACATACTCTGGGGGAGGAGGGATGGTTTCCATCCTAGAGGTGGAAAGGCGGGTTTACTCCAGGATCAGGGGGTTGGCCTATCAAGACCCAGAACGTTCCCTGAGCAAGTTCAATGACCACATGGAAGAGTCATGCTGGGATCCAACAGCAGTTAAGCATGACAGTGTGGCAACAGGGTTGTCTTCTGGAATATTATGTGGCTGGGTCAGGCTCAGTTTCTTAGCTCAAGGGGCCCACAAGACTTGTTCTGAGATAGCAAGTTCCAGAGAAGTATATACACGTTGAAGAGTTTTATCAACTTGATACATCTGACAAAATCAGAGTCACCTGCGAGAAAGGAACCCCCACGGAGAGAATGCCTCCATAAGACTGCTGTGGACAAGACTGGAAGGCATATTCTTAATTAGTGATTGATATGGGAGGGCTCAGCCAATTGTGGGTGAGGCCAGCCCTGGGCTGGTGGTCCTGGGTTCTATAAACAGGAGGCTGAGCAAGCCAGTAAGCAGCACCCTCCATGGCCTCTGCATCAGGTCCTGCCTCCAGGTTCCAGCTCTGCATGAGCTCCTGTCCTGACTTCTCTCAGTGATGGACTATGATACAGAAATGTGAGCCCAGTGAACCCTTTCCTCCCAGCCTGCTTTTGGTCATGGTTGTTTCTTTATAGCAATAGCAACCCTAAGACAGCTTACAAAGCTTAAACTTGGAAGCCCTACTATGTGAGAGGATTTCTGAGACCAGGAGGAAGTGGGGGGAGGGGCGGCGGGGAGGAGTGACATGTGAGGACAGGTTTTAAATCTGGCAAAATATTTGAATATGTATGGCCTTATGGGAAATGAGAAGCAAAGTCAATGGCGTCTTCTCTCACTTGTTGGTAGGTATGTCAGCCGGACCTTTGTGCAGAGGCTGAGGAAGGGAGGGAGGGTCAGCCCAGAGTCATGAGAGGGACTGCAAACAGAAAACCCTGGAAAGGAGTCTGGCAGGGCCACCCTCCTGGTCTCCTCTCCACACTCACCCCTAGCCAGCGCTGGCCCTTGGTGGCTCCCTGGTGTAGCTGGACCTTGCGCAGGGAGATGGAGTAGATGACCCCGTTGATCAGCTCTTCCCCAATCTCCTGCGTAGAGCTCTGGAAAGACAGGGCCCAGGAGCCAGGACAGAAAAATCAGGGGTCTGTTTTAGGGGCACAGCACAGACAGGTGGCTTCTGGACTTCCAGAGTGAAGAAAACAGAGAGCCCAGGACTCCGCTTCCCACCTGGCTCCTCATGACCTTAAGGCTGGCATCTCAGGAACCTGCTCCTGCCTAGTACTGGACAGCCCTACACCAGTATACCTGGACAGGTATTGTTGTTCAGCCATTTCAGAGAAGGGTAAGTGGAGGGTGAGGTAGTCAAACTGTCTTGTGTATATGGCAGATCCCCTATCCCAAGGCCCTAGCATGGTCACAGGTGGTACTGACCCTCAGAAAAACCTAGTCCCCAGAGCTAAAGGCCGGGTCACCCACGCACTCATCTCTTTGTGCCGTCTGAGGTTCCAGGCTGACCAAGCCGCATCAGGCAGTTCTTTCTAGCTCAGCACTGGAGTCAGCACCATGTGTCTAGAGCAGGTGTGGACGCTGACCACATCTGAGGCCACTTCCTTCCCCTTCTGCTCATTCATGCTTTTGAGACTTCTTGGGCAACACGGGGGTTCCCAGCTGGCTGTTCTTCCTCACGTGAGTGGGAAACAGCAACAGTGCTGAGGATTCACAAAACCCCAAATCATGAGGCCTATTTGGGGAAGGAGGGGGGTCATGTGGCTGCTTCTCAGAGCCTAGAGCAGAAAGGAGACACTCGCTTGCCCTACACCCCAGGCTCTCTCCTACTCCTGCCATCTGGAGAAGGCAGGGATGTAGGGGACCTGATTCCTGGAAGTCAGTGGATAACAAGAAGGCTCAAGACCCTAAGCAATCCTGGCCCATGACCCAGAGAACTTCCCTTCAGAGACCAGTAGCACTGTCATCAGCTAACTCTGACCCAAATCTAGAAAGCCTTTCAGCAGAGATAAAGACCATGGCTCTGGAACACCCACTGTGTCGGCTCAGTGGTTCCTAAAGTCAGGGCTGGAAGAGTCTCCCTTTCGCAAGGAGCCTGGCCATATCTGGCCTCAGCAGCAGAGTTAGGGTCACACATAAACCTCCTGAAACACAACACTGGGTTTCAGCCCAGGGACACCAGTACAGTGCTAGTTTACA
The DNA here is from genome assembly GCF_004785775.1 of Grammomys surdaster. Taxonomy (NCBI): domain Eukaryota; kingdom Metazoa; phylum Chordata; class Mammalia; order Rodentia; family Muridae; genus Grammomys; species Grammomys surdaster. Next base: position 5,726,139 of record NW_021620941.1, read on the forward strand.
ACAGTTTTTTTACTGCTGCCTATTGAACAGAAATGTGCCCTGGCCAGGCACACCGGCAGGAGTAGTTGGACACAAGCAGCAGCAGCAGCAGCAGCAGCCATCACTGAGCAAGGGCTCAAAGGCAAGGCTCTGCCCTGGGCTTCCGCTGACACCCCAGCAGCTGGCCTGGGCCCTGTAGGAGTGTCATGTGATCCCTGCACCCTTCCCCCACCTGAGGCGGGCCATTCTGCCAGCTGGATGGGAATGGGGGTCCAGACAGGCAGTGAGAGCCATCCACACATGTCTTCCTCTGGGGAGTTGACACCCTGTTGCACAGATGGGAACTGTTCCAGCCATGAGGAGCTAACCCCATACATTCCGCTTGTTTCAAACAACCACAGCAGGAATGAACCAGACCACCTCACAAAACCGAGTGTGGGCCCCTTTGCACCAGATACTCAGAGAAGGCAGAGATGCCCCGTGCCTGGTTAGAAAACAACAGAGAAGAGCTTCTCTCCCCAGTCTCAGGATCTGCCCTCAGTCCCTCTGAGGTTGGAAGGGCAGGGACCATGGAACCTAAGGCCACCTTGGGCTACCTTTGTAGCAGGCAGCCCATGTAGGAGGTGTCATGCTCCCGGGAATACTCAAGCAGTCCAGGGAGAAGAGGGTTATAAGCTGGGCTGGCAAACAGCTGAAACAGCAAAAATGTCTGCCTGCCTGCCTGCCCAGGGCAGGCATCCAGGAAGCCTCTGAGCTCTAAGGGAGGAATGCCACATGGTTGGCTGTTTCCTTAGAGAGGATCATCCCTCCCACCCCCTAGCCTCCAAATGAACAAGGCCCCCAGGGGACTGGGATGAAGCTGGTGGCTGTGTCTAACACACTTGGGTCAGTTGCTTGAGGGTGAAAGTATCCCTGGGAGTCCTGTGAGTAAGCCCTCCCCACAATCACAGTCTCTTGAGCATAGCCCAGGGCTCCCAGAATGGGGTGTGTCATCTGATCAAAGTTCTCAGGCTGGCAGGCCAGCAGGATGTATGTCCCCAGCTAAGAGAGAGGGAGCTGCAGGCCAAGCCCTGAACAGCAAGCAAGGGGCTCAATAAGGATGGGGGTGCCAGGCCTGTGTCATCTCTCCCTAAAGAGCACTGGGTGGTGGTGGTGGCCTGTCCAGTCAGACACTGGCTGCTTCTGCTTCGGGAGGCCTTGGCAGATGTGGTAGAGTTCAAGCACGAGATCACAGCTTCTCTCTCCGTGTACAGAGGCTCAGTCTACTTGGTGATTCTAACCTCACCACACCTACCTGCACCACTGAGTCACTAGGGTACCCCCAGGTTCTACCAGGTCTCTTGCAGACCCCCTACAGCTCTGCACACACAGAACCCTCAGGACCAGAGCCATGTACAGTATCTCAGGAGGAATCTCACACCCCAGCTTAGCTCAGTAAGCTGGCCATGGGCTGAGAGAGCAGCAGCAGCAAACAGGTGACATGGTGAGGGCTGCAGCTGACCAAGGATGGCAGACGACACCTGGTACAGCACAGGAACTGGTGATGTATGAGAGCCACACCTGTCAGAGGACCACCTAGGACTGCTGGGCCGAGATGGCAGCTCATTCAGAGTACTGGCCCTCGCTTGGATTAGAGCTTCTAGAACAGGGAGAGGGCAGTCCAGATGCTAGTGAGCAATCTCAGGCTCTTATGATGGGAGAACACCTTCCCGTTTTACAGGTGGAAAGCAAGGCCTGTCCAGGTTGAGGTGAGAATCCAAGACTCCTCAAGTCCAGGCCATGAGCTCCGACAGAGGGAGTAAAATGAAAATATCAAGCATTAGAGCCCTCCATCCCAGCTCCAGCACTGGGTGGACAGCCTAGATTTTGAGCCCTCATGGTAGCCCTCGGTGATCACAAGAAGCCTCAGCTAGGGTGCCTGGTTGCCAGGGCAGCAGGAGACCAAGACCTCAGAAAGAAAAGTCTTGGGCCTATGCAGAGCTCCCAGAGTCGGTTTCAGGTCCCAGGAACCCTCCCTGTCAGCCTGAGTCCTGCTATGGCCAGGTTAGCATTTCAGGAAATAAAACTAGGCTCAAATAGGGGAGGGGAGACCCACCCCTTCAGCTCAGTAAATCCATGGCTTTGTCCGTTTGCAAATGGCCACCATCGGACCAGGCCTGGAAGGGGTCATGCCCCAGTCCTCACAAGGCATAAAGTAGACCCAGCTGAAGTCAGACTCACACCACTCCATGACCATGCCATTCAGTTAACACAGGCACTTCCTGTCCCAGAGCCTCTGTACAGGCAGTTCATGTAACTCTCCCAGTACGGTGCCTGGTGGATGAAGGACACCCTGGTAGGGACAGGTAGAAGCCTACTCAAGTCGAGCTAGGAAACAGCAGCCAGGACAAGGAATTTTATCCCTGGCCTGTAAGGACACACCCAGAGCTGGCTGCTGCTTCTGTCAGAGGCACGCCGTCAGGGCAGGGTCCAGCCATGGTACACAGATGCAGGGGAGAGGCTGAAGACAGAAATGACTTCCTCAAGCTACACAGCAGGTGGAAGGTGGCCAGGCTAGTGGTGTCACACTGAGCCTCTGAGCAGAGGCTTAGGGACACATCCTGGGGGACAGCCCTGCTGAGACATCAGTCTCACTTAGCCCACTCCATAGCTCCTTTTGTTTGTTTTTGTTTTTCAAAATAGGGTTTCTTTGTGCAGCCCAGGCTGTCCTGGAACTCACTCTGTAGACCAGGCTGGCCTCAAACTCAGAGATCCACCTGCCTCTGCTTCCTGGGATTAAAGGCGTGCGCCACCACCACCTGGCAACATGTCCATTTTATAGATGAAGAAACTCTGGGGTTCAGAGGGGCTAAGCTGGCATTCCAGCAAGGCAGCCTTTCACAGAGCTCAAGCTCTGTGCCTCCTGGGTTCAAAGGACAGATCGCCTACAGATGTGACCCATAGTACAACGGCTGCAGGCAAACACATCAAAAGGAGGGGAGCATGCCAACAGAACAGCCGTGGCCCAGCTCAAGTGAGCAGCCCTCAGGCTGTCCTTTCTTTGGGAAACTAAGTTTGCTTGGAGCCTCAGCTCCTGTACTAGGAAACAATCCATCTCAATCTCTCTCACTTTCACTGGGCTGGGGTGGCTCACTCCCCTGAGGTATATGCCTGATAACATAGCATTTGTGAGTGCATCAGAAGTCTGATTCAGGGCAGGTGCCAAACTATGAGATCCTTCTGAGTGCAGCTGAAGGCCCTCCAGAAGCTTCCTTGGAGCTGAGGGTCAGTGAGAGGTCTACCTACAGTCCTAAAAACTTTGTGATGACCTCTCTGACAGTCAGTCCCAGTTCCTGCCCTGCTAGCAATCTGGTTACTCTTGCTCCAGAACTGCCTGGAGGCTCCCAGGAAATGGTCCAGCATGTCTTTCTCAGTGTCCCAGGCTGGAGACCAGCCATCTGGGCCTCCTCATCCTCGTCTACTGTGCCTCTGAGGAAAACAACTGTAGGACAAGGAGATCCTGGGGGCACAGCTTTGATGGCAAGTCTTCTCATGAACATAACAAGGCCCTAAAGCAAGGCTGCCCTTTTAGAGTCAGCCAGGAAGTACCTCTGGAAAACTATCGTGTACACACACACACACACACACACACACACACACGCGTGCGCACACTATGTACCTATATTTCTGAGTTTTCAGTGTCAAGGGAACAAAAGAACCCTGGGGTAAACTAAGAGCTGCACACAGTACGATCAAGAAACCAGACAGCTCAGAGGAAGAAGCCCTGGGTCTCACCGTGTACAACCCACACAGCCTTCAGGCATCACAGGCAAACTGCCAAGGTAAGAAGCCTGCCTGGCCTCTGCCTCTGCAGTTGACCAGTTTGTTGAGTGCAATCTAATTAGTTGTTTCATTTGTTAAATGAGCTATTAATAGCCCTCACCCCCCAAAAAAGGACATAATGCATGCAAATTATTTAGCCTAGGCCCTTCTACCAAGCCCTGGAGGGCTGTTAGCTATTATGTTAAGTCCCTGGTTCCACTGTTCCCTAGATCTCAAAATCTGAGGTACTGTCACCTTCTCCTGGACTGTAAATAAGCTTTCCCACATCTCACTTGACCAAGGCCGTTGTGCAGTGCTTGGGTGAAACTCTATCCACTACCTTTGCTGGCTTCCATGTTCACTAGTTGTCTCTGCTGTGTCTTGCTTCCGGCTCTTACATGTAGCAGACACCCCGCCCCCAAGCCCAGGGAACACAGTTTATGCTGAAGTCCTGTCTGTGACCCTTCCTGACAACATATTTATCTGGGTGAGTAACTTCACCTCTGTGACCTCCAGCTTCTTAACAGATGGCGCTGGCATCTAAACAGAGGGCTGTGTGAGCCAGGAGGAACAAGGTACTGGTGCCTGCTGCCTGTAAATGCTACAGATCCACAAATCACCCTTGCCAGGCTGAAGCTGAAGCATGCCTGTCGCAGGAGCATAAACCTCATCACCTCCATAAAGCAGACAGGAGCAGGTCAGGCTAGGTCAGTGGTGGCCTTACCTAAAACTGAGAGGGCAGGCAGATGCCCAGATGTGTGAGGACACCTGGCAACCCCAGGCTGATGGGAACAAATGACATAAGACAAAAGGCAGAGACAGAGACTGCAGGGACCTCAACTGAGTTGGCTTCATTTCTGGACCTGGGTCTACTACCAGGAAATCAGCCTCAGGATGGGGACGCAGGGAATTATTGGCAAAACAGACAGGGATTTCCCTGCCCCCTCCCCCAGGCGAATACTAAATGGTCATTGTGTTCAGTTTCCGGTTGTGGCCTCCTCTCCTGCCAGGACCCTGGTTTTCCTGCCCCAGCCAGAAGCTTCCCCTCTGGTATCTAAACAGTAACCAGGCTGTATGACAACAGAGAGGACTGGAGAGAGGGCCAGCAGAGGAGGCACAGACAGCATCAACCTGTGCAGGGACAGAATCTTTGATAGCCCTGCCACAAAGGGTCCTCAGGGATGTAGATGGACAGAGCCAGAGAGAAGACACACACACACACTCAGAGAGAGAGAGAGAGAGAGAGAGAGAGAGAGAGAGAGAGAGAGAGAGAGAGAGAGAGAAGTGATCAGGCCAGGCCCTTCCAGCACACAAAGCCGGAGACTCTGCCAGACATAATGAAAGCCAGATGAGTACAGGGCTGGTGCGGGCTGCCCACTACCAAGCTCCCTGGAGTCCCTCCCCAGCCGCCATGAGGATGAGACCACTGGGTGAACGAGAAGCCTGGCTTGGGATACCTGCCAAGCACAGGAGGCCTCCCAGGCCTGGGGGCTCTATGACTGAGAGCTCCCAAGTATGCTTTGTCCAGGCCTTCTCTAGGCAGAGCAGGATGCAGGACTGCCTGGGATTCCACTGCCTCTGGGGCATGGTGGCAGGTGTATACTAAGGTGGAAGAGGGCACAGTCAGGTGTCCCTGCCCAGGACACTAGAAACAAGCTCCTACCCATACTTATTAATCTCTTCTCCCAAACATAAAGGCATTGATTGTCTCCCTTCTCTGAATCCTCCTAAACTCTTACAAACATGTTGGCACATTTTTCTAACCGGGCAGAAATGAATCACAGGTCATCATAACTGAACACCTTACAGTCCTCTTACTGACTGAACACCTGATTCCACACGTTGGAGATGAGCCCATCCCACCCCCTTCCTTCCACTGCCTCCTCTGAGCAGCTTTGATGTTCCTGGGTCATTAGACCTATGTCTGACTCAGTGATGGGTATCCAAAGGCCCCTGAGGTTCCACTCACCTTTGAGAAGTCTAGGACCGTGCCACCACAACCACTTCCTGGTCCACTACATTGTGTGGCCTCCTCCTGTAGCATGCCCCGTTGACAAGGGTTTGAAATGAGGACAGGCCCTAGTGGTTGGAGCATTCAAGTACCACAGACGTGTAAATAGTGACAGCATGGAGGGGCTTAAAGGTCTGATTGTAGGGTCACACCTGTGCTGGATGGGAGCAGGTACTGGGATGAATTGAGGGGGTATGGAAATTCAGCTCTGATCCCCAGCTATTGCTGAGGATGTGCTGGAAGCTGTAATGCCCAACTGGTTGCCCCGGGGCTGGTGCAGCAGGGGGATTTCTGAGGAAGGAACCCCCCCACCAACTCCCACACAATGCTGCAAAGGACCCTGGGCCTCGGCTCACCCACCTCCAGGCGCGGCAGATCGGGATCGAGCTGCGTGAAGCTGTGCAGCACCACCGGACAGCTGTCGGGGACGCCCACCTCCAGACGCACAGCGTCCCACACGCTGCGGCTGCGCCGGGAGCCGGGAAACAACGGCTCGGCGCCCCCTACGGGCCCGGCCGCCTCGGCCCACATGCGCTGCACCATGGACGATTCGCGGTGGCGCGAGTGGCCGGCGGGCCGCGAGACCCGGGGCGGCGCGGGCGCAGGGCCGGCCCGGCGCGGCTCCGCGCTGCCTGCGCTCTGCGCCTGGGCCCGGCCTTGCTGATGTCAACTGGGGGCGGTGACTGCTGGGGGCGTGGTTTCCGAGAGGCGTGAGCCTCCTCTAATTGTCAGGCCTGGTGGATACTGCTTCCACACGCAGTCTGTGTTGTGTGGGCGTGCCCATGATGCTGTTTTGCTGAAATCAGATCCACTTCCCGAGAATTCCAGTTACCACACCCCCTAGCTCTGTAGCCTCAGTTTCTTCAACTGGAAAGTATGGGTAATGAAAATGACTTCCTCCAACAGTGTGACTGGGAGGATGTCATGGGATCACTGGCTATGTACTCATATACCAGAGCATGGAGAAGGGTGACCCTTAGTGTTGATTGGGCTGAGTGTCCAGAGGGTGTTGACATCCAGCCCAAGCTCCATTGGGAGAGGGACGCTTTCAGCCTCAACACCAGTCACCACAGCCATGCACAAACTAGACAGACCTACCGTGCAAAAGAAATGTAGTTACCTCTAGGTGAGGCTGTATACGTTGAAAATGCTTATTTTACTGTATGTGTAGGGTTATTTGCCATGAATGTGTGTACATTGCATATGTGCCTGGTGCCTGAGGGGAACAAACTGTGAGCTGCCATGTGGGTGCTGGGAACTAAACCCAGGTCTCTGGAAGAACAGTAAGTACTCCTTGGTGCTGAGCCATTTCTCTAGCCATAAGGCCTAAAGTTTCTCTGAAATTTTTAATTGTTGGAAAGTATTTTTATGAGAAGGCTCTAATGATAAATACGATTTAAGAAAAAGATAGGCAGATTTGGCTTGGGGTGGAGATCCCCTAAGGCTGCTCAGAAGCCTGGCTGGGGCCCTGCCCTATCTCCAGAAAGTCCAGGTGTGTCAGGGTATAGCACAGGAAGGCACTGGCTTCCACGCATTCTGTAGGCTTTCCTCAGCCCCATTCCTGGGCCAAGGACCCAGCCAGCAGCCGCTCAGCTTTGTTTCCTGTCCCAATACTCTCTCCTATTCTGGCTTTTTCCCCCCTAAGGGCCGCTTTTCTCTGATACTTAGTTCTCAGGCACCACCTCTCCAGCCTCAAAGGGAAAGAGGTAGGGAGTTAAACCTGCAGCAGACAGGCTGTCTGTCGACTCACTAGTCGTGGGGATGGACATTGGCAGAGGTGAGGGTCCCATCATCTACTCTGCCTTCCTGGTTGCTATCCACCTGTTTTATCAGTCCTTTTCCTGTCTTGTTCTGCATGGCTGCATTTCCCTCCTGGAAAGTCTGTTCATGGATATCACATGCACAGATAAAGAAACACAGACACATGTGTAGGCAGATCCACGGAGACATAGCGACAAAGGCAGGCAAAGAAACTCCTCACCCCACAGTCCAGCAGCTCAAGCCTTTTTACTGTGACCCCCCTTTCACCAATGTAAGTGCCCTCATGTCCCTGCTACCCTAGACCCCACAAGGGTCACACCCTCAGCATCCTCAGCACCAGCTGTGATGTTCTAGATATTTCCAGAAAGCAGAGCCCTCCTCAAGGTCTACTAAGCTTTCCCTCATCATTAGCCCCAAACTACAGGGCATCCCTTACCAAGAGCAGACCCATGCTAAGAGAGGGGACAAGGACAGTTGGAAAAACTGTCACTCGGGGGAACAGCAGGAGCCAGAGGACTTCCTCGGCATCACCAGCCTGCAACCTACGGAAATCCAGCCTATAGGACAGACAGACAGGTTTTGTTTTGCTAACAAATATATGGGGGTGGGGAGTACACAAGAAGAAGAAGTGGGTTTGTGAACCTGATATGAACAAACTGTTAAGTAGCAAGGTCCCTCTTACCTGAGGGTGACGCATTCTAAGATACCCAGAAGGATCCTGAAATGAGGGTATCAGTCAACTATGCTAGGTACCACAGTGATCAGAGCAATGACCCAAGCAGCCAAGTGGCTCACTAGCAAGCAGAGTGTTTGGGTATAGTGGGCAAAGGGATGACTTCACGTCAGGAGTGGGGCATGGGGAGGAAAGGCTTGACTTCATTATGCTGCTCAGAACAGCAAGAGATTTGATTCTAGAATTTTCCACTTAATATTTTTGGAGCGGGGTAGGTAGCTGAAGACTACTGCATGTTGATGGCACTGGACATTGATGCTGCTGCTGTTCCTCCTCTTCCTCTTCTTTTCTGTTTTTGAGGCAGGGTTTTTCTGCACAGCTCTGGCTATCCTGGAACTCAGAGATCTGCCTGTCTCTGCCTCTGAGTGCTATGATTAAAGGCGTGGGCAATCACGTGTGGCTGGACATGGACATCTGGACTTGGACATTGTTTCTTAGCCAACACTATGGTATGGTTACTGTTAAAGAGTTATCGGCTGTGCCTGGGATTTATGGATAAACTGATGTTATTAAGCTTTATGCCATATTCTCTACCTTGAGTCTATTTGGGGTTTCTCCATAATAAAAGTTAAAAGGACAAAAGGAGTTTGGGTGAAGAATCATCCTCTAAAGCCTCTGGAACTCCCAGCAGCTGCTAAGGGAAGGTTATATGCTTTAGACCCTGGTGGGATTTGACCCTGGGCTAGATTTGAGCCGTTTCCTATGTGCTCTGATCTGCCCAGTCACTGAGAAGATCCTGAGAACAAAGCAGCCCCAGGCAGTGGGTCCCTGGGAAACTGAGTCCTGATGCTCACATGTTCACAGGGAGGCTGTTAACAGCCCTGGTGATCTTGGGTGAGTCTTAAATGCGAAGCTCGGGTTAACCCTAACACCTGGGCTGCCATACAGCACTGCCCTCCTCTGCAAGAGAAGGTTACAAGGAACCAGCCTCTCTCCCCTTCCTCATCCCAGCCCTCCTGAGAATGCAGCTGGTCCTCACTGGGAGGCACAACAAACCCCTCAAGAACAATGATGACTAACACAGTTGGACGATGTTCCTCAAAGAGCAAGGCTTTGCGCTGACACTTGCAGACTAGAAGCAAGCCAAGAGCGCCTCACACATGTATTTTGTTTGGACTGCAAAGTGTTTTTAAATGTTTGAGCCAACAGTGAAAGGTCAGGTGATTTCACATAGAAGTCCGAAATTTAGGTGTCTCCTGTAACTCTGGGTGACCTGACCACACCAGCTGTGGGCTTTAACTACCCCTGGACACCATCCCTGATTCCCAGACAAATGAGCCCCACAACTGACTAGGTCCCTGGAGTCTGGCTTCCTGTCTTCAGAACGTTCCTCGGACCAGGATGAAGTGCATCCTCCCCCCACTTGGGTGAGTACATCACTAGTCCTTTCAGGCTGCCGAGGCTGCCGCTGCGATGGTTCCCAGGGCCCAGTTCCATGACTGCTGGGTAACAGACAGCCAGAGTCAGACATGGACACCAGGCAATGTCAGGACAACCATAGAAATGAGCCAACACCTCTTCATACCAGTGCTGGGTCACAGCCAGTGAGGACAGCACCAGGTGGGCCCTGGTAGAAATCCTTTTGTCTCTTGTCTAGGCACAATGGCCAATCCCTGCAGTCCCAGCACTGGGGAGGTGAAACAAGAAGATTATGAACTTGGAACCAGCCTAGGTCACAGAGCAAGACCCTGCTTCAAAACAAAAGAAGACTCTTCACCTCCGGCTGCCGGCTCATCTGTTGTACATTTCCAGCTCAAGGCAGGAGGAGACTGCTAGGGTGTGGTCCAGCCTGGCTCCTGTCATTTCCCGACTAAGGCATCATCATTCCTGGCCTGCCTGGGTTCTGGGGTGGCCCTGTGTGGGCGTGTGAACATATACCTTGGCAGGCGGTGACGCACCTGGGCCTGAGTGACCCTGTGCTCTGCAGTCTCCGGAGCCTTTCCACACATTGGAGGAGGGAACTAAGGTAGTAACACCCCCACAAGGTCATACTGGGTGGAGGGGTGTGACATGATTACTTCAAATCTCTGACTTCACATAGAGTTACTACTGCCCAAGGAAAACTGGAACAAAACCAGCCTGAAGCTCAGTGGATGCAGGGTTACTGCCAGACAGCGCAAGCCGAGTGTAGTCCCTGGAACCCAACTAAGTTCCAGGGAAGTTGTCTCCTGACCACCACACATGCACTGTGGCACACATGCCCACATACATCACACATACATGCATACACAATAATAAATAAGGGGCTGGAGAGAGAGTTCAACAGTTAAAAGCACTCAGTGCTCTGGCAGAGGAGCTAAGTTCAGTTCCCTGCATCCACAGCTAGCTCCAACTCCAATGACAGGGGATCTGACACCCCTGACATCCTTGATACCGAAAAGCTATACCCACATACAGACCCACACATCTAAATATAATTAAACATAATAAAAAAGTTGTCTGTGCACACATGCACACTAAATGACACACACACACACACACACACACACACACACACACCACATCAAGCCTGGGGCAACAGAGATGGCCCATGTAAGGACACATGATTCTGGATCAGCCTCTCTGGGTACATGCTCTGGGTTCAGCATCAGGGAATTCATGCTCTGGATTGATGCTCTCTGTCCCACCACTGCAACTCCACGATGGGAGAGCTCAGAGTGGTGAAGACCAGTCTGACTGGCACCATGAGAAGTGTCATTCATGGAGCAAGAACCAATGTCACCCTGATGACTGCCCTCCCTAGTCACAAGATACCCACTGTGGTCACTGACAACCCTGAGGACCACTAATGCTCCAGGTGCTACGTGAGGTACACGGAGGCAGGAGAAAGCCAGTGGGGACACAAATACATAGAGATGGAGACGGAGACTCAGAGCTGAGCCCAGACGGGAAACTAAAGAGAGGAGCAGGAAGGAGGGAGGCTCGAGGGACAAGCTGTGGCCTGTGTGAGCTGACCAGAGCAGTCAAGGGAGCCACTGAGCACATGCAGTAGCCCCATCAGTCCCTAAGCCTAGAGGACATTGTCCCCTAGCACACCCCAGAAAGGCTCTGGCATCAGGCTCCCATTCTCTCCCTTCCCTAGAGAGTGAGTGGTCAGCAGGCTGCCAGCCCTGCCCTCCTCTTACACTCAGCCAAGTGCCAGGTGGGAAGCGTACCAAGTATCTGGAAGGCAGCTTTGAGCCCTACTCCCTGTTCCACATCTTCAGAGCCCCAGGTGCACCTCAGAGGTCAATGTCTCTCCCAGGAAGATGGAGCCACTAAGGGAACAATGAGGACAACATACCAGCAGCGTTCTGATTCAACACACAAAAGCCGTGTAATCCAAGAAGCACCATCCAACGTGAGCTGCCATGACAGACCACAGGCATGCTGTCTGCCACGGCTGGGGACAGGTGGCCAGCCAGAGCTCACACACAGCACCCCAGCCTCTGAGCTGACACTGGGTACAGGAGACAGAGTCTCCTGGGTGCTTCTAACCAAACTCCTTCAACCAGTCCTGACAAGGAGAGTAAGGAGCCCTAAGGTACCAACTCCCACGGCCCAGGCTAGGTCTTGGCTGTGACCTGACAGCCTTTCCCAGCAAACACTCACCTCAGCAGTGGGTGCCAGCAGGGGTGCTGGCCAAGGTGTCAGAGGAGTAGGAGAGTGGGCAGTGGTGTGGCGGGCAATGGTCCACCGCCTGGCAGTCACCACTGATACACAGGCAAAGAACACTGATCCCTTCCTCCCCCTGGGCACAGTAGGCCTAGCATGGACCCGGTCTGCTTCCCAGGCCATAGCAGGGTGAGAACCCAGTGGGGGAATGGGCTCTTTGGCAGGCTGTGGAATAGTGTGTCTGTCGCCTGCCTGCCCCAGTAGAGTTGAGCCCCAAGAGTACCTAGGCCTGCTGTCACCTGCATGGCTGTCATACCTGCTGCTGTGACGGGCAGGGCCAGGAATTCCCGCTTGTACCAGGCTATGAGGCAAGCAAGCATGAGTGGCCAGGACTCTGTTCTGGGCTGGCCCAGTAATCTAGTGTAACTTACATGTCTTGGGTGGACCAGCTCTCTCCTCCAGTCCTTTGTTCCCAAGACCTCATCCCACTGATCTCCCTCGGGGGTCTGGAAGTCTCTATATTGGGATCAAAGCAGCCTTTGTCAGGAGCAGAGTCACCAAATGAGCATAAGCCAGGACTTGAAGCCTTGCTTCCCCATTCTAGAAGCCCTTCCTGACCACCAAACTCAGAGCTCCTGTCTCCGGTATCTGGCATGGACTTGTTTGTTTGTTTGTTTGTTTTTGAGATGGTGTCTTGTGGCCCAGGCTAACCTCTAACTTGCTATGAAGCCGAAGATGACCTTGAACTCCTAATGCTGGGATTACAGGCGCTGCCAGTCCACGGGGCACAGTACTTCATTTTAAGCCAAGACCAAGTAGGGCGGTAAAAACTGATTGAAAATTGTCAAGATTTTAGAAAAAAAAGAGACTGCAGAAAAACTAGGTAGGATGTCTGCCCGTCAGGAAAAAGAGCAGCAGCCAGTTGCTGTGTTAGGCTTTAGAGCAACTCACTATCCTTTCCCTGATTTTACTGCAAAACGAGCACTGGAAGCCACTAAACAAGCTCAACACACCCCTCTGACACACAAGAACCAGGGTCAGGGGAAGAAGACTTGCCTAAGGTCTCACTGGCTCCTATACCAAAGCCTAAAGGCTGCTGTGTCTGTAACCACAGACCTGACCCAAGGCCCACCAATCCCAGGATGAAGTCTAGGCAGAAGCCAGGCTGCATCTTTACCCTCCTAGGACTCTGGCTGGGCAGGCATCAGACCAAGGATGAAAATGGAGAACACTGGGCTGAGCATCCAGAACTGAAGAGGCAGGAAGCAAGGGTGGTGGTTGCTGGGTCTACAGCTCCTTAGAGGCACTCAATATCCAGTGGGGGTGGAGGAGACCCAGCATCCAGCCTGAGTTCTGCCAGCACCCTAGTTCTACCCTCTGAGCAGTCCACATCCTCTTCCAATGATCTTCCTATGCAGAGTGGCTGACTGACCAGTTGGCTCAAAGCCTTGAGGAGGGGGTTTCGAGCCTTGGTTCCTGTCCCTGCTCGGTGCTGCCTCCTGCAGGACTTGCACGCACACCCCACACCACATTCCTCCATGTTGGCCTCTCTCCTGTACTGCCCACCTAGCCTTCGGCATTGGCTGGTACAAGTTTACCAGTGAGAAAGGGGTTTCCCCACAGAGGCCTGTGGAGGAAGTGGGAAGGGACCAGGAGGGCAATAGCATTGTATTTGTGCCTTTGATGGACAAGCATTTATATGGACTTCCTGCCTACTAGGCCAGTGCACGATACAATGCCTGCCTCTGATGCACACTCCTTATTGCCTGACACTCCCTCCATCCTTCCCAGCATCCCCCAGACCTAGTATTCACATTTCCCCAATATGCCCCAACCTTTAGGGGCATGCAGGGCTTGATCCATCGGCTGTTCTTCTCAAAGGGCAGGGCTGCCTGGGGCAGCAACACTGAGCAGGCGGAGAGGGCTGGAGGGTCTGAGTCACAGCCAGGTCAAAGAACAGGACCAAAAAGGACCAGCTGCCACTCCTGAAGCTGGAGTTCCCGGAGGAGGGACCAAAGGGAAGGAGGAGCCAGTAGGCCTCCTGCCCCTCCTCCAGTCCACACGCTCCGCTCCCGGCCCCACCCTGCCACAGGCTGGCCCTGGGAGAGCAGGCCCTTTGTTCCAGGCCCTAGGGAGCCACGTGACACCTGTCACTGTCACTGCCTGGAACGAAGGATGGCCATAGGAGCTCCCAGAGCCACGAGAGTGGGCTCTAGGAGCATAGCCCCTGCGCAGGGGCAGTGCACCACCCCTGCCTGCACTGGTGTATGTTGCTGCCCATTCTCTCAGGACACCTGTGTCATCTGCTCTGTTCTACACACCAGTGGCCCTGGGAGAAGGTACCTGGCCACTCACACAAGCCTGTGTGGTGTTCCTAAGCCCAGGTGCTATCGCCTGTGGGGGTACTAACGCTGGGAGAGTGTCTTCCTGCCCTTCACAGGTGGGAGGCGGGCTCTGAAGGGTGAGAGCTCATTGTTTATAAACAACTGGTAGCTGTCGCTAGGAGCTGTGACTCAGCTGAGCGGTGACTTTCAGAGCTGTTTACTCGGTATGACATCCTGTCCAGGAGGCTGACTAGGGCCATGGCTCTGCTCTTCTTTCCTGTTGCCTGCTGACCTGACACGGGGTCCTTTGTGGGAGGGAAGGGACAGTTCCTCTACCCAGACACACACCAGGAACTGGTCACCCCACACATGTTCCTGTGGTCCATGCGTCACTGACTTTTCTGGGGCCAGGGAGAGTGTAGGCCTCGGGTTAGGGGAGTGCGTCTCAGCTTTGCTCTGACCAAAAGGCCCTGAGCAGCGGGGCTACCATCATCTGTACTCCTCAGCCCCCACAGAGGGAACAGATGCCAAAGCCTGCCCCCCCCACCCCCGTCTGGCTGGGCTTTTAGCTCTTCTCAAAGCATTTCCTACCCATCTTGGGACACAATGCTGAAGCCACTGTCATTATCTTCATGGTAAAGCTGGGAACACGGAAGCCCAGAGAGGGCAAACAATCTTCCTGAGGTCACAAGGCCATGGAGATGCTCAGACCCGTTCAGTTCTCAGGGCTGCCTGCTTTCTTCAACTCTGAATCAAGTTGAAGATCAGAAAATATTTACTCCTGGTAAATGCAGCGACAGGCGTATGGCTGCAGGGCTCATGTCACTGGAGCGGTGGTCTGTCATGTAGTCGGAGCCTGGGTTGGGATACTGAATTCTGTTTCCCCTGGCCGCTATCTCTAACCTGGTTGGTGCCTGGAGTCCCAACGATTAGGTTTAAAAGGCAAATCTTTTCCACTCATGCCGGACTTCAGGTCGGTGATTTCAGAGAGCCCTTACTTACAAAACCACCCAGTGTGGACATCACTGAATCACCACAATGAGCCAGGGAAAGGCTCCTCACAGCCCCACACAGGGCCAGTCATCCAGTGCTGCTGGCTGTAGCTGGTGCTGCTGGCTGTAGCTGGTGCTCCTAACCACTCTTCTCAAAACCCCTTGCCTTTGTCCTCACAGTGTCACCTATGGTGGAGGGGAGCATTTCCGGGACTCCTGGGGTTTTGAGGGGCCAGAGCCTACAAGTGACTTATGGGAAGCTTCCTAGAGCCATGGGGTGTTTGTTGCCAGGAGCACAGCAAGCACATGTAACACCTGCCCCAGCATGTGGAAGCTGGACAGAGCCTAGGGGACCAGGTTCAGGCTGGCAAACTGGCTCACCACAGGGCTTCCCTATGCTGGCTTCCTGCTGCCAGGCCTTCTACCAGACCACTGACACATGCAGGTTGCAAAGAAGGGGAGGACCTGAGAATAACTGTCTGCCCCAGCCACTCCCACTGGCTGGGTCTAGCAGGATCCAGCACTGCCAAGAGTTTGAAGCTCCTCTTAGGGCAGCTGGGGCTAGCTCTGCCTCCTGCAGCCTGGGCCTGCCCCCAGGATGTCCTGCAGGTAGCCTGCCTGCAACCGGAAAGATCCAAGTGGTGGCTGTGAGCTAGGGTCTGGACAGGATTCTAAGCCACCTGATGGTTGTGTAGGTCTTTTCTCCTTGTTGGTCCTAGCCCACAAAAAGCTAATCTCTGCCTCAAACAGGCAGTATGTCTAAGAGAAATATTCAGTGTAAATATCACAGAGCTTTGCGTGGGTCACTTGTTCAGAAGAATGGTGCCCCAACGCTCAGGGTTGATCTTTGGAAGAACCAGGCATTTTTTTTTTTGCTAATTAAGAGCCTTGATACCTTTGCAAAATGTAACCAACATGGCTTTGGTGACCAATGCTACAGTTTCTAAACCTGATCAGTTTCTATATTTAACTAGGAAGGTTACAGGATTTGACAGCCTCCCCCCCCCCCCCGCCACACAGCAGCTTACGTTAACATCAGCCTAATGAGATCTGGCACCTACTGCGTGCCTAGCACTGTTCAAGAGTTGGTGATATACGAGCAAACAGAGAAACCCCCCTTAGAGCTGGGACACCGCTCAGTGGATGATCCACAGAAATGCACAAACTGGACATGGTGCTGTACACCCACCATCGCTCGCACTTGGGAGTTGGGGACAAGAGAAGTGGGAATTCAACCGCAACTGTGGCTATATTTGGAGTTGGATCAGGGTTACATGAGACCCTATGTAAAAACAAAAATTTCACAATTTCCCTTAAAAATCCACCTCTGGTCCTATGACCCTCGGGGCTCATGAGTAAGCTTCATGTTTGAAAGTGTGACTGTCGTAGAGGGAGAAGAGCAGGGTGGGCACAGAGGAGGCCATGGCAACTGTCAAGCCAGGGAGCCCTAAGCTACAATGTCCCGCTTCTCATCTATATCCACGGCTAAAGTGTGCTTGAAGGTAGAGGCTTCTCACAAGTATTGACAGCTAAGGGGACATATACATGGGTAACAGCACACACACCAACGCTACCCTGTCAACCTGCAGCCTTCCTTCCTTCCAAAACTGGAAGGGATGGGAGCTGGGTACCTGCCCCTGGAGGACCGGGACTCTGCTCCCAGAGTGGGTAGGTACCTGGCTCGGCAGACTCATGAGCACTTGCATAGACAGGTGGGACTGACTGTCTTGGTGGCTCCTGTGACTTCCAAATCCCTGCACTCTATTCACAATTCCTCAGGATCACAGGAGCTTCATGGAGGAGCTTCATTGTCTACCCACCTGCTCCAGTGGAGGTATCCTGCCCCAGAGGAGAGTGAAGCAAAACACCAAAGCACAGGAAGGTAAGGGAGGTGGCAGCCAGGCTTTCTGGGAAGCAGGCGCCCTTTTCCTTAGAACCAGAGCCAGGTTCTTCCCAGAAATCATCTTGCCCTGTGATGCCAAGTCAGCTCTGGTTCAGCACAAGGATCTTTCCTGGCTGGCCAGAAGCAATATTAGGCAGTGGGTCTCTGGCCACTGGCTAACTACAGGTTGTTCTGGTGCAGTTTGGCCTGAGCAGAGAAGCCGGCACCAAGTGACAGTGGAGAGCTGGGAGAAGCTGTGGGTGAGGGGAGCCCACAGCCAGGCTTTTGTGCCCAACAGGCCATGGTCATCCAGGGTTTGGGAACCACAGGAGTCAGGACAAATGGTCCCTTGTGGTGCGGGGGACTGTTTGCAGTGCCAGGGACACTGCGTGCCCAGAGCTGCCACCAGCCTGCAGCCCAGGGCTGGGAAGCAGGACTGCCCTTTCAGAAGGACCTCCCGAGTTGTCTTGACCTAAAGAGCGCTTGAGACTCCAGCTAGATGCCAGGAGATGGCAGGGCTAGTGCCTGCTGCCTGCCCGCTTTCTCACAGAACTTTTCCAGCAAGGAAGTTCCCAGATGGTACTGCTTTGGCCCCCATACCCACACCCCAGCTACCTGCTGGTTCTCTACCAACTCTAGGACTTTGTTCCTTCATTGGTGTCTTTCTAGAAGGCAAGACTCTCAGATGCTTATGTCTGGGAACCTAACAGGAGAAGAGCAAAGTACCAGGCCCCTTCTCTTACTGGGGCCTGCCTGCCAGGAGCTGCCTGGTCTCCATGCCCCCGCCTGGTGATAGAATGACATGCATGCCAGGCTCTACGTAGAGCACTTCCCAGTCACTGAAATGCTGGGTGAGCTGCAAATGATTATCAGCACATGAACAGATCAGAAAATGGACACCGAGGCAGCTGAGGGCAAAGGCTCACTTCCCGACCCCACAGTCAGGATGTGACAGGCCCACATAACTTGTCCCTTCACATTTACACTGGTTCAGCCACCTGCAGGTCTGTCATGTCTGGGGACACATACACTATTGGGCCACAGTGACAAGGGCAGGATGTCCAAAGGCAGGGAGCCGTTCCCGAGCCACCAGCATGCACGCAGAGCACGCACTGATCTGCATCCCACAGGCAGAAAATGACACCGCTACTCCATCGTGAAGGCCCAGAGAGGCCTGGAAAGAGGCCTGGAAGGCACAGCATCTTCCCACACAACTACCCCACGATGACAGAGTGTGACCCAGTGGCTCACTCCCTCAGTACCTGCATCTAGCTTCTGTCCCCAGCACCTGTTCCTGGCAGGGCTGCTGGGGGCAGAGCAGGAAGCCAGGGCTCTGTAAAGGGATTTCCCAGCCCTGGCTGCTAGGAAGTTAACACCCTTAGAATCCCAAAGATGTTGAGGACATGAATCTTAACCCCTTCCCACTGGACACTACCTGCCCACATGCTCCCTCCAGCCTCCAGGTGTCTCCCTGGCCACTCAGGGCTGTTCCAAGCCAGGTGAACCACCTTGCTCTTAAAGTCCAATCCTGAGCATGGATGTTCAGTTCAGAGGTCTGAAATTGGCCCTGGGGAGGCAGTGGATGACAGCAAGCCCACCTCAAATGGCTCAGACAATATACTCAACTTCTTAGGGTCTGTCTGGGAATATTTGTGGATTCAATTCAGAGCCTGCACGTGTCCCTGCCTGTTCCTATTCTAAGAGCAGTCACTTCTGGAGACTCCTGTAGCTGTCTGTCTTCAGACACCCCCTGAACCTTAGGAAGGCCTGCTTGTGGTATCAGGTGGCTGAGCACCTTCATCTACACTCCATGTCTCTAAGCCTGCAAGGGAGCTCCTGGAAGCTTGGGGTTAAAGAGCCTGTTCAGGCCCAAGCCAGGATTTCCACCAGCCTGACTTCATCCTCCCTCTGACTTCACACAAGCCAGACCTGCTAGCACCTATCCCTCCTTGTGACAGGAGGCAGAAAATGATACTGACAACCAGGGCTGGGACTCAGCCAGGTATGGGTGGATTCCTTTGGAATGGATTCCTGGTGGGGAGAGAGAGCCCCAAGGCCTCAAAAAACCCTTTCTTCTCCGCCCTCCCAGTTTGAACTTTATTGGGATATCTCACCCACTCCTGGTCTCTTGTGACATGTCACCTAGGGTCAGGATGGAATCCTCGAATAGATGGAAGCCCACTTCTCCTCATCTCCTTTGGTAATAAAAGACCTCAGGCAGTACTCAGGAGAAAAGGCTCAGCCCTCCCCAGGAGAGCAGACTCTGGGTTCCAACTCAGGTAGAGGAGAAAAGCAGGGAGAGGACTCATTCACTCCTCTCACCCAGCCCCAGAAGAGCAAGAAGCCTCTGTTCCTTTAATTATGCACCCGGTCTAAAGGGCAGGGCTACAAGGCCAGGGACAAAGCTGTGCAAAGGGTAGGTGCCCGAGCAGTGGTGGGCTAGGGCTGTGAGCTCAGATTTCCATTCCCTCCGTGCTGGGACGGCATGAGCAGGTCAATCTTGGCCAGTGCGTACCCCATTCTTCCCCATTGTTGAAGCACCTACTATGGGCTTGCCCAAATGCCTCTGACCCTCACGTAACAAGCAAGCATGCTCAGGTCAGGGGCCAGGCTGTAGCCCAAGGCCATCCAGTAAGAGACTGAGTGAGTGTGGCTCCCTCCTAGGTCAAGGAGTCACCAACAGCTTACTCCCCACTGCCACACCCAGACAGAATGTCTGGAGGCCATATCCCCCCATCTTCCCCACTCTAAAAGTCTACCCTGCTCCTTCCTCCCTCTCCTCTGTGCTGCAAGGCCAGTCCAGGTGGTCAGAGATGCCTCTTGCTCGACTCTGTACCCCAACAACCTTCTTCAACCAAAGGGTTGGGCTCCACAAATGAACATAGCACCTAAGGGAGCCTATAGTTACATATTCCCTTGCAGGGAAGCCAGGAGTAGGAATTTCCTTGGAGAAAGGGAAAGGAGAGAACACAGACAGGTTCTGAAGGATGGTGGCATTTTATCCCAGCACGTAGGAGGTAGAGGGAGGCAGATCTCTATTATGAGTTCAAGGCCAGCCCGATCTACATGGTGATAAACAGAATAGCTTAGCTATCATCTCAGGATATTTAATACTAAAACCTCAAGCCTAGTGTCCAGCAGCACAGACAGTATACCGGAAGCCACTGAACCTGAGCCCTGGAATCTAGCAGCTGAGGCAGACTGAGGAAAGTGCAGGCCCTGGGCCTGATTTCGCACATCCCATGCAAGTCCCCAAAAGTGACATAACTTACAGGGTGGTATTTATGTTTAAAGAGGTGAGCACATAGGAAAAGGGGCAGATGAGCCACAGGTGGAGAAACAGGTCACTAAGAAGAATTATGCTGTGGTCAGCTGGCTAGTTAAGTCTCAAAGTTTGTTTGAGACCACAGCCTTGAATTCCAGGGGCTCCAGGGGACTCTTGGTCTTTGCCACATCTGGGATGCTGCCTTGCCCCAGGACCAGGGAGTCTGGGGCTACAGGGTATTTGTGTATGAGCAGAATGCTGTTAAAACATCATGCCTGTCCCTCTGGTATGGCTGGCACCAGGCTACAACTGACCGTACCTCTGATTTTGAATTTTCTGACATTCTACCACTGTCCAACTGTCCCTCAGATAACTAGAAAATGGCACTGGTCTGATAGGAGGCAGCTGCAATGTGGGGTGATAGGAAGAAAGAGTAGACAGGTTTCTCTCAGGAAGGAACCGGGGGAGAGGGCTGCTAGGTCCTGTATAGAGGTGTGGGTGGATCAACCATAAGAGGTAACCACGCAAATTCAAAACTGAGAGCCACACAGAGGCAGTGGGAAAGCCCCGAGCCGGGAGCCTTCCTGCAGATATTTTGGGGGACTGTGGTTACTAAGCAACTGTACTGGGTTGCCATGGGAACTCTCCCTTCTTCTGGGACTTGTCATTTTTAAGGGGATGCTACATTCCTTCCCATCTCTACCTCCTCAAGCCGTCTCAAGCTACCTGTAAGGGGACTTGGAGGCTCCCCAAACCTACCTTGCCTACAAGGAAACCACCTATCCATACCTCTAAGAAAAGATTCAGATTTTGAGGAGGCTGGAGGCAGGTATCACAGTGTACCTCAGTATGACCTTGGACGAATAACTCTGCTGCCTCAGCTGGGATTACAGGTGTGGACCACTGTGACCCTCTTAAGAGTGGATTCTCTTTAAGCTCGAGACCCGACACAACACAGAAAGCAGAATTGAGGCCCTCATTAGAGTCAGGGGGATGGAAAGGCTGTTTAGCTCGGTTTGCATTTCCATTCCTGCTAATATTACCTAAGGGTCTTCCCGCCCTACCAGGGCTCTGACCACTGGAAGCCCAGAATAACTGGAAGGCATTCTCAGCCCTAGCCCTGGTGCCTGGCCCCTCCCTGGCTTATCTGTAAAGGAGTGTCACCTGGGACATGCCCTTACCCAACTAGGGGTTGTCTCCATGCCCAGCCAACCAGTGTTTCCCACCCAGAAGTAAGGTGCGAGGGAGAAGCGAACAGGGGACAGCAAGCAGCTGCCTCATAGAGCTCTGGACAGATGAGGAGATGCTGGAGTAGAGTCAAGGGTTGTCAGGACTCCTACCACTCCCTGGCATGGCATCCTCACCCACCAAACTGTAGGTGGCAGAGCCCAAGCTGAGCTCAGATCCTGAGGCCCCAGTCATATCTGGTCCCGTCAGAACAGCCCCATATACAAGCTGAGGGGCTTTCCACCTGAGGCCATGTGCACACAGCTCTTTTTTAACTGATTTGGCCAGTGGGCCACTGACCATGAGCTCAAGGCCGAGATTGCACCCAGCATGGTATGCTCATACAGGGTGCGAGCAAAGAAGAGTGACCAGGAAAAATGGCCTCCACTACAGGTAACTGCCCCACCTCACTGATGTGCAGACATTCCTTACTGTACTAACCACTCTGCTTACAGAAGGGCATGTAAAAAGACCACACACAAGCTGGGTAAACATGCCTCCTTTGGGATAGGGAAATGGCTGAGGACAAGGTCCTGCCAGTCAGGTGCTGTACAAGCAGTCCACCTTTCCCTAAGGCTACTTCTTATGGCCTGTAATAATTGGAGAGCTGTCTGGAAACTGCAGTAGGCCAACAACTTACTGATGAAGATCCAGAGGGAAGCACAGTCCAGGCCCCACACTGTGTGTGTTGAGGAGAGGGGGTGGAGGATGAGCTCAGGTCTCTCCCTCAACAGCTACCAGCAACACCCTGCTGCTCACCTGCTCTGATTCTGATTTCCTTCTGTGTGTGTCACCAATGATGACTCCTGACCTGTTTACAGTTTGCTTTGTCTCCTGGCAACCAGGTGAGTCTTTGGGGACACTCAGTATAGGGCAGTACTGGACTTCCACACCAGAAGTCACAGCGCCACCTGCTGGTGCTACCATTGGTAGCCTCAAGCCTTCCTACAGGGGTGAAATTCGTGCCACATCCTCAAATGCCCCCTAATACCTGAAGGAACCTGGCCTTCCCTATACCCTCATCACACGCTCAGCTGTGTCCTGCCAAAAGACCTGGGGTCCTGAAAGTACAGTCAACACAAGGCTAGACTGGGATGGGTTCATCCTAACACACACACACTCCTTATAGTACTGGAGACAACCAGACACAGACACACAGAAGCAACCCTGTGGAGGCAGAGGACTTGGAGTGACATGTTTAGGGGGATTTAAATACGGACTACAGACATGCCAGAAGCTGAAGAGGCAGGACGCTCTCTCCTAGAGCCTGAGGAGAGGACTCCGTGGTGTTGATGCCTTGCTTTGTAGGCTTCTGGCCTTTAGAACCATGAGAGCACATTTCTGCTGCATGGGGTCATCCAGTATATGGCATCTTGCTAGAGCAGCCACGGGACACTAACACAACATGCTCGGCCTGTCACTTTCTCATCACTGTCACACCTACCTTCCTGCCTTCCCTGGTGTGGCTGACCTAGGAGATGCACAAGCAAATGGATGAATGGCTCTCCGTCTCTGCAACTTCACCAAGCTCAGACGGCCATACAGTCAGATGCTGAGGAAATGGCTCAGAGGTTACAGGGCCAGGACCTCCAGGACTCAGGCAAATGCCTGATGGGTGTGGCTATCCATCTATAAATCTAGCCTCAAAGGGTAGACACAGGGGATCTCCAGAACAAGCTGGCCAGCAAGACCAGCCATATTAGTTGAGACCCTGCCTCAATGAATACAGCACCTACCATCCGCATGTGCCTACACATGCATCCAAGCCTGGTACGTTGGGAGTTCCTGACACTCAGAAGAGGGTCTCTGTGAGTTCTGGGGTCTACACAGTGAGTTCCAGGATAGCTAGTGCTACATAGAGACCCTGTCTCAAAACAAACCAAAACTACAAAAAGCTAACAAAATCTATACATACATAACATACATGCATATATGTGCACATACATATATAACACACATACTTGACAATGGAAAAAGAAAAAGTCAAGAGACAGCAGCAGGCTAGAGACAAATAGAGACAGCAATGAAGGCAATAGCAGGTGAGGAGGTAGAAGATTCCTGCTGCTCATCGCCACCCTGCGAACTAGGACAACCAACCTCTGTGCCCATATCCCTCTTCCCTTCAATGTCAGGAGGTTAAAGGCCACATGGGTCACCCATCTCTGCCTTTTGTTTTCCTGGAGTAGCCACTGCACCTCTCAGGGCCTGCCTGGTCTCCCATAAGCACAATGGGGGCTCATTCTAGCATCTACTTGGCAGTATGTGTGTGAATGTGTGTCTGTGTGTAAGATGACACTGTTACACTTGGGACTGCTGTCAGCTGTGACTAAAACACAACCTTAAGATGTAGAAGAACTGTGGGTGGGGGTAGAAAACGGCAGGGATATAAACCACAGCAAGCTTGGCTCTGGGCAGCAGAGCAGGGACAGTCATGTCCTTTCTTGGTGTCGTGTTCTAGTCTATACTCTGGAGGGTCAACAAGTAAGCAAAGTCAGACACACTGGCACACACCTCCCAGTGGCCCGCATGCTAAGTCTTCTGCTCAGCCAATACATCAACCCAAACTATCTCCCACTGAAGCCACCTCTCCTAACCCCATCCCCCAAAGCGTGCTGGATTTGACTAGCTTCCAACCAACAAATACTGTAACAAGGTCACTACTGATCTTCAGTTTAGAAAGTGTCTAGTGTCTTACTGGCATTCTCTTGTCTCCTCCTGCCCCTCCATCTTCCCTGCCTGACTCTGAGGAAGCAGGTTCTGATGTTATGAGCTATCCTGCAGAAAGGCAGGTCCACGTGGCAAAAGAACCCACAGAGGTCTCTCATGGTCAGCATGGATCTGAGGCCCAAGGCCCGACTGGATCCTGTCAATCACATGAGCTCCAACGTGGTTCTTCCCAGTTGAACCAGCCTGGGTCTTGTAACATGAAAGGGATTATTATCAAGGTCTGTGAGCCAGGGGTGGACTCTTACACCTTGGAGGAGAAGGAGAACTTCTGCTTCTTCCCTTGCATTCTTAGGAGTTCCCAAAGGGCAGGACCTACCTACAGCCATCATTTTAAGAGCCACACCCAGGAGCAGGGCAGCCACTGGTCGAAGTTCAGGCATGCAAGGCACTACGTGAAAAGACAAGAGAAGCCGAGGCCCTTACACCCAGCTCGCTCTGAGGACAGGGGTGCTAGTAGGGGAGGCTTGGAAGAGTGGAACACACAACAGCCAAAGAATCACTCTTGGGACTCTGCCCCCCAGTCCTCCACCTCCAGTTGCTCCTTTGAGTACAAGGGCACTGCTGCCCCCCAGTGGCCAGTACCAGCACAACACCCCCCCCAGGCGAGAAACCCTGAAAACAAAACACAACCTTTTGTTTGCGTGTTGTCAAGGTAGCAGGTTTCCCAGGCCCCAGCTGGGCAAAGGAACAAGACTTGCAGGCTTCAGGGGTTACCACAAAGACCTCAGAAGCTTCATTTCGCCCCTCTTTCCTTCTGACGGCTCTGGGGCTCTGGCTCACTCAGGAGGCCTCCTCTTTCAGTCTAGGCAATGACTCTGACCCCATTTCCAAATAAGAACCACACATCTAACGAGGGTGGTCTTGTCCTTGGACTCTGGAGGAATGGTCTAGAGTTTTGCCTCCTTCTGAGTTACTCTGGCCTTTAAGTTACTGAAGGCCGCTTTCTGCTCAGCAAGTCCACCAGGGGGAAGGCATTTTCCTAGAATTTTTATGGGTAATGGGTCACTGAAGGAGAATCAAAGCCAAAAGACATTCCACAAGCCCCTGGAACCCCTGGGGGCAGGGAGGGGTCACAAAGGCCAAGCATCCTAATGTGCAAAGGAGGAAACTGAGGTCTACTCTGCAGCCTCCTCCACACTAAGGACCTCCGCCCTGCCCTCCAGGTTAGTCTAAGGATGGCCCCTGACAGGCAGACCCTGGGAATCTTAACGTTTCTTTCTCCATCAGCACCTCCTGTACAATGGACACCCCCAATGTTGCTAAGAGACTGGACGCCTCAGCCCTAAGACAGAGCTGCCTCCTGCTTCTTCCTTCTTCCACCTCACCACACCACCTCCACTGTCCCAATCTTCTTGGAAACCTAGGAAGTCTGTACGATTTACCCAGAGTGAGTAGGGGTGTGCGCTCGTGCCTGAGTGGGCTCCACAAGGAGAGGGTTAGCCACTGTTCCCCAGGACCTCAGGAGGCTCATTCCCAAAGCAAACCCTACGCGAGGGTTGAGCCCTGACCCCAGAGGCCGGAAGCCTTCCCTTCTCCGCTGGTCTCCGCCCACCTGGCATGCCTCTTTCCAGACCTCAGTTTCTCGACTGTACTAAGACAGGTTGGACGCGGAACAGCATTAAGTGCAAGGTCTGCGTAGACACGGCCCCGCTCGCTCTCCGGGTGGGTGCGGGCCTCATCCACATCCACGGCTACAGGGCCCCACACCGACTCACCTGGCAATCTACCATCATCCTCAGCCTCGGCAGCTCATCGCCAGCCCCAGGGCGCGGCCCAAGGCTCGCAGAGGCCGCTCGCCTCGGCCCGCGCGCGGCGCAGCGGGGCGTCCGGCTGCGGGGCTCATGGCGCGGCCTCCGGTCCCCGCCAGGCCCGGAGCTCCGCGGCCCTCGCCAATGCCGCTCCCATTGTCTGCGCCGCACCTCGCCTCGCCGCGCTCCTGGCCGTTGGGGCCTCGCTGCTCGGTTCCGCCGGAGCTCACGGAGCTCGGGACGGGTGGGCGGAGACAGCGCGGTCCCGCCCCGGCCCCGCCCAGCTCGCTCGCAGGTGCGAGGGGCGGGCCCCGGTGCGCGAGCTCCCGGACGAGCTCGGCCTCCTTTCCCTCCCGGCGCAGGCGACTGGACCTGGGATGTCGGCCTGGTGTCCACGGCACGGCGCGCGCACGTGACCCCGCCTAGCCGCGCGCACGCGCCGCGCTCGAAGAGCTTCTCTGGGCTGGTCTCCTGTGTCTCTCAGCTCAGCCGGCTGCGCTGTACTTCTACCCCTGTAGGGTTTAGAATCACTGTCACGGGTGCTAAGTCTGGGTGGACATGGAGATCCTGGACATTCTGTTACCTAGGTACCTCGACACCACCTGCAGGACTCAGCTTGGTGGCAGTAGACTCTGAGACTGGCAGGAAAGCCAAGTCGCTCCTTCAGTCCCTCCCTGGACCTCCATCTCTCCTATGCTTTCTCATCCTTGTCACCACAGAGAATCAGGTTGCCTCTGGCTGGTATGAGGGTTAGGAGAGAACCTAAGAGGAGCTTCTTGTACCTGGGGATGAGAAGGTGTTGGGGTCTGGAAAATTACTTCTACCAAGGAGTCCTTGATTACTCGGGATTAAACCTCATTTGGGAAGTTGGAGAGATGGTTCCACTGGTAAGAACAATTGCTGCTTTTCCAGAGTACCATAGTTCAGTTCCCAGCACCAATTCTGGAGTGCCAACACTGTCTTATTGGTTACACACATACACATAAGTAAAAATAAATCTTGCTGGGTGTGGTGATGCACACCTTAAACTCCAGCTCTGGGGAGGCAGAGGCAGGCAGATAGATCTCTGTGAGTATAAGGCCATCCTGATCTACGTAGTAAGTTTCATGCCAGCCAGGCCTGCAGAGTGAGACCCTGTCTCAAAATAGAAAAAATAAAATGCTTAAATAAAAAGCCTCATTTATAATGAGCAGTGGCACTAACCTTCACAGCTAACCACCTTTGTGACCACCTCCAACTGTGCCTGAGAGACTTAAAAGCAGGACTCATCCTCTGGCCTGTGTTGGGCCTTCCCCACCCAGTTGCTCTCCTGTCTCAGCCTTTGGAGGTCCTCCATTTCCCTGTTTTATTTTGAAGCACACTTACAGGGACAGTCACTAACTCACTTCTCTTTTCTTTCTTTTCAATTTATTTTACTACTTATGTGTATGATACATTTCTGTAGCACTTATGTTCAAGGAATCCAGAAGAGGATATCTGGTCCCTTGTAGATGCTGGGAATTGAACCTGGCTCCTCTGGAAGAGCAGCCAGTGCTCTGAATCACTGAGCCATGTCTCCAGCCACTAACCCATTTTCAATGTAAGAAACAGGCTTTCAGAAGTCACCGAGATCCTACCTGTCACAGGTCATGGTGAGGCCCAATTATGGTTTTGAAACAAGGTCAACAAGCCCCAAAGCTGTGCTGTATAGGAACCCAGGAGGTATGATGGCATCTCTGAGGAACTAGGGCTTGGAGTGCCCAGTGATACCAGGCAAGGAGTTGAAGGTAGGGGTCCTGAACCCTGTCTAAGAAGTCTCCTCAGAGCCAAGGCATCTTAGAGAGGACGGCTGGAGGTGTTGGGTGGGTATTGGTACCCTGACATGGACCCCAAGCAATGCAGAGTTGTGTGGCCAGCCCTTATAAGCTCAGCCATGATGATGGAAGCCACTGTTCATGAAGGGACAGAGTGTTTGAACCTGGAGCACAATTTCTAGTGCTGCTCCTCGGACACTATCCACCTTTTGTGACATAGTCTCTTTTACTGATCTGAAGCTCACTGATTAGGATAGACTGAATGGCCAATTGGTTCCAGGGTACTGACCATCTCCAGCTCTCTTGAGCTAGGATAACAAATGCGTACCACCACATCTGGCTTTTTCTGATTCTTTGGGAATATCATATGAGCACTGTGTTTGGATCATCTTCTTCCTCTAGTTCCTCCCATGTCTGTCCCACTGCTGAAATCCATGGCTTATTCCTTCATTATAACAGTTACACAGACACACACAGTTTATCAGTACAGTCTGCTGGGCTGGAGAGATGGACGGTACATCGGTTAAGAGCACTCTGTTTTTCCAGAGGTCCAGAGTTCAATTCCCAGCAACCACATGGTGGCTCACAGCCATCTGAAATGGGGTCTGACACCCTCTTCTGGCACGAAGATGTAAATCTTTAAAAAACTAAACACAGTCAACTGAGTTTATTTAATGTTGCTCGTATGTGTTTAGGGCTAATCTTTTGGGGTTTGGCTACCTCATTGGGGAGTTTATCCCCAAAGAAGATTGATTCGCCATCTCCCAACAAACATCAGTTACCTGTAGTTCTCTCTCTAGGGGAGGCACCTGTGAGAATTTCCCTATTGTTTTACTTAGGGTTCATTATTGTGAAAAGATACCATGACCAAGGCAACTCATAAAGGCAAACATTTAATTAGCACGAGCTTACAGTTTCAGAGGTTCAGTCCATTATCACCATGGTGGCAAGCATGCAGGCAGACATGGTGCTGGAGGAGCCTAGAGATCTACATCTTGATCTGAAGGCAGTAGATGGGGACGGTCTTCTGCACTGGACAGAGCCTAAGCACAGGAAGCTTCAAAGCCCACCTACACAGTGACACACTTCCTCCAACAAGACCACATCCTCCAATAAGGCCACACCTCCTAATATGTCAACCCCTATGGGACTAGCGTTCAAACATGAATCTATAGGGGACAGACTTATTCAAACTACTACATTCCATGTCTTTGGTCTCCACAGGCTTATAGCTATAACATAATGCAAAATGCATTTAGGCCAACTTCAAAAGTCTCCACAGTTTATCACAGTGTCAACAGTGGGTAAAAGTTCAAAGTCTCTTGAAGTGGTGTTATTCTGAACCCCCTCTCAACTTCCTGGCAGGTATGTGTGCCACCTGCCCCAATGTTTTGGATCCCAGATGGAAAGGCATACAAGCCTCTGTGTGTGTGTGTGTGTGTGTGTGTGTGTGTGTGTGTGTGTGTGTGTTTCATTGGCAGAGGAGGTACATGCACCCACTGGGAGTTTAGAGCGGAATAACAATTTACCGCTTCAGTCTCTTCTAAATGCAATCTCTTAACTGTAATCCTATATAAAATCAAAATCAAAAGCAGATCACATATTTCCAACATCACAGGACATACATTACCATTCCAAAACATCATAGTGAGGAAGTAATGGACCAGTGGAAGACAAAAACCCAGCTGGACAAACCCCAAACTCTGCATTATCATGTCCAATGCCTTTCAGCTTTGTTGATAGCAATTCTTTCTCTTAGGCTGGTTCCATTTTCCATTAGCACTTTCCTCAGCAGATAACCCAGGGGTCTGGCATATAGAACATCTTACGGTCTCCAAGGCAACTTCAATGTTACAGCTTCTTGTTCCAATGTCTGGGATCCACACATGATCTTCTGGGCTCCTCCGAAGGGCTTGTGTCACTTCTCCAACTCTGCCCTCTGTAGCACTCTAGGCTCTGGCTGACTTCACTCCACTGTTGCTGCTGTTCTTGGTGATCATCCCATGATACTGGCATCTCCAATACACTGGGGTCTTCCACTGCAGCTAGGCTTCACCAATAGCCTGTTATAGGCTCTCTTCATGGTCTTAACTTCTTTGTATGATCCCTTCAGTCCTTGGCCTTCAACTGCCACTGAGGCTGTACCTTCATCAATGGCCTTTCCTGGCATTTCAGAGTGCCAAGATTTAGCTGCTCTCCATGCCTTCAAGACCAGTAGCACATGGGTGACTCTTACACATTACTAAGTCTAGCTACCAGCATGATGTCTATCTCTGGAACGCAGCTTCTTTGTGCTCTCAGAAAACCGAAGATTTTGTTTCAGAAATGCTGGTCTGGTCTTAGCTCCAGCTAACAAGCATCAACTGTCCCACTAGCCCCTTCTATTCTTGACTCTAAAGTCAGAGCCATGTGGCTGAAGCTGCCAAGTTCTGCAGAACATGGCCCCCTTGTTCTGTTACAACTTCACTAGTGTTCTGGTTTTGATTGTGGTTTCAGGTTCCACCTCTCCTTTCAGGGTGTCCAGACACTGCCAGTATACCAGCTCAGAGAGCACAGGGTAAAGTCTGGAATGAATGAGTGGGGTCCACAGTCCACCTCTCTTCCAGGCTGGAAGGGGGAAGTGGAGTCTGGGACAAGCCAAATACTAGTTGGTTGGGAGCAAGTGCCAAGAGGGTGGGGAGCGAGAAGAGCTTCTCCAAGAATCTCAGTGTTATGGCTCTTTTAGGTGAAGGCCTTCTCTGATGATCTTTAATGCAGCAACTCTCTGAGATGATCTTATCTTGCTCATATTTCTTTATTAGCTGGTGGGGTGGGTTTGAACATAGACATCTTATTTGGGGTGAACCAAGGGTTATATAATTTTGTGGAATGGCATGAGACTATCTAGGGAAGGAAGGTCTTTGGTATGTAAGGCTTGGAGAGAAGGCATTCCAGATGTTGGGCCTGTGACAGGGAAGGGGCTGGTTCTACTCTTGCTGGTCTCAAGTTCTGAGACTTCTGGAGTTTGCATTTGCTCTACCTCACCAATTCCATGCTGGTTCCTCTTGTGTCATGATTCACGAGCACCACATTCGATGATATCCTTCTCTGACAGAGCTTGGCTGTTCTGGAACTTGCTCTATAAACTGATATGGAGAAACCTTGCTACTAAGGTCCATGTCTGACATTACCAGAAAGTCCCAAGCTCAGTGCAAAATGGCAGCCCCCCTTTACCTCCTCCTTCTCTGACCTTGTCTGGGGACCTCGAAACCCCCACACCCTCTTTTTGGGGAAGTCGAGTTGTAGCCTCGGTTAGATTACAGGTTTAGCTACCTCTTTTCTGATAAGAAACCTTTTGAGCAAGCACCTGAGATTCCTGAAGTGCCTCCCCATGCTAACGAGGTATCTCACTTAGCCTTCACCCCATGACCTTTATCCATCCCAGATATTCCTTCCCCCTTCCCCAAAACTATATAACCCTTGATTCACCCCAAATAAAGTTGATCTGTCTCCCCCAAGCTGATCTGAAATGTGATTCCAAAATGTGGCCACTTCCATTCATACTCATGGGCTGTCATCTGAAAGCCTGTTCATTGACTCTGCTCCCTTTGTCTTCCTGGGCCAGTGGCCAACAACCCCAGGAGTGGGTGGGGGAGAGGACCACAGACTGGCTTTGATATTAGAGGTCTGCATATCCTTGTTTCCTGAGTACTGGGATTAAAGGCGTGTACCAACAATGCAGGGACCTAAACTTTTCTTTACCTGAAACTTGCTCTGTACCAGGGTGGCTTTGAACTCAGAGATCTACTTGCCTCTGTCTCCTGGGATTAAAGGTGTGTACCAATTTGTCTGGACCTAAGCTTCTCCTTAATTCCTTTTCATAATATCTTTATAAGCATGACCAGTATGTCTCAAGATCTGGATCATAAGTGTGGATAATACTAATCCATTTATGGATAATGTTAGTATTCTGTCTAAACTCCACCTCCACAGTTATCTGGCAACACCCAGGTATGCTCCTCCCCACAGTTACCTGGCAACAGCCAGGTAGGCCTGCCCACTATAAAAGGGGCTGCTTGCCTCCTCCTCTCTCTCTTGTTCTCTTGCTCTCTTTCCTCTAGCTTCTCTCTGTCCCCTCACCTCTCCCTCCTTCCCTTCCCCGTCTCTCCACGTGGTCATGGCCGGCCTCCATTTCTCTCCTCTCTCTCTCTACTTTCTCCGACTTCTCCCATTTCTCTCCCCCGACCTTTGCCCTATCTCTTGAATAAACCCCCTCCCCTTTGGAACCATTTGACCTGTTGTTGTCTGTTCTAAGCTTCGAGCCAAAATCTACCACTTATGAACATGGTTTCAAGGACAATCTAGGCAAAAACATGGCAAATAATAGGCTGGGGAAAGCCAAGTCATGGCAAAACACAAAAGCTAACAACGTTAGCCTGCCTGAGGCTGGAGGATCCTGAGCCTCAAGGGGTTGATGGGTCCTGAAAAACTGGTTGAGTATCACGTTTAGGGGTCAGGAGAAGTGCTGGGATAGGGCATGGAGGAGACCAAAAGGCAACTCACTACAGGACCCAGAGACCCGTGCCAACGAACAGGGAGAACGGTAAGCCCAGGGCCAGTCTTCGGCGGGTCATCACTGGGTGCTGAACAGAAGCTGGGCACCTTCAGGGACCCCTAAGGACCTTAGGTCTGTCAGGCTCTGAGCTTATCTCACTTGAGGTCTCAGAACACCTGCAAAGAAATGTTCCAATTATTTTCTCCCTTCAGCTGACCTCAAGTTCCGTGGCAGCTAGGATGTCACCCCCAGGCAGAGGTTTATGCCTAAGCTCTGTCCATTCATCAACAAAGTAATAAAGGGCCACCTAGGAATGGACTGGGACAGCGTTCCCAGTGACCTCAGTTCATGGAGGCAAACTCTGGCCTTGGCGTTCTCCCTGCTCGTTGGCACAGGTCTCTGAGTCCTGTGGGGAGTTGCCTTTTGGAGTCTCCTCTATGCCCTTCCCAGCACTTCTCCTGCCCCCTTAATTTCCTAAAGCTATTTCTGGCCACCTGGGAGAGGCGGGGTCTGAGCTTTGCGACACAGGCAGAAGGTACTTCAGTAATCTTCGGCTCAAAGACCTTTTACTTGTTGGTTCTTCACCACCAAAGGGTTGGGGAAGACGTGATAATGCTACGGGCCACAGAGTATGGTGGGCCTGAAATTGGAGAAAGATCCCAGGTCTGGAGTCCTGAATGTTACGGCTGTGCGCACTCTGTTCCGGCAAACCTGTTCCCTCTCTCGCCCTCTAGAGGGCCCCATTTTCCCTACCCAGCTCGCTATTTCCCGCCCCACTAGCCTCAGGCTCGGGCTGGACAGAACTGCTCAGCAGATACCAAACTCAGATCCAAACCCTGCAGGTCCAAGAGGGGATTAAGTTCCAGAAGCTGGGGCGGCAGACAGGCACCTGAACTCTGTCTGGGCTTCTGCGGGCACCAGGACCACCCTCTTCTCCTCCTCCTCCCTCTCCTTCTCCCCTTCCTCCTCCTCCTCCCCTTCAACCGCTATGGTGGAGTACGGTGCAAGGACCCGGTCGGATAGGGCAGAGCAGATGCAGCGAAACTGTCCTCGGGAACACTTCCTTTGGGCTGACCAAGCTTTAGGACGGAAGGAGGAGCGAACCTCAGCCCAGAAATCAGGAACTGGGTTTCTTCCCAGAGCACAACTCCGCCGCCCAGTCGTCAGCACACAGCGGGACTCCCGGTCTCTGGGGCGGAGCAAAGTAAGTCTGGGAGTGGGCAAGTACCTCGCAATCTGAAATCCACCTGAGTCCCACCCATCCACGCCCTCAGCCTTGCTCTGCCTGTGCTTGAACCTTGTCAGTAACTTTTCTGTTCTTCCAAATCTGGCCCATCGTGCGGAGCGTCCTGCTCCTAGGCAGGAATCGTAGGTCTCCCAACACAGGCTACGATGTGAGATATGATTTTGGAGAAAAACTTACTTTCAGGGAGTCATGGAGAGGAAGAACCAGAGTCTCTGAATCTCAGAGTTCAGTCTATTGGCTCTGCTTCCTCCATCGGCCTATCGGCTTTTGGAAAGACCATTGGTTGTCTGCCCCAGGGTCTTAGAAGGACCCTCTGACTGATCAATTGTCAACTAAGCTCAGTGGATGCAGAGGACTCCTCTAGGAAGGAGCGTAGAAAATGGGGATGGGGGTGGGGCATCAGTCAGAGAAACCAGGCAGGCATGCAGGGGAAGAACGAATTCGGATTTTGTAAAGTAACTTTTTTTTTTTTTTTTTTTTTTTGGTTTTTCGAGACAGGGTTTCTCTGTGTAGTCCTGACTGTCCTAGAACTCACTCTGTAGACCAGGCTGGCCTCGAACTCAGAAATCTGCCTGCCTCTGCCTCCCAAGTGCTGGGATTAAAGGCGTGCGCCACCACTGCCCAGCGTAAAGTAACTTTTATTTGCCTGTTGTAATTGTCTCAGAGTCTTATTGCCTAAGTCTGCTAACCTAAATTTAGTTCTCGAAGCTTCTAGCCACTGTACAATCTTATCTAGGCCTAGTTCATCCTCTGAGACTTACTGCTGAATAAGCTCACACTTTCTTGTTCTTTCTGATAGGCTGGTTCAGCTCAGCTATTCTGGCTCAAACTACTCTCCAAGCTGGCTAATTCGATCTGCCTTCTCACTCTTGGCCTCACCTGAATGGTTCTGCTTGGTCTCATACTAACTCTGGCAATCTGTTCTAATCTGGCCCCATCTCATTCTCTGGCTTGTTCTCTCTTCAACCTGTCTGTATAAAACTCTCCCAGTAAAACTGCCTCCTTTCGCCGGGCGGTGGTGGCGCATGCCTTTAATCCCAGCACTTGGGAGGCAGAGGCAGGCAGATTTCTGAGTTTGAGGCCAGCCTGGTCTACAGAGTGAGTTCCAGGACGGCCAGGGCTACACAGAGAAACCCTGTCTCGAAAAACCAAAAAAGAAAGAAAGAAAGAAAGAAAGAAAGAAAGAAAGAAAGAAAGAAAGAAAGAAAGAAAGAAGGAAAGAAAGAAAACTGCCTCCTTCCTCCCATAAGCAACTTCCCTTTCCTTCTCTTCTTGTGAGAGTTGGGCGTATCTGTCAAATCTTTCTCTGGTTCATCCCTTTGTCTGCCACTTAGATACCACTTTCAAATATGGATGCTTCCTTCTACA
This sequence comes from Grammomys surdaster, assembly GCF_004785775.1. NCBI lineage: Eukaryota > Metazoa > Chordata > Mammalia > Rodentia > Muridae > Grammomys > Grammomys surdaster. The sequence continues at coordinate 5,761,124 of NW_021620941.1, forward strand.
AACTAACTTTACCTTGTTTGGGATTAAAGGCGTGTACTAAGGGCTGAGCCATTACCATAACACGATCTTGGGGTTCACACTGTGATCAAATATCCTGCAACAGGATTAGATAGAGATAGATTTGCTTGGGATCACAAAGCAGCTTGAAGCGCTGTGCCACAGCCCCTCCAGCTCAGAGCAGTCAATGAGCAGCTGGGGAGAGAGTCTAATAGTTCAGTGGATAAGGCTAGTGTGGTGGTTTGAATATGGTTAGTCAGTGAAAAGTGCTACTAGTAGGAGGTGTGGCCTTGTTGGAGGAAGTGTGTCACAGTGTTGGCAGGCTTCAAAGGCTCCTAGTGCTCAAGCTCTGCCCATTGTGGAAGAGTCAGTCTTCTCCTGGCTGCCTTCAGATCAAGATGTAGAACTCTCAGCTGCTTCTTCAGCACCATGTCTGCCTGGATGCTGCCATGCTTCCTGCCATGATGCTAATGGATTAAACCTCTGAACCTGTAAGCCATCCTCAATTAAACGTTGTCCCTTATAAGAATTGCCTTGGTCATGGTGTCTCTTCACAGCAATCAAACTCTAACTATGATAGCTAGCGATAGTGGTTGTGACTTTGACTCAGGGGGACTTACTACCAGCGCTCTCCAGAGAGGCCAGTCAGAGCGTTATTTAGTAGCTGATGTGCAGAGGTTAAGATCTGAAAAGGACAGAGATGAGGACAGAGATGTAGGATCAGTGTCATCTAAGAAGGGGGGATGTTAGGGAGGTAAGAACCTCTGTTGGATGTTGGACCACCTCTACCGTGTCTAAACCTAGGGGCTGAGGGTGTAGAGTGGGTACCCTCTGTTTGGATTGTGCCTGATGTGATTGATGGCTGTGACAGATGCTATAGTAAAGTTTACTAGTGACCCCTGTCTCCCATCTGGAGTGTCATGGATTCTTAACTAGGATATAAAAGATCTCCCATTCTGCATAAAAGATAGAACACCTTCTCCTACAGGACCAGTAAGGGCAGTCTCCATACGTCTTGGAACAATGTAATAGATAATAATCTCTAGTTTGATCATAAAGAAAGCAAGCATAGGGGACAGGTGTTTTAGAAACTGGTTTGGGCAACTCTGTGAGTTCAAGTCTAGCCTGATCTACAAAATGAATTCTAAGACAGCCAGGGCTGTTACACAGAGGAACCTTGTTTTGAAAATCAAACCAAATAAGTTGATTTAGGCCGGGCAGAGGTGGCAGTACAGGCCTTTAATCCCAGCACTTGGGAGGCAAAGACAGGTGGATTTCTGAGTTCGAGGCCAGCCTGGTCTACAGAATGAGTTCTAGGACAGCCAGGGATAAACAGAGAAATCCTGTCTCGAAAAAACAAAAAACATAAAATAAAAAAGAAGAAGTTGGTTTAGGTGTTATGGGAACAAGTAACTCTTTTGGCAAACTGCTGATGAGCAGTCTTGAAACCCTATCATGAAGGAAGTGTGGTTGAACCATTGAGTATAAGTTTCCTTGTTATAGGAGATTTGATTATCGTACATAGATGTCAGATGCTATTAGGTATGTCCTGTGGAAATGCAATTTGGGTGTGTCTCTAAAAGCCTCCAAAGATAAGAATGCTAAAGAATGGAAAGTTCCTGCCTATTTTAAGGCAATTTGCTTAGGAGAGCAAATGGTCTTTGCTCTATGAGTGGAGTCAAACTCAGTTGGATGGCCTTGGGATGTCCCACCCCAGGGTGAAATGGTTCAGTCCCCACTGTCTTGGCTTGGCGCCCCCCTACCGTAACAGGGACTTGGTTCAGCCTGTCAAGGGTGTAGGGTGTAAGGTGTAGGCTGGAGGCTTCTTTTATAGCAGTTGGACCTGTGAGAGCATGTTCTGTTGGCTCTCTCTCTTCCTCCCTCCTTCTCATCCATCTCTCTTTTGGTTTGGAAAAGCCTTCATGGAAGAGAGAAGGATTGTGTCTTTGGGCTTGCAGGGACCATGAAGCAGCAGCAATTGGAACACAGTGAGATAGTGTTCTAGAAATGAGAGCAAAGGAGCCCAAGAGAAAGACTAGCTCAGTAGAATGACACACAGAGAAAGAGTTTTCTAACGAACTAGCAGTTTAGTTGAAGTGGCCAAGCTGGATTTCAGGGCTCTTGTGAAATTATTGTTACATCTGCTCTTGTAACCCGCCAAGCCTCCAATCTCAGTTCCATCTAAATGTGATTTAAACTTTGGGCTCTTATCATTTATAGTAGTTTGCCAGAATATCTGGTTTCCTGGTATGTTTAGAATCTCGTTTTATCCGTAGAAGCTGTTCGATCTCTGTTGGTTTATTTACGTTTTCAGCAGCTCTGATTGACCTCTCAGGCTTTGATTTTTCTAGTTGTTTTTCAGAACAGTCTTTCCTCAGTGGACAAGAAATAAAGGCTCATGTTGTTTTTGCCATGCTTTAAGGGAGACCCCTTAGTCAGTTTTCTAGCGTTAAGGAATTCTTCCAATATCTTTGGATGACCTACATTCATGAGCTTTATGTCTGTTCCTTCCACATCTTCTACAGAAATGTTTCTCTGTGAATTATGGTTAGAGAGGAACTTATCCTTAGGAAACATGTCTGCAGTCCTTTAGAGAGTGACCTGATCATTCACAGCCACAGCAATGGGCATATTGTGTTTTTATATCTCCTGTAATTGTTTGTCCAACCACAAATGAATTGTGAGTATTAGATTCTGTATCCAAAGTAGTTTTAATCCATTCATAAGAGGTCTGGCCCTCAAAAGTCTAATATTCTTTCTGCATTCAGCATCAGCATTTTCAAAAACTATAGAGATTCAATTAAAATTTCTCTAGCAGTTGGATCTGATATTGTTCTATTCAGAGCTGTAGTTAATCTTTGTAAAAAGTCAGTGAAAGGTTCATTTGCACCCTGGGTTATCTTTGTACATGATTCAGATCATCCCAGTTGTTCAACCTGTCCCAAACATTTAAAAACATTGTAGTGTGACATTGTTCTAAGATGACATCATCAAGGGTCATGTACACTCTTAATTTAGAATACAAACCTTCACCTACTAACTGATCCTTGGCAATATCAATACCTCTAGTCCTATTTCATTGCTCCATAAACTGAAGCCTCATCTTCCCACCATTTAGCTATTGTAGTTGAGGGCCAGGCTCTAAGATGGCTGCCATCAAATCTCTCCAATCTTTTGGAATTATATTGATTTTTGCCTGGTCCAGTTATTAAGTGTCTATTTTAGATATGGTGAATGCAAGCTATCGGTTGTTACTGATTCCTTAAATCTCTTTAAGTCTTGTGCCTCTGTGGGCCACTATTCAAATTCTTAATAGCATAATAGACCCTGTTCATCTGGTTCCGCTTCCTTATCAAAGCTGGAAACATCATTTTAGCTTTCTTAACAGACACAGACTACTCTCTTTGCAGTCTATGGTGATGTAGAGTTTGGATTGTATTCATCTGAAATTTCTTTAAGGGATTATCTAAATTTTGTTCTATTGTTTGTAACTTATCAAGGACTTTTCCAGTCCTTTCCTTAAGTCGGCTTAAACTCTCTTATTCTGAACTCTCTTAAAAAGGATATATAAAATTGTAATCATTATGAAGATATAATTTGTGTGCTGTAAGTGAAACAAAATTATACAAGATCCAGATGCCTTGTGTCATTTCAATTTTCATTTTTTAAAAGATTTATTTATTTTATGGATATGAGTACACTGTAGCTGTTTCTAGACACACCAGAAGAGGGCATCAGATCCCATTAAAGATGCTTGTGAGCCACCATGTGGTTGCTGGGGATTGAACTCAGAACCTCTGGAATAGTAGTCAGAGCTCCTAAGCCCTGAGCTGTCTCTCCAGCCTTTGATTTCCAATTTTTTTTTTTTTTTTTTTTTTTTTTTTAAAGTTTTATTTTTTTATT